>NW_027286874.1:100172953-100495453 GCF_022747635.1 Hetaerina americana | reverse complement strand
GTTATGCGGTTATAAAAATATTATTATTGAGAAAACTATTATTATTGGTAATCAGTAATTCATAATTACTGATAACTAATTGGCCTCTTTAATTTTCTTAACGATTTTCATGCACTGATGGCCTCTTACAATAAATATTGGCGATTCAAAATAACTTACAAGAGTAATTCAATCAAGACTAAAAATAATATTCCCCTAAAATATCCATGTAAATAATCCCCTTGTAAGCAGATTTTGATACTTCATGAGATGAAAATAGTGGTTTAATTCCCCAAAACCATAATAAGATGAAGTTCATTTGTATTAAAGTAATAATTTTACACTCATGACATAAGTTATGAGTTTCCGTCATCATAATATTTTATGAAGCATGATGCATTTTAGTTTATTTACCTCTGTCATCGTGTAAAATGGTGTCATTTACGTTTAAACAACGCTAAAAAATTTCACAGGGTCTATTCCCGTAAATAACTGACTGTAACACGGTCTAATACATATATATATATATATATATATATATATATATATATATATATATATATATATATATTTCACGAGACAACTCCCTAATTGAAGGGACCACAAAACTGACAATGAGATATTTAATATGAATTAGTGCTGCAGTGGAAAATGCTGAGTGATAATGGAAGAACCAAATTGAAAAGGATAATAGACACCATAATGTTGGATGAGAAACGTTAATGCTAATAATAAAAACTTAGCGACAACAAGTGCTCATTGTCATCGAGTAATCGAAATTGAATAATCAATTTCTTTAACATGGTTATGGCGATGCATGCGATGGTTTTAGCGTGCGTAAATATTTGAAATTGGTGAGACGAGGAGATATTGAGCAAATGATTTGACCGGCGATACTGTGAAACATCCCGGAATTATTTATCCCTCTCTGTGTTTGACGAGATCTACGAGATAGAGAGGTCATTCCAAAGGTAGCGATGGGAATTCACACAAAGCTTCATCCTTGTGAGCTGCGTTGGCGAGAACTCCTTGCAACCGGATCGCAACCAGTCAAGCTCGAAAATGGACGGACTGTGCCACAAAATGAGTAAGCAATAGCAATAAACTGTCACCGTCCCTTTGGCTCCGGGAATTGAAAACTTTATAGAACTCATTAAATATTAACATTTTAATATACTCTAAGTAATCTCATTGACTGCTAATTAAAAGCTTGAAATTTTGCATAGAACAATGAAAAATCTACGGACTAAAAATTTATTTGCAATAATAGTACTGTCAAAACTAAAAACTTGATTGCAAAAAATTGACCCCATATAATGAGCGAGCAAGTGGAAAAACGTAGCTAAAGCATTAATTAACAACAAGGAAAATAGATTAGCATGGCGATAATTAAAAAATAAAGGATTCATGGCCACTGCCTCAAAGGCTTTAATTCGATAATCCAATTCACTGCATCTATCTCGCAATATTTTTATAATTAAAAAAATGTGGGTAATGGATATGCATTACAAATGTGATGACAACAGATAATAAATAGAGGTAATTGGTTTTAACTACCTTGAATGCATTATAAAATTATGTCATTAAATAATGTAAAATAAAAATCGTCGTGTATTTATTTAAAATTCCATGAAAGTCGATGGGGTCTAAGGTAGTGTCATTGTAACAGTTTTATTCAAAATTTGAATTTACGCTTACATAGACTTTCCTAATTCGGGATAGAAAAAAACTCAAACACACATATTGGTGGCTTTCGGAGCATACTGTTACGTACGTGTATAAAATATTAAACTCTCTGCATTATGAAATGTCAGTATGGAAATACAATTGATATATACAAGGAAGGGACAAATTTTAACATCTGCTGACCAATTATTCCTTTAGTTTGCATTTTTTATATGATTGGCATAATGCAATAAATATTATTATAATTTTTATGATAATTTAGATGAGATTTTATTAATGTGGGGCCAATCATTTGCTGGGAAGATAGAATTCTGTAAACCGCCAAACGATTAAAAAAAACGAAAAGCAAAGCGAGATAATCACATTGTGTTTTTAACCGAGACGCTTTAAAACGCCCCGAAGGGAAATTTAGTTCGAATCATCCGAGTGCAGTGATTTGCATACGCGTCATTAAATTCCTCTCCTCATTCCCTTGTTAAAAATATGAATCTCGGAAAGGAAAAACGATCCCGCGCCGTTTATAACACACTGGACTGGACTGGAGTAATTACTGCACACGGAACGACAGGGCGTCGGGAATGGCCCTCACTCTCTCCTCTTTCTTTCTCCCGTCTCTCTTTTTTCATTTGAACTCCCCTCACCACCTCTGAATGTCCAAACCACGCTGGAAGCGGAGCGCATTCAACCAACCATTCCACCCCTTCTACCCTCTTCTTTCGCCCCAGCCAGCACCCCTATCCCCTCCCCTCCCCTCGCCAACCGTCGCGGAAAGCTGGATGATGTAAGTGAAAACAAAACAAGCGGCGAAATAGTAAGTCACATGAAGTTTCTCCTTCACGACCGGAATAAAACAAAAACACCCAGAGAGGCAGCAGCAGCGCTATCCGTCCCTCAATTCTCCCATACACTACCTCTTAATCACTGCGAGAGTACGTGGTGCGTGTCACGGGAGCATCTTTAGGTGAACTGAGAGCTAAAAGTGTGGGCGGTAAGGGTGTCTCATAAAGATAAAAAACAGAGGGGTGGGAAAATCAACATTTAGTTTCGAGCCTAATCTAAAAACTAAGCATTTATGTCAGAATCCCATACCAACACGTATCCCGAGAAACGCCTCTGGTGTGGCGGGTTTTCTCCATCTAGTTGTTAATGTCACTGTTAGAAAATTCGAGTGTACCTGCAATCAAATCCACCGGCAATGATTCGAAATAAAGAGATACCATAAAGACATAAAAGAATTGCGACTTTCATCGTTTTATAATCACGCGGTTTTAGGAAAAAATTAAAAAAAAATCATTACTTAAACAGTATTATTGGTAAATGAAGGGCACGAAGCAAACACTAATAATTTATATAAACGTTTCGCGACCAACAGTGGCCTTTTAGGCTTTGTAAGTGGGTAAAAAATCTCAAATCTGCTTTATTCTGTCTCTTGCCAACGTGCAACCCCCAATTTTTAAAGACCCGGCATGCAGAAGCTACTGTTTCAAAATTATCGAAATCGAACTCGGTGGGACCTTAAGCTGCATTTATAAATATTGTAAGCTAGTCTGTAATTCACAAAAATTGAGGCACCTACGGAAAAAAATATAAATAAAAATTGTAACCCCTAGTCCCTTCAGTATGTGTAATATTTTTGAACGTGTAATTACTTTCGAAGGAAGAAAGAGTCAATTGAAAGTGAAATAATAATTTGAGGGGAGAGTTGATCAAGTAGATGAACTGTATTGAGCACTAAAATCAGCCATTGGGCATTACTCGGAAAGCAAGCCAACTACGACCTCACCCCCCCTGTTTCTGCGCGTTAAGCGGCCGGGTAAAAGCCGAGCACATTCTGCTCATGCACGCGATCGACGGAGCAAGGCAGAGACCCGGGAATTGGATGGGTGCAATTACCATTCTTGTTGCTGGGTCTTGAAAACATACATTGATGGATTTAAAAACGGTATTTCT
The DNA here is from genome assembly GCF_022747635.1 of Hetaerina americana. Taxonomy (NCBI): domain Eukaryota; kingdom Metazoa; phylum Arthropoda; class Insecta; order Odonata; family Calopterygidae; genus Hetaerina; species Hetaerina americana. Next base: position 100,491,838 of record NW_027286874.1, on the reverse strand, counting down.
TTCTCTACAACGGTGCCATATCGAGGTAACATAATGTGAAGTAGCAATACATTCAGGATGATTTCCTTAATCCTTCCATCTTAATTCCTTTCTCCCAAGGACGGCTAGTGTTAACCCCGAGTGTCAGTCCCCTCATTTCCCCGCTCCACAAAATTCCGCTCGCCCGTAAATACTGATCATTATAACTTCCGCTCTGAGTATGTATTATATACTAATTATGGTTATTTCATAGCGGATGACTCCGTTAAAAGTTACTGTTGCGGCATCTCCCGCCGTTTCTTTGGAATTTAGTACGGTTATGCTAGTATTTTTAAAATTTTAAGCATAAGTAATATTTAATACTAGTATCCATCGATGTGTTTACGCTCGTGACAATTATTATTGACTAATGGACCCATGTTTTACAAGGAGGTGCATATTTCATGCACCTTCTTGGCCAAAGGCAATTATTGTATGATTCTAATGACACAATAAAACACTAGTCAGCTACCAGGAGATCAATCAAGGGATTCTTAGGATTCCTGTCGAGGAAATTAGCTTTTCTTAATAAATGCCGAACACGAGGAGCAACGCACCTTATGCGTCTCTTGTCTCCTCGATGTCCTTTTCTACCGCTTTCGACGCGCCCTCTCCGCCGTCCCCACCCTCTCCATTCTCCCCCGGCCCAACTAAAAGCCCCGTCCAAATCCTTAAACCTACGTCCACGGTTGTTAATTGCAATAAAGGATGCTGTCCACAAAGGGCCGTCGGGAGAGGAGGGGTGAGAGACTGGGAGACCGGAAAGGGATAGAGAGCGGGGAGAAGCGAGATAGAGGGAGCATCTGGGGACCCTTCGGTCGTATATTTCGTATTTAGGGCGAAATATGTCGCATTCCCCTCCATGCCCACCGCTGAGCCGAACACGCGTATTATGCACACGCGGTGGTGTGTGGGCGGGGAAAGGGCGGGGGACGACGTCATTTCCGCTGATGGGAAAGAAGAACTCGCTCGGAGAGATGGCGGCGGTCCGAGGAGTCGATCCCCCGCGAGCCCCCTCTCCCTCGCCGGGCGACCATTTTCGGGTCGCTCGGAGCCACGCACGATGTGCCGGCCCTCCGGGAGCCGTTGCTCGGCGGTTGACGCCCTTGACAAACGCGCGCCGAGAGAGTTGGCCGCGTTAGGGACCTTTCACCGTGACGTGCAATTCAGAAATCTGATCGACGCGGCTGCGTGAAAGAAGGGGAAACTAATTCTGCTGTAAACAATTCTCCTCGCCAATTTATGGACCACGGAGCGAAATTATGATGGAGAACGAAATGGGGCGACCACCCGGGGGGTTTGTGGGAGTAGAGTGTTTGCGTGGAGGGGGAAGGAGGAGGAGGGGAGGGAGAGAACCGGAGTTACGTCCGCCCGTCAAATGTAATGCGACGGATCCGGGTCTCGGGCGTGGATGAACGCCGCCTCGTCGTATAATTATTTAGACTGGATAGACATCTGCGTGCACATCAATAGCAATAGATGGCTGCTCCGATTCTCAAGCCACTATTTCCGACTCTACAGCTGTGCGTTTCGTGATCTGATTTTCAATTTGCTTCATTAAATTTTCCTTTTCACATGAGGTTATTACTTTATTAGGTAGATTTGGCTTACTCGATTGTGAACCATTGTTTAAGGAAATATATCTGAATGAATGCCATGCAGCATATTGCCTAGAGATTTCCCGGAGAAAACATCGCTCGGCATTGCGATAACCCGATTACTACTTTATTCAATTGAAATCGGCAACTATGCTGAGGATAACAGCGCTTGACACGACGTTGTTCCCAAGGGGGCGTCATAGGTAGGCGCGGGATATTATTTGGAGATTTTATAAGGGCGACCCAATTTAACTACGCAGAGTCATCCACAGGCACCGGATGACTGATCAATCATAACTGGAGTCAGCTTAACCCTTTTTTTAATAAGATTATTTTTAGTAGTCAAAGCGGCCATATGCAGCTGGAATCATATTTCATCTGGCAATGCCCATCACTGAAAGACGAAAATCGCCACCTGTGCGTGCCAGCCCTCCAATTCACGTTCTAGGGTCCGCACTGCTTAACTTCGAGGGAACTACGGCAAGAATTAACAAAAGTGTGCAAGTTTGTATTCGCTTGAAATAAAAAAATTTTTTTTGACAAAAATCAAAGAATTCTTTCAAAGAGTTAAAAAGGGGGTGTTTTTGAACAATGCTATGCTATATCTTAGTGATAAGCCCGACATCATATATATATATATATATATATATATATATATATATATATATATATATATATATAATTTTATTAGGTAATCTACCGGTTAAGGTAGGTTTTTGGATGGACACAGCTCCTAAATAAATATTTTGTGACTCCTAGCAAAACACAACATCCTACTCTACCTCAGACCTCTCTTCATCTCTGAGTATCTTCTTCCTCCTTTCATCCCGTCCAACATCCCTATCCTGTTCCTTCCCCTTCTTCGTTTGCCTAACATTCTCCCCTCTATTACAGTCTTCAACATCCCACTGCCGGTCAATACCCCCTTCATCCACTTTTCCTGCCTCCATATGATTTCTTCCCACAAACCCCTCTCTTCGACCACCATACCAAGTACTTCCTCATTTGTTTTCTTCTCTGTCCATTTCAGCTTCTCCATTCTCCTTCACACCCACATTTCAAAAGCCCCAATCTACGTCTATCCTCCTGATTCAATGCCCACGTTTCCGCGCTGTACATAGCTACGCTCCAAATCAAAGTTTTCACGTCTTTTCTTAATATACTTACTCAAGGTCCCTCTCATCAACTCCCTCCTCCTTGTGAAAGCCTCTTTGCCTAGCGCAATTCTTCTCCTTACGCCCCTGCTACTTTGACCGTGTTGGTCCAAAACACTTCCAAGATACGTAAACTGTTCTACCTGCTCTAGTTTTAACCCTCCTATTTTATTTTTTAGCTTAGCCTTTTTCTGTCTAGAAAATCGCATACCGTTTGTTTTATTAATATTGATTCTCATCCCATACCTGTCGCACTAAATTTCCAATTCACTCAGCAATGCTTGCAACCCCTTGGCTGACTGACCAACTAAAGCTTGGTCATCAGAAAACCTAACTGATTTTACGAATTCCCCGCCCACTTTCATTCCTACCTCCAGTTCTTCCCAAGCCTCTTTAATCATTTCTTCGGCATGCAGGTTGAAGAGCAACGGTGATAATGGGCAACCCTGCCTTACACCTCTTCCTAACACTGCCCATCCGGACTCCTCGTTCCCCACCCGCACCTGAGCAGTCTGAGACATGTACAGGTTGCGGATTAGCCTCCTTTCCCTCCAATCTATTCCTATTTTCTGCAATATACTCATTAGTTTTTCCCAATTCACTCTATCAAACGCTTTTTCGGAATCTACGAAACTGGCAAATACCTCCTGGTTGTGTTCTATACGAGGGTCATCCGGAAAGTAGTACCCGTTCGTGCCGCATGAAGTGCTGACGACGCGAGTAGCCGCTGGACGAGGTCAGATAGCTTCAGTGGCTTGTCTGCCTTCTCTGAGCCAAGTTGCGTGACGCTAGCATTGCCTGTGTTGTTTCTGTGATTGTTTACAATGTTTAAAAAAATTGAGAACGCCGCCAGTTGTGAAGTGAGGGCAGTGATTAAATTCCTCAATGCAAGAAACGTTCGCCCATGTGATATTCATCGCCAATTAAAGGAGGTGTATGGAGACAATGTAATGGACGAGTCGTCTGTTCGGCGGTGGTGTCGCAACTTCAACATGGGGAGGGGGAACACACACGACGATGAGCGTTCGGGGAGACCGTCTGTCATTACAGACCAACTGGTGAGCTCAGTTGACGAATTCGTGAGGAACGATCGGCGCGTCACAATTGATGACATCTGTGAGCATTTTCCCAATGTTTCTCGAACAATTGTTCATGAAATTGTTAAACACCATCTGCATTTTGCAAAAATTTGTGCAAGATGGGTCCCTCGCGTATCTCAATGAGCTGGCGGCGAAGGACTATGCAGCAGGAATACAGAAACTTGTCACACGTTATGACAAATGCCTTAATTTGCTTGGAGATTATGTTGAGAAGTAGTTTAAAGTATCCTCTTTCAAATAAAATTTTTTATGTTTGTTAATATTTACTTTTGTCTTTTTATTTCACGAACGGGTACTACTTTCCGGATGACCCTCGTATTCCTCTCGATTAATAATCTCATTACTGCAATTGCATCACGCGTACCTCTCCCCTTCCTAAACCCAAACTGATCATCCCCTAAGTAAACATGTGCCCTACTCTCTATCCTTTTGTTTATGATCCTATATATATGTATATGTATATATACATATATATATATATATATATATATATATATATATATATATATATATATATATATATATATATATACATTTGAAGTTGATTCAGTCAATGTTGTTGAGGTTAAGAGTAAAGATTCAACCTTCTAGTGGTTAATCAGTCTGACATATGACGTTAATCAATGATTCATAAAACTTTAATACTCGAAATACCTTTAGCATATTTTTATGCGCTATTATTGAATTAAAAAAGTTCATAATTGTTTCTGAAGTGTTCAAATATATAAGATATATTAACTATTAGAATACGGATGACCACAAACTATTTTAAAACGCTTGATATTTACGAGTTTTAGTTTTAAATTTGTTCATCTTAGTTTTATATTTGTCCTCGACTCCACATAATACTATCTCAAATTTGAATAAAATTAAAGCAGCTGTTTTTAGAAATCAAACCATAGGCGTGTGATCTATTTTGATGGCAGCTTACGTCATACTCGATCCAGAAATATTTTTCCCGCCACCTCAAATTGTTACATCAGTCGGTAGTTGTAAACAAAGTGTGCGCAGGCTAACAAGTATTTAACAGCAATGAATCAAAAAACTAAGACATTAAAAACTAGAGTAAATAGTAGGGAAATATATTATAAGGAAAGACTTAATAATAATGAAAGATTGGAACATAATGGTGAGCGAAGGAAGAGTTGAATGTGGGATGGGGGCGGGCGGGGGGCATCGTTTAATAATGCGTATACTTTTAATACGTATCATAGTAAAAGAATAATCACGATGAGGATGCAATCAATTATTTGACAAAAATACTTTAATACCAACATTTGATTGAGACAGTGTCGCAGACACAAATTTAAAAATATCCATAAATTATTTCAGTTACGCTAATTAAAGTTGAAAAAAATGTACGTGCCTCAGACATTTACTGGCAACATGGCTAGGGAGTGGATGTTGCAGATTCAGACAGCAATTGACTGACGACGAAGTGAAGCTTAAACTTCAATGGGTTTTCAATGGACACTCTCCCTTTCAAGGCAGCGATGAAAGGGAGAGTATATCCAAATTCAGTTCATAAAAATCTTTGTGAGAATAACGAAGAGGCGACACTAATAATAATAATTGGGCCCGTTCGAGCAGGATCGGGCAATTTATTGTTTCAATTTCAGTTATTTTTTGGGGTGCCTTATGTTTAAACCCCCAGTACAATTTCGTTAATTTTACAAAATACAAAATATTAGTTACATGCCATTCCTTTCCGTTACTCTCCCCGTTCTTACTTCATCTTTTGTTGATAAATATTTCCAATATTTTCCTAATCGGTTCCTCATGTAGGTATTGCCCAATTTGTTGGACGTTATGCAAATATCCAAGGATAGCTTCCAGTTCGCGTCTTTCCTCGGCATAAATTGGGCAATAAAGGACTCTGTGTATTGCCGTGTCCTCCTCCATCATGCATTCACACGTCCCCTCCTTTTTTTTCCCTATTTTCTTGAGGTATGATCTAAACTCCCCGTGGCCCGTTAAAATTTGCGTAATACCGTTGTAAGTTTTAAAGTTGATCTTCATTCTTTCCTTCACGCTAGGTAAAAATTGTCTGGTTGTTTTACCCTTTTCTAATGTTTCCCATTCCCGTTCCCTCATATCCAGGAAATACGCTCTTATAAAATTCCTGTTCCTGCTCCATTTCTCAGTTGGAGACAAAGCTACATCTCCCAGAGTAGCCTCTTCCATCTGCTTCATCCGTACCTTAATTCTTCTTTCCTCTATTGAGAACGTTATCGGCTGTATCCCAGTTATTATTTGTAGAGCTTCATTACAGACCGTATTGTAGCTCCCGGATATTGCAATTAGGCAAGATCTTTGGGCCTCCTCCAGTTTTCTCCGGATTCTGCTGTAATTGAGTCTCTCTCCCCATACCTCACAGCCGTATGCCAATATTGGGATGGTGACTCCGTTGTATATAGTTCTTAAGCTATTAGTGGTGATGCCAAATCGGTTTCTGCACAGCCTTCTTAAGCAGTTAAATATTTTCTTGACCTTGCCTGCTGCGTAATTTGCGTGCTCTTGGAATGTTAGCCTCTCGTCGAATTCAATGCCCAGGTATCTGAATGTGGAGGATCTTTTGATGTTTTGACCATAGATTTTTATAGTTGGGTTTCGTGACAATTTTTTCCCGAATACGACGTACTTAGTCTTATTCACAGAAATTTTTAATTTCACTTTCGTACTCCATGACTCCACTATATGGCAACATTCTTTTGCGAGTTTTTCTATTTCTCTCCTGGAATTTGCAGGAATTGTGATCACAACGTCATCAGCATAGGCTGTCCAATTGCAGTTTCCAGGAAGGGGCTGATTCAGTAAATCGTTCATGGAGATGTTCCAAAGAAAAGGACCGAGTATGGATCCCTGAAGGAAACACAAGAAGATCTCTGCAAAACGAGATCGATGGCTGTGGAGGAAATGACAACTTGGAAATTTTGAAAAAAAATATAGCCATGAAAGAGCGACGGAGATGTTGAGTGTGGGCTCCGGAGGTCGGCAGAAAGGCGTATGGAGAATTACACGGTCCGTACAATAAGTATCGGGACTGGTTCCACAAATCAAAATTTATTGCAGTTATCATTACAATTAATTAATTATCTTCAAAATACATTCCTCCTGCATCGATTCACTTAGTTCGGCGCGTCTGCCTCTCGTCAAAAGCACACTGAAAGTCGGCTTCCAGAATACTGTTGAGAGCCTTTGTCGTCACCGCTTGAACCACCTCGATGGAGTCGAACCGATATCCTTTGAGCTCCTTTTGAGCTATCCTTTGAGGTAATAGCCTTGTCGAGAAAACCTACATCTTCCTGGATGCAGTCCAAAATTTCTTGCGAAATTTCCACCCGCGACGGTTTTTGTTCCTTGCTCATGACTTTCGGCACCAGCTTCGCGCACACTTTTCTCATCGCAAGATCCTCTGTTACAATGGTGTGGACGGTTCCGAATGAAAGGCCGGTCTCCTCACTGATAAGGGCGATGTTTAAACGCTTGTCAGAATCCAACATTTTTTTCACTTTGGCCACCTGAGCATCAGTTCGAGCGGTCGTCGGGCGTCCGACGCTGTGCTCGTTTTCGATGAGCTCCTGGCCTTCCTCAAACATTTTGTACCACTCAAAAACTCTTGTGCGACTTAAGACATCATCCACATAAGCCTGTTTAATGAGTTCAAGGATCTCCAACACGGATTTACCGAGTTTAGCGCAAAACTTCACAGCGTAGCGTTGCTCGACGGTGCGCTCCATGCTGGCGCGACGACACCACAAAAATTCACACGTCACAAAAATCCATTTCCTGTCTCAATGCATGCCCGGAGGCGACTGAAATAAAGTGCGCCTCAGTGGTGGGGGACCCCTCTACCGATTCGACCCGTCGGACCCCTATACGCCGCTCCGTTGAGGCTACAGCGAACCAGTCACGATACTGATTGTACGGACCCAATAAATAAAGTGAGAAACCAACAGAGCGAAGGCTGGTGTACCCAGCATCGCAATGAAAGGCCATTCCTCAGGGATGGAGAAATAAAGGATGTACCATGGAGGAGTGTGAAAAAACTGGTTAGAAATAAAAACAAAAATCGAAACTTCCCAAGTCCAATTCACATGAAAAAAATGCATCAATCTTACTTAAAGAAAAAAATTGACCTGCTCGATACTAAAGATAATTCGTCAATTGCACGATTGAAAAAATAATATGTAAGGAGAATAACCTGGATGGGATATAGCAGGAAAGGAAATGCATTAAGGGAAATGGAAGCAATCAAGGAAATGTTTAAAAGGTAACAGAATTAGACCAAGATTTTGAGAAATAAGAAAAGAAAAGTTTTTAGATTAAACCAGGAGTGTTTATGAATATATCTATGACACTTATTGAAGATAATGATACTTGTAGTTTAGATACTGCCTCTGACCTGCAATTCAAGCTAATTACATCCCAAAGAAAGTTGTATAGCAGAAAGTGGAAAAATTATTTTTTATAATATATTTGTCACCAAAAGGCTATTTATTAATGATCATCACAAACGAAATATAAAATTATTAACTTCTCTCCCAAAGAGTTAAATTCGTCTGTTTGGCATTTAAAATATAACATAAAGAGTTCTAGAGGAATAAATGCAATGAAAGATTGAATATGGAGAAAATAATATTGGTAAATAAACTTCCTTGCGGAAAAACTAAATTAAAAATAAAATTTTAAAAAATTAATAATGGTCCGTGACGCAGTAATATGTGGCAACGTAAGTATTCGCAATAGCACATCAAAACAGCCAGAATGTAAATATACATCTCTTTGCTGATATCGAAAAATTAATAAGTGAACGCTTTATTCTCAATTTTTTTAAAATTGTCATTGATAGATACAAAAATTCTGAGCCTTTTCAGAGAATGATGAAATAAAGTACCAGAAATTAAAATATCATCACAACAGCAGTCGGAAGTAATTGCGATGAAACAAACATTTATATATGACAGTTGAAATGCACTCTATGGCTCATAGGAATCCTGTATCAGGGCTTCAAAATATAACTCTATCGTTTCTATCTGCATTCAAAGGGTCGCTTACTCCTCCTGCCTCTCTAGCACAGATATATTTTTATTGCAAGCTTTCAACGAAGGGGTTTTGTTTTTTAGAAAAACCTGCTCTTCAGTTCTGTGCTTCCCATAAATGGGATCGGCATTGTGTTCCGAGCTTTATTTCCCCGGTACAAAAGCTTTTTCCCTTCCCCTCCCTCACCGAAAACCTTTATTTGGTTGTATCCCACAACCACTATTTGCTGTCGCTCCTCCGACTTTCCCTCTCTCCATTCCCTCACCGTCTCTCCCTCCAGCCCCCAGGGTCGCCGTGTTTCCTTTCCTCCCTCTGCGTCCACTTCCCTTCCCATCCGTCCCTCGCCACGCTCGTCGTGGACTCCCATTCAGCGTAGCGTGGCGCTATGCAAAGCGACATCCTTCATTGACCCGCAGCATGTTTGGCCCGCCGCCCGGAAATTAGAGACCGGGGCTCCATAGGATGCGTCGGCAATGCGTTTGAGTATCTGGAGGCGAGGAGGGAGGTGAATCGTGGGCGGGGAAGGTTGGGGGAGGGGGGGGGGCGGTGCGATGCTGGCGAGAGAAGAGAAGAGGAGAGAGGCGGCGTGTACTCGTGTTGGAGGAGTCAACGAGGCGCCTGGGAATATCCTGCTCGGAGAGATGTAGCCGACGACCACCGTCATGTGCAGTTTTTTAAAAAGCACTTTTATTTAACCTCCGCGGGATATAACGCCGCATTAAGTGGAAGCAACCCGGCACATATGCTCGAGGAAGTTTGCAAATATGTACCTAATAATTGCATGCGTCGAGGCTTTCGAATAAGCAACGCTTAGTAACCGTCTTTGAAATTCGGTGGACTGGCAAAAATACAAGCTTCATCGTTACATTTTGTGAATTTTTAGGAATAATATTTTCCAAATAAACACTTGGCTGCTGAAATTCTCCACGGCTATGAAATATTTTGGGGTTAAAGCATAATTCTTGGGTCTGGTATGTGGTGTTACAGTATTTTACTACTTAATGCTGTGATAACAGTCGTTAATATCATCCTCCTCGATAGTGTCTTTTTGGGCTTACTTAAACGGGATACAAGAATTACTCTACTTTTGTTCAAAAAATTGATACACTTTTCCCATCATTCTCTTCTATTCTTTTAACTAAGAGGTGGTCTCTTTTTTTATAAATCTACTTTACCATTCATCTATAAAAAGAGAGTAATCAGGCGTGATGTGGTAGAATGTCATAATTAATTAAAAATTGGCATTATTTTTCACAAAATAAATTTAATTAATTTTATTTTGTGGAAAATATTTCCAAATTTTAATTACCATTTATCGTTAGAGAAACGCCTTTTGACTCCCCTAATGGCATTAGCATCTCGTATTATCAAGAATAGCAGTTTATTTAAGTTGTGGTCCCACAAAAGTCCACAAAGTCTATAAAATCATGAGCTAAGTGCATCACAAAACGGTATCTCGCAAATTTGGAGCACCTGAAGAAAAGGGACTAAAACCTCGCGGCTCAGAGGCCATCCATTCTACTGGCTCTTTACACAGTCAAGTTATGGTAATCTTCCGCCCGTCCGGTAACTCTATCAGCCTACGATGACTTAATTTAAAAAAATATTCTGATGAAATTTGTTCACGGAATTGGAATGGCAAAGAAAAAACTTTCAAACTTCACCGAAAAAACTCCAATTTTGGAAGTTCAAAATAAGAGGAAAGAAAAAAATAAACTATTGGTATGACAACTTTTACGAGCAAATCATTCACTTCCTTTCTATTTGGGGAAAAGCTTTAAAATCTGAGAAATCTGGGAGGCTCTCAGAAACAACTCTTTCCATACTTTCATCTCTATAGCACACCCTTCTAATGACCCTCTATATTCTACTGGTGATTACTTTGGTCACAGTAGTGATGGTAAGTAAATTATAGTCATCGGTCGACCATGGACGGGCGCGCCTAGTTTCGTGAACGCAGGTAAATTAGTGCCACAGTGTATGCGTGTTGCGGAATTGCGCACACATTCAGGAGTGCACGGCTGATTTTCCGATGCCGTAAGGAAATTAACGGCACAAAGCTAACTCCTCCGGAGGCCACAAGGGCATAAATCACGAGAGAAGAGACGGCGTAATTGCAAGAAAATTACTGCATCATTTACTAAGAAGGAGATAAAAATGAAAGTGGAAATATGTGGATATTTCTGCAAAAAATTATTAACACATACTATATAAGTATAAATAATTTATAATAACTTTAATGAGGTCGTGTGTGTTCATTTTACTAAAGAAAAGAATAGTCCTTGAGTTATGTTTTGCATTAATTTAGGTGAAAACTACTATATGAGAGGACTTCCTCTGGACAGACATTTCCTATCATGGTTTCCTATCGCGACGAAACCGTTTCCCAAGCGACGGCCATTATGTACAGGTGACTACGGTGGGAGGCAGGATGGATGGAGTCCGAAGTCGCTCAATAAAACGACATCTCTTGTAAGTCAAGCGCACATCTCCCTAAATGCGAATCTGAGTTACTAGGCTGAACTCGGCTAATAGGAACGTGCACCACTAAAGAGCATTGAGTGAGAGTATAAATTATGACTGTAATAAAGGATGCAATCATCCGGAAAATAATCGCAAAACTTTTTCAAAACTTAAAATATATTATTTAATGATTTCGAATTATCATGCGTTTTTAGTATTTGAAGTCACTAGTATTTTATCTGATTTTGAATTGTTTCTATGAATACTAGGGTTCGCTATCCTTCCAACAAGGGTGATGGAAGACTATATTTGATTAAGTAATTTTGTGTTTGCTAAAGTGAACAAAAAAATGAGGCTAAGAGAAGAAATAAATGAAGGAAACCATTTGTGACAATCCTCTTTTTATATTCAGGATGATTTGTAACCTAATATCTTAAAAAAAAGAAAAATGGAATCACGAATAATATTCACTGCGCCTAAATTATTACCCCAAAAATAGGGATTTAATAGTTTAATTAAATACATTTTTATGTCATATCCTGCAGTAGAATGTGACCCTTAGCCTCATTCATTATATTAAGGAATTTAATCTTTCGACCCATTCTTGGCGCCTGTTCAAATCAGTCGTTACAATATCCCTTTAGCTTTCTCTCACCATAATCCCCACCAGGATATCAGTATTTTACTTTCCGTTTTTTGCACGCAAATTATTTTTATATGCCTTACGTGTTCCTTCTGTTCCGAGCCCCTGGGCTCGAAGTACTGCCCAATATGCAAAGAGCCACCATCTCCGAGATTTATATTCATCATTTCAAAAACTCATGATTAAGATCCTATGGTCTCCATCTCTCTCTTCCACAATGATGTTTGTTTTTTTCCCAATAAAAGTTATAATATTTCCCTAAATTAGCACTCTTGGCCTGTGGATTACGGTAGCCTTTATTACGAACAAAAAAGGCCAGAATATAACTTTCTCCTCCAAACTTTAGCTTCTTTTGATAAGTTTTTCTTGCTCTCCCATCTGGAACGAATTTCTAGCTAAAACATCCTTGCTCTTGCTTTTGGCCAAATAAAAAAAAAGAAATGATCCCTCCACCCACGCTCTTTTCATCTTTTATATCAATTCCCGATTGCCGACTCCCAGCGCCCTTTCCCCTTCCCCTCTTATCAATTTCCACCGTTCATTTCTTCCATTTTAATTACACGCTCCATCTATCTTCTCGGCCCCTCCACTCACAATCGTCCTTCTCAGCTCCACCCACTCCTCCACCCTCCTCAAGCACCACCCCCCCGCGTCCACCTCCTTCGCACTCCATGCATTTTTTATCTTCCCAACTCGATATCATTTACTGCACCACCTCTCCACTTCTTCCCGCCAACCTGAACCGCCCATTTCCCATCCTCCATCTTTCTATCCCCTTTTCACTCCCTCGTTCCACCCCCGTCTCACCTCTCTTCCCCTCGCCTGCAATATCTCCTCTCTCTCTTCTTTGCCCATTCTCCCTTCTTCTACGCTATCTTTCCTCTTCTCTTCTCTCTCTTTCTCACACACGCATTCTCTCTCTGCGGTTAAATTAAACGTATATCTTGAATGCTTTTTGTGCATCTTAAAATACGTAATCGTTTTTGTATTTAGATATCCTGATCATACACCATTAGCCATCCTTCAGTAGGTTTCGCAACCTTCGGCATGTTTTTCCAACTTAAACCTATTCCTTCCCGAGTGTACGCTTACCTATGGAGGGATTTATGCTTGGGCATGATAATCATAATTATAGGGTTTTCCCTACACCTTCAACCTTTATATCTTCTTCGTTCGCACTTATATCCCTTGGTATTATTTTTCATATCTTACTATTAAATCAGTGACTTTTTGTGAGAAGGACACCACCGCGGACCTCGGGTCCCACGCTATGGGCCAACTAACCCGCATTCTCAAACGTCATTCCAACGATAACTTACTAGTAATCTAATGTAAGATCTAGCGCTGGATGAAATCCATAGATCTTTCAAAACAAAATGAAAACCCACGTAAGGAATCCATTTTTACGTTCATGATATTACATGCCAAGAAAAAATGTTGAAACGTGATTTTTCTTCTCTATAACACTGCTCCACCCTCTGTGTCAAGTCCTTAGGTAGACGCGAGATAAAGCGTTAAATGAGTTATTTTATTGGTACTTCTTTCAATATTTACTCAATTCAAACGATTTTTGACCTTTTTATACGAATTAGGCTTACGATATCGCTTAAGGAAGAACGTGTGCTGCGCTTGCAACAAGTCATATACAAGTGCACTTGATCTTTCTATCGCAAATGGCTACAACTCCTGATGATTGTCTAGCAATCACATCAATTCAGCACTTTTCGCACGAAATGCCATTTCTGCGACACACTTAATAGCAGTTGAAGAATGAACCATTCATCAGGTATGAAAATAGAAAAAAATGCAAGGATGCCCGATTTTTGCATAACCTATTGTTCTACCGAATTTCCTCTACCATTTCAGAAGGTTGTACATCGAACACAATGTTTTTGGGAGTTTTTTTTGCGAAGAATACACTTTCGCATGCTTTTTCACGATATTTTTTTTAGTCTGAAAGCGAAACCTTCGCATCTCATTGGATGTTAGATTTAATTATTTTTTTCTCGATTCGTTTAAAACATTAGGTTTACCAATTGGTTCAACTTCGCATGTATCTCCAAGCTGCTACTTTGGCAGATGCGTCACCTTGACACGAAACCCTTAATATATTCTTCAATTTCCTCTTTGTGCTGTATTTCTCCCATATGTAAATATATATTCATTTTGTTTTCATTTTTGACAGCTCTATTTTCGACCTTTTTTAGATGGAAGGGGGAGACTTAATAGTATCAATTTCACCGCGAGCAAAGGGGCTGTTATCTCTCCATCCTTCCATCTGCATTGCTTTTGACTTCTCTTTCGCCGTCCTCTAGCCTTTTCTCCCGCATGGCCCGCCGTCCGCCGTGCCCTCTCACTTTTCGACAACGGGAGCGGGAGGAAAAGAGAGAGAGTGAGGGAGGAGTGGTGATGGTGAGAGCAAAAAAAAAGAAAGGCGACCCTCGTTTCGAATGCCATACTCAGCTCTTCCGCGTACCTCCGCGACACTCGTTCCCCTAACCCCCTCCCCACACACACACATACACACCCTTTCGCATTCACAAGCGGGAATAGCTCTCTCTCTCTCTCCCTCACTCACTCACACAGAGACACACATTGAAACCTTCCCGCAGTCGGCACCCCTCTTGTTACCCCCTGCCTCGCCTCTCGGCAAACCCACTTCTGCCACGCACCCTAGCAACCACCACCCGCTTCCTTCCCCTCCCCCGCCCTCGCAGCCCCTTCGCTTTGCCGCCAAACTATTTCTTCGCCTTCCTCCTCCCTCACTCGTGCTTTCCCCATTTCCTCCTCTTCCAACTCTCGCCATTCTTCGCTCCCCACCCTCCTTCCCTTGGCTGCAAAGGGGAAGCGGCACCCAATCCTCTGTGTGCTTGGAGAGCCCCTCACGCAACCTCTTCGGCGAGGCAGAAAAATGCCATGTGCCCGAAAACGGAAATATGCACGCGGATCCCCGGCTGCCCCCGCGGGATTCACCCTTCGCCACTGTCGCGTCTTTCCGACTGACGGCGCACTCACCCTCCGCTACACAGCATCTCACCTCCTCATGTCCCTCTTCTTTCCTCCTTCCCGATATTCCCTCGTTAAAGTCCATCGTCCGTTCGTCTTCTTACCCCGCCCTCCCCAAGTCAATCCCTCCCCCCCCCCCCGCCGCCCCTTGCAGCGATACCTCTCCCACCAACCTCTTAAACCCCCTTTTACGCGCATGCTTTTTCACGCTCAAGCATTAATTCGTGGATCGAGATTTGGCAGCGGCAGCAGCCGCCAAGTTGTAAAATACTCGCTCATTCATTCCCCTCTAATAACCCCTTCCCACCGGCAGACGGTAATATTTACTAATTTATTCCCTCGTCGTTTACATCCGCTGGCTCTCCCTTTTACGGCAAATACTCTCATTCTTACGTGCCTTTTCGCAACATCAAGCCATTCGTTCTCATATTTCCCTGGAAATTGCTCCCTACCCTCAATATTGCTCCGGTCATGAGCCCCCTGTCTCTATTCTATTCTCCCTTCAACCCTTTCTGATACTTCCTTAGTCTGTAATTTTTTGGTAAATTTTTATGCGTATTACTTATACTTAAAAGACAAGCATAGGCAGCAAAATTTCATCTCCACACTTATTTAAACATCATTCGCATCCATATGCACTGGTCATAAAACAGTTTTTTCATACACATTACTTGTTTTTTCTAATGAGCGCAGAGAAAAATAGCTTGTAAGATATTCTTAAGAGCTCAAGGGAAAAGAAGAAAAATTTATGACTTGGACATCAGATGAGATTTTGAATGGGTGGTATAAAAGAGTGTAAGGGGAGGAAACGCAGCGACCAAGCATTTACAAGGAGACCAAGGGACAAGTAAGAAAGGAAAATTAAGACGGATGAAATAATAGGGTGCTATCAGGGTTAAAGGAGATGACATGGAGTTAAGAAGAACGTAGAAGTTGCATTGGGAAGGAAATGAAGAAGAATAAATGGCTCTAGTTTCCATTGGATTAAAAACCTAGCGAATGGACGACTTTAGGAGTTCAGGAAAGGAGAGAAGAGCCCACAATGTCGGGTTGAAATTACGTCTTTGCGATGATAGACGTTAGGGCGTGCATAGTTTAGCGATCCATGGGATGAATGGAACGTAACTAAAATATCACCAGAGTAAAAGCACTCCAGGAATGAGTTTGAATACCATTGATATATCAAATATTTCCTGGCTTTGAGCCCGAAACAGCAAGAAAATTCAGCTCATTCACCGAAAGAAGAGGCTGAAGGTAAGGGTGCCGAGCGAGAAGTGAGGGGGGGCTTAGAAAGACGGAAGGAGAAAGGAGGGGTTTTGAGGGGTGAGTGTAGGAAGAGGAAGGGTATTCCCTATCGGGGGTTGTTTAAGCCCCAGGGTTAGATCTTTCACCTAGGAGACGAATGCACCCTGATTCAAGAACCTTGAGCTGTAGTGATGTGGCTGAAGAGGGAGGAAGACTGAAACGTTTACATAGTCAATAAGGAAACTCTGTGGAGTGTAAGGTGTATTTGGGAAGTGGTAAACAGACTTGGTCTGGGCCTGACAGGGATGGCTTGGTAGGATTGCAGAAAGTCCGGGTCATTTCCAATATTGGTGATGTGTTACATTACTCGATGATGTGGGAGGGGCACAGTTTGTAATGCAGTTCATTTGGTCAATTACATTTCTGTGTGTATATATATACGAGGGTCATCCGGAAAGTAGTACCCGTTCGTGCCGCATGAAGTGCTGACGACGCGAGTAGCCGCTGGACGAGGTCAGATAGCTTCAGTGGCTTGTCTGCCTTCTCTGAGCCAAGTTGCGTGACGCTAGCATTGCCTGTGTTGTTTCTGTGATTGTTTACAATGTTTAAAAAAATTGAGAACGCCGCCAGTTGTGAAGTGAGATTAAATTCCTCAATGCAAGAAACGTTCGCCCATGTGATATTCATCGCCAATTAAAGGAGGTGTATGGAGACAATGTAATGGACGAGTCGTCTGTTCGGCGGTGGTGTCGCAACTTCAACATGGGGAGGGGGAACACACACGACGATGAGCGTTCGGGGAGACCGTCTGTCATTACAGACCAACTGGTGAGCTCAGTTGACGAATTCGTGAGGAACGATCGGCGCGTCACAATTGATGACATCTGTGAGCATTTTCCCAATGTTTCTCGAACAATTGTTCATGAAATTGTTAAACACCATCTGCATTATGCAAAAATTTGTGCAAGATGGGTCCCTCGCGTATCTCAATGAGCTGGCGGCGAAGGACTATGCAGCAGGAATACAGAAACTTGTCACACGTTATGACAAATGCCTTAATTTGCTTGGAGATTATGTTGAGAAGTAGTTTAAAGTATCCTCTTTCAAATAAAATTTTTTATGTTTGTTAATATTTACTTTTGTGTCTTTATTTCACGAACGGGTACTACTTTCCGGATGACCCTCGTACATATATATGTATATATATATATTCAAACAATATAATATACTTAACATAACATTAAAATATATATATACATATATATGTATATATATATATATATATATATACATTCAAACACGAAATCCCGCCAAACGGCGAATAAATACTCATATATACAGAAACAGATATAAGGAAAAGGGATAGGAACACATATAAAGGACGAACACAATATAGGTGGGGAAGGCGGAATCGAACGGATCACAAGAGTAAAAATATTTCCTTGACCGGGACTCGAACCTCGGATCTTTCCACTTGCCGGGCGGATGCTCTTAACCACTTGAGCTATCGAGGAAACGTAATTTACCCTGAGATCCGTGGGTCTAATATGTCGCCAAGCGCCCCGATTCTTTAGCCAAGAGATGGCGTCAGGGGGCTGTTTCACCCACCAAAGGAGAAATAGACAATACACAAGAGGAAAGGACAGTGGGTTAGAATTCATACAACATCATACAGGAAAGGAACAGTGCGTTTCGTGGCACGCATAGCCAGAAGAAAGAGATGAGCCACATTGGCCAAATACACATTCAAACACGAAATCCCGCCAAACGGCGAATAAATACTCATATATACAGAAACAGATATAAGGAAAAGATCTCAGGGTAAATTACGTTTCCTCGATAGCTCAAGTGGTTAAGCGCATCCGCCCGGCAAGTGGAAAGATCCGAGGTTCGAGTCCCGGTCAAGGAAATATTTTTACTCTTGTGATCCGTTCGATTCCGCCTTCCCCACCTGGTGTGTGTGTGTGTGTATATGTGTGTGTGTGTGTGTGTGTGTGTGTATGTGTGTGTGTCTGTGTGTGTGTATCACGGTAGTCCAGGGGTAGAGCGTTGGACTACTGACCGGAGGGCCCGGGTTCGATTCCCGGGCAAGCCTCTCTGGGCACCTGCAGCTCTACCCAATCTATGCGATTTTTCGAGTACCAGATCTTCCTGAGAAACCATAACTGGTACATGGAAAGGTACTGGTCCCCTTACCCTGATGTACTTGTATAAATTTCACACGTCGTCGTACTTAGTACTCGGTGAACTCCATTATCACCTAACAAACCGACCTTAAGGTTGATTAATGTGTTTATGGTTTTATACATATAAGTAAAAATGTATATTAATATGTATAAAGAAGTTATTTGAAACTTGTCTAAAAAAGGAACACAAAGAAGGGACACTCACGCATACATTTGACGTTTCTACGGCATGGCCACCCCCATAAAAATGCCCTTCTGGGGGAAGAGCGGAGAGGACATGTGTTGGAGGGTAGTGGGTGGAGGTAAAGGATGAGGGGTAAACGAACAAGGGGTTTAGATGTGATGACGACAATTGGATGATTTCAGTGGGATATGTTCGCCCGGGAGGTTTGAACGACATAAGGTCGTGCTCAGAAATGCTCTATGTCGCGCGCTTTCATCACTATTCTGCTGGCGGATACAGGGAGGCTTTCTATCACCGAAGCAGAGAAGCAGTTATCATAGAATATTGGTGAGAATACGTGAGATGGTTCATATCAGAGTACTTTAACATGATTTATTGTGCAAAATTCTAATTTAATTTCATTTGGTTAACTTAGCTTAATGCATAATGTTGGTGCGTGTTTGATTGATCTGACTCCAGGATTACGATAAAGACGTTGAAAGTTGTAACTTCTCAATTCACTTAACCAACAATAGACGTAACACGCGACGTTGTATTGCTTTTGTTTGAACAAATCATCAACTAAAGTCAACGTATTTCTACTGGAGGCTAAATGGAGAGCATGATCCTCCCATTATCACAGATAAAAGGTTATTTAAAATGTATAAAGAAGGGAGACAATCAGCTTCAATAGGAGGTGAACCCAGATTATATGATGTTGATCACAAGTCGACAGAAACAGAAAAATTGCTCGTACGTAATTAAGGGCGGTGTGTACCATGAAACCCAGCGTGATATTACAATCATTTTGCGAAGATTAATCTGAAGTGTAATCTCTATCCTCCTCAAAGTTCTAATTTAGCACCATGTGACCTTTTCCTACTCCCGAATGTGAAGAAACACCTTGGTTCAGATCATTTTTAATCATCAGAAACAGGCGTAGGCGAACTGAACATGTATCAACTTGGAACAGCTTTTACTGTCGCAATACTGCATTCAAAGCAAATAAACTTGTACCACACACACACATTAAACAAAATAATAAAATCAAATACACACACACAACAAAAAAGTATGATTTTCTCAATAAATGGTGCGAATAAAACCTTAATGATTATCCTCGATTACACAATTCTCGTACATGCTTGAGCGCGCGCGTGTGTGTGTGTATGTCCAGTCCGATCGTCCTCCGCTCTCATTCGCTTCGTCCCAGTCCATTTCTTACCAAAAGAGCCCAGAGCTGCGTGGTCCTACACCCAAGCCCCCGCTCGGCCCAACACCACCACTCCTGCCTACTGAGTTTCGCTTCTTCAAGCGCTCTCATGTCTGCCTCATCCACTCCACTCTTCCTCTTCTCCCTTTCCTTTCCATCGTCCCAACGAAGGGAGAGGAGCACACCCACTCACCCATTCCTCTCTCAGTTTCCATTCTCCGTGCTTTGGTTCTTCTCGCGAGCCCCGCAATTTGCTAATTTTCTCGGTCTGCGTGGGTCGACCACCGCGATGTTACAAATAAATTTTCCAGATTCTTTCAATTCTTTAAAACTGAAGTCAAAGAACACGCACAAGTGCCCCTATAATATGACGGCAAGTTGAATGACGGGCACGGGAGATGGTTGTTATTTTTGTCATTAAACCAAAAGAACATTTTTGCTCTGCCACTTGATATCGCCGCTAACACTCCATAAGGTATGCAGAGTTGAAATGTCCAGTTTGTACTTGAAGCTCCTTCACGGGAATTTTTATTCCCTTTATAGGCATGATACAATAGAATGTTGAGCATAAATGGAGTAGGGAGTGGCAAACAGTATGATTCACAGCCGCTTTGACATTTCATCCTTAACGTCAACGGGATGAAACAGGTAGGCAGGACAATTATCATGGCTGGGTACGTACCTGTGGAAATATGGGTTTGCCTATGTGCTTTTGTTTACTCTGTTTTGCCCCCTCTCTCACCTTTTCCCCGTTCCAACTCAACCCCTCTCCCCTCACACTGCGGTCTCATTCCTCCCCTAATCCACACCAAACACATTCCCCGCGTCTCTCCACTCTCTTCCCTCGTTCCTCCTCCCCATAACTCCCTCCTTCTTCCTAACATGCTCCCCTTCTGCGCCTCCCACCCCTGGCGATCCCCCCTCCGGCGGCACACACGAAATTCCGTCGTGGATCGATATGGGTGAAGTCCTGGGATCAAACCCCAGAAGCCGCTTCCCAAAACTCTCAGTGAGAGACATAGACGGAGAGGGCGCTGCTCCGCTATCGGCCTCCGTCCTCCTCTCTCTTCCTCCCGCGGCCCTCCGCCGCCGTCATTCCACTCGGAGCCTCCCTGTCGCCTCCCCTTTCCTCCCACTACCCACAGGCACCCCCCTACTATCCCTCCCAACCATTCCGTTGTAGACTCTCTCCGTCCAACCCTCAGAGCTCCTCGCCACCCGCATCTCTTTCGCCCCTCACGGACCCCTTTCCCCAGACTTCATCCTCATACCCCTTCCCCCGGACTTCATCCACCTCCTCCCCCTTCTCACCCATGCCAGAATTCCAACAAGAGATGGAGGCTGAGTGGAGCGTGAGGCTGTGTGAGTAGTGAGTAGCAATAGTGAAGGGAACGATACCGTCGCTATCCCCCGTCAGAGGAATTTATATAATAATGTGTTTGTTTGTATATCTATATAATATATAGGAATATATAACATATATGTATATATATGTATATAGTTTAAGTAAAAGAAGGCACTAGAAAAATTAAACAAAGGTTGTTGTAAAACTGAAAATAGAAGATTGGTTTTAGATTGACACAGAAAACACCGCTACATTTATTAGATTTGTTTAACGAGACAAAATATGACAAACTTCACTCCAATAAACCCTTATTTAATATACACACGTTCTAACTCTCTTTATTCCGTCCAAAATGCCTATCGTTTCCTCCCCCATATCTCGTATGCCTAACATTGTCCCCTTCAACGTCATAGTATGATCATACATACAGTATACACACAATCATTCATACGATTGCACACATTCTTTCATAAAAAATGAGTATTTCGCCATTTGGCTTTTGCAATAAAAGGTTAGTCAGCGGGCGTATTCATTTTTGAATTAATATCTGCTACATGACCCTTTATTTTGGAAAAGTTTCATTTGGACCTTATATTTTCCCTTTTCCTTATTCTGATTTGAAAGTGCAAAATTGAGAATGGCGGTCGTTTTAGTGACTGAGAACGATTGTTCTGTGTTTGCTTTGGACGTGGAAGCTGCGAGTGGGAATCCGATTCTTAAATAGTCCCACGAGGAACACTAAAAGATTTTAAATGGCTTAAATATATTTTTATCGCTACAGCAAGACGCGTTTCTTCAGAAGGTTTTCGCATAATTAGATTAATTAAATTAATTATATTACTTAAGATCGTGATAAGCATTCAGGTTATATTATATGATAAACTTGTTAGTGACGCCACGAGGTGAAGAACTATTAATGAAAGGTGCAAAATCGTTTTGAATATATAGATAGATCGGAAGGCTTTAAGATTTCGTCTTTGATTATGATGTTAGGTCCTTTGTCGGTATAAACTGAAGATACGCATTAACAGTAGCGATATTCAAAATTTAAGTTTGGTGCTCCTTTAGAAATTTATCATAGCTGTAACATGTCCTCTTTTGCAACACATCCACCTTGATAATTTACGTACTTGACGATAAGCATTTGTCCGAGAGAAGATTTAGCGTCACCCGTACTAATACGATATCCGGAGCAAGGATATCCTGACAAGTGGTCCAATTGAACCTGATATAAATGGCGCATGCTGCAGGTTAAAATATCCCTGGAACCCTGGATATTAATCTCCCTCGAAAGATATATCAAGCATTCGGGTATAGAGGGGTCGGGACGGAGTGACAAATAAGGGCCCAGCTTTGCGAGCACACGGAGGAACCCGCCCTTTTCCGATCTCAACGACCTTCATTGTGGCGAAAGTTTCAGTCCACACAACCACAACACCACATCACACGTGCCTACACACACGCCTACGCACACTTACGCGCTAATCGATATCCACTTCCCACCCGTCTCCTTCTCTCTCATAACAATCTTGTCATTAGAGAAAGTCCAAGCCAAGAGCAGCTAGTTACGTAAAAAGCTGCTATTAACAGGCACGACGGCGCAACATCATTTCTCCCCTCTTCTTCTCATGCGAAATAAATGTGGGATACTTCGCCGAATGTACATACTAAAAATGAAAATGAGGGACTGTCAAAAAAAACTGGTAACGATGGCACATTGAAGGTAGTGCATACTTAAAGTAATGCATTCTTTTTATAAAGTCTGTTCAAAAAACTTTGCACGGCAACATATCGATAAAAAACCGCTAGTGTATTTCCCATTACATATTAATCTACGCATCGCTGGAATCTTTTGCTATAAAAATTAGATACACCCTTAGTTTTGTTCGAACTGTTGAAAAAATTTCCAAAACAGTTGTAAAAGTAAATTTTATAATGTGCAAATGAATAATCCTTACCCAACTAACCTAAAAGAATTCCAAATGATATATAGGTGGAGAATAAGGAAACGTACCCAATTATAACAAAATCCGTAAATCACCTTAGGTGAGGTAATCTTACTCTGAAGCTAAATTGCAGTCTTAATTTAGCGTAACAATTTAACATTTAGGTAACGTTTATCCTGGTATTTTTATTTAAACTTCACTGAGCTATGCGTACCAGTGGTGGACATTCTGCCGCTTGTGCAACCAGGGCTCACTCCTTCCCTCTCTCTCTCTCGCTTTTCCCACTCCCTTCGCTTTTTTGTTCTCTCCCTGGCATTTATTTTCTCCCAGCACGCTCTCGAGATCGCTCTTATGCTCGCCTCCAATGCACGCCGCTTTCCTAAAAACCATGCCCAACTCACATGGCTACGTTCATGCTCCTGTAGAATAATTTCAGTTACAACATTTTTATTGCACGCATTTCTTACGAATGGGCATCTTCAACCAACTCCCAATTAAAATTTTTCGCTACTTATTTTTCCTATATCAATTCAAGGTTGTATTCTCCTCATAATATATTTCTAATTTTCACGTTATATCTATTACTAAATTTACACTCAAATTTCTCGAAACATTATTTCATTTTTTTTCTCCGTCTTCATAATACTTAGTTGAATGGATAATATATTCACATATGCTGATGGTCACATGGCATCTACAGTATGAAGTCAGGTTCATTCATCGATGTGCACGTAAAATCAAACAAAGTAGCATGGATGTAGAAATGCATCTCTAGAAACAGGTCATTATAACAAGGCTATACACGCAAAAGAATTAAGCACTGAATTTCATTGACCTATTTGTATTATTGGAAAAGCATGAGTGGTGTGGGCGTGCTGGAAGAAGTCCGTTCATATATCGGTCTAAGAGTCTCGAGTTCAAGTCCAGGTGATGCCATTGCGGGCTCCCAACTAAACACGAGTTGTGATATGATCCAGATACCAGGAATTTGTGGTTAACCGCTGGTGACAAAGAGAGAGGAACAGTTCTCCTCCACTCTGAATAACACCGCAGGGGTTTAGCACGAGGTGAACTCTATCCTGCTCTATCAAACCCACTCTCGGGTTGATTACTGCGGTCCTCTTGGGTGAATGGGATATAGAATGGAAAAATAGACATTATTACATCGTTCTATGAACGGAATGGCGTTCTGCGAAGAAGCAATGGAGGGAATAAGGGGGAGAAAAGTATGAGGATTGTCGGCGGGATATTTGGAGGTTGGGCTGAATGAGGGTAGGAGAGAGGTGGAGGGTTGCCGGAGCGGTGGGCGATGCAGGGTGTAAGAGGGAGGATGAGAGGGGTGGGCGGGTGAAGGTTAAGGGGGTATGGGGTAGAAGTTTGGATCATTTCTCACGCGTCCCTTGCCGGGGCCATCACGACCGTCGGCTGCAAAAACATATCAAAGTGCCGTATAACGAGCACTCTTGGAGTGGGAATGAGAGCGGGTTCCGAATATGGGGTGTGGGTGGGTGCAGCGGGCCCGCACACATTCTCTTCCTTCCCGCACCCTCCCCCCCCACACACACACCCACATTTTCTCTCTGCTCCCCCTCCCCACGTCACCATTCTCTCCTCAGCAGGGGCGATGGAAGAGACTTCAGCAATTCCTCCATCTCCCGCCCCCTCCCGCCCCAACCTCAGCTCCCCCTCCCCCGTTTATAGAAGCACTCCGCGAGCAGAGGCGCTAACCGTTTGGGAGGCATGCGGAGGCTGTCGCAGAGGCACGCCCCCCCTCTCCCCTCCTCCTCCCTCTTTGCGCCAACTTCCATCAGAGTGGCGACGTTTTTCGTCCTCCCACTCGCACGGGAATCCGCCATAAAAAAGGGTGACGTCACTAATTACAAGCGGTGAGGGGCGGGGCAAAGGCGTTCATTCAAAGACTCCCTCGGAAAGTTTTCCCTTTGGTCGTTCGGCGACGGATTCTTTAGCGTCTCGAGACTTTTGATTAATTTTTTGATGTAAATAAATTTATGCAGTCAAGAATTATGTGAAAAGTACGTGTGTTAGTGTGCCTAAATATCTTAAGGCCCGATGAAACTAGAAGAGGATCCATCTCGAAGAAAGGTTTTTCGCAAATTTTATGTTTTCATTTATCTGTGCCATTCTCAAGCATGAGTTAGGAATGGAATTGATGTGTCTTATTGTTAGTACTGAGCTATAACAACAAGACAAATCTTTTCCTGTCTTAAACCTCGCACATTTTCTTTCAAATCAAGGAAGCAAACATTTTTGGTTGTAATTCCACTCAGAAATCAATAATTTTGAGTTATAAATTATGGAATATTACGAGTATTGCAAGTTTATCGAATATTTAATAAAGAAAGTAAATATCGAGTATTCAATACGCAAGGACCTGCTCTTGTATAAGTACACTGTTCGCTCCAAAGACTTAAGAGTCACAATATACAAGAAAATGTGTTGATACTTCTCCACTTGTTTTTTGTAACTTCGTAAGTTTTTGTAAATTTCGTAAGTAACCACCGATGGAGATTTTTTTTACCATGAATAGTTGATTGAAACTTTCAGTTTCCAAAAGTGATTGCCTTGAAATATTATTTTAGATAACGGCTCTGTAATTCGTACTAATCATGTTCGTGCTGACGCACGAATGTTGACTTAAACGGTTGTGTACACCTGCTATAAAATCGCTCAATTATTTTCACCAGGAAAAGAATGTTGACGTCAAAATGAAATTGATTTTTTTCAAAATAAAACCTTTCATTCACAGATGAAATAATTTAGCCCCATAAAATGTAAAACATAAATGCAAAAATCAATTCAATCAGATAAAACAATGAAATCCTCCTCAGGAAATATGATCTTAATAAAGGCAAACAGGTTAATTAAAGCACACGACTCA
Organism: Hetaerina americana; assembly: GCF_022747635.1. NCBI lineage: Eukaryota > Metazoa > Arthropoda > Insecta > Odonata > Calopterygidae > Hetaerina > Hetaerina americana. The sequence continues at coordinate 100,465,816 of NW_027286874.1, read as the reverse complement.
TGAAATCTTGCCCTCGACTACACTCATCGAAATACAATTATCAATAAGTTGTTATTAGCATACTTTACACCACCATATACGCGGAGGGCAAATAACAACCGAGAATTATACCATAAAATATCATTATATGACATCACTTCTCTTTCCATTGAATACCACATTTAACTTATGTGAAACCTAATACAAATTAGAGTGGATTGTGACAAAATTATGTAAAAAAACGATGTTTCTGAACCCATATAAACTCCAGTTATTTATCCATTCCAGTAAGTAATGACATTTCAATTTCAATCGTTAAAACCCATTCCAGTTTTGTCTCAGTGAAGAGAATTGCCAATGAAAGTAAAATTATTAACAGTTTTCATTTTATAATATGAAAAACTACAATTATCCAGGTTTTCCAGAGGTCGAACCGCCAGAATTAAAACGACAGCCATGCCTGAGGCGGGATTCGAACCCGAAACATTTGGGGTTAACGGGCAAGCGCGTTAAATCGGCGGGCTGAGACCAGGCTAATCAATTCGGTAACTAATTATTCAGTGCGATGTTGATAAATGCTAATACATGCTCGCATATCTTATGATATAAGCTCAGTTAATTAAGAAGCGGTAGGAAATCAATATCGTAGGCAAGGGAGTGGAGTCTTTTACTCCCCTTGGAGTTTTTTCGCACTCTTATTATACGTATCACAAAAGAAATCCTTCAAAATTCTTAAAATCTCAACTATGACGATCGACCAGAGTTCAGAGACAAAACTCGCACCATATTTAAAATTAAGAACTACTGCTAGAAAGTGATAGGCAGGCGAAAAATCGGACAAATAACGAGTGGTTTAAAAGTGTGGTCAAGCCTTCATAATTCCAACTCATGGATTAGAAAGTCAGTAAATGATACGACGCGATCACTTGCAAGATTCTGCAACAAACATAAACTTGCTTTTGAAATGGTTCGGTAAAAATTTGTACCCGTTTTTTTCTTAACTGAACCTCATATTTTTCATCAAAAAAGCCTGTATAAACGTGAATAATAAAACAAATATTTTAGCGTCATCGCTAACGTTAGAGAGATTTTATCGGCAGGGTCTCACAAACTATCAAACAACTTGGTTCAGAAGTATTAAGACTAGTTAATTAGGTTTACCTATCGAGATCCCCTGAAATTGGCAATCACGAGATCCAAGCTATTTTATTGTTGCACTTAAATAGTCAAAAGGACGTGTTTACCCTCAAAAGTCCTCGTTTAAAAGAGTTCTTATCACTCTTGGTTCGCGAACTCATTAGTCGTCGTCGTGCCCGCGATACAGTCAAAAGAAAACGCATAGGACCTGCGAGCAAACGAGCGTAAAGAATTTCCTCATTCAGCGTTTCCTCCACCCTCGTTCACGCCTCCTCACTTCCGCCAGGAGAGAAGTGCGAGTCGGAGGCTGAAGGCCATGGAGCGAACGTTAGGAGAAAGGTCCCACGATTGTCCGACAGAGAAAATGAAAACTAAGCGTAGTCAGTAATGACTCTCTGAGGCGGCGTTCTAAATTCGAACCAAATGGTCTTTGAGCGGAATTAGCTGACCTAGGACATCTGGGCCCGTGGCAAAAAGACTCATCTCCAACGGGGAACACTAGAGAAAGAGCGAGACATTTGATAAATTTGTCAGAAGCGTCTTCATTATATTTTTTTTCAAGATTAGATAGAATGCAGAAGGCAATAATGAAATGAGAGGAATTTCAAATTTTTTGAGATAAAGGCCGGGCACCGTGATAGCGCCCTCCCGCAGAAATTATAATATCCGAGTAAGGCAAAGAAAGGGAGGATTTTCTCATTCTTAGGATATCTGCAGGAATCTTAAAATGGAACTCACACGAAATAACATGCGAGAGATGCGTAATACATAGCGGATGCATTCTTTATTGTATGGTGGATGCATATTGCGTTGAAAATGTGTACATGTGGCATTTTAAGTAGGTATGCAAAGTTACACGAGGGTGCTAATGACGGTATTAAGTTTCGCCAAAAAAGGTCACATGTTCGCCGGTCTTTGCTCTCTCTCTCCCACTCGAGCCTTCGCACGTTCGAGATGCACGGGAGGATGGTGGTGACAAAAGTTCTAGACAGAAACAAAAGCAGTAAGTTTTAATGGTGCTGCACGCGGTCGTGCAGTCGTTTGCGTTTTCTCGAGGGAAGACTGAAGAGGGGAGGGAGTATAAATGCACACTGCGTCGGCTTCGCTAGTCCTCGCCATCAATTCCCTCGTTAAAAAAAGAGCACCGCTTCTCCTACTACCCCCATCGCTTTTGATTTTCCCTCTCCCTTCCGCCACCGCCGTTCCTAAAGCGCGCCGAAACTCTGGGGGGGGACCTACCTCTCCCACGCCTCCCCCCAACACCTCTCCTTCCATTGGCTTTTGGAGATTTTGGACCCTTTCCCGTGCTCTTCCTTTCCCTCATCTCCTCTCCCCTTTTTACCACCCCGCCCCCTCGCCCCTCTAACCCCGAATAAATGCCTCCTCTCGCCCGGCCACGCAGGATGCTGCGTGGAAGGGTGTTGCCGATGACACCCTAGGGACTACATGTCACCACGATGTTCCTCGTGTGCGTCAGCCCTGTGTGAACCCTATAACCCCTTCCCTAACCGCCTCCGCCCCTCCACCACTCCCGACCTTCTACCCTTTTCCCACCCCTCTTCCACCTCTCACCCTTTCCCGTTCGCCCCTCATCCTTCGCCCCATCGTCCATGCCACTATCCCCCTCAGATGAGACCTGTAATCCTCTGAAGGATAGTCAGGAGGGAATGTCCCAACAAGCTCACTTACCGCAAATGGATTTTCCATTCCACCGCTATCGCGCGAATTAACCCGTTTAAAGCCGTTTTTATATGCACCCGAGGTTGATGGGAGGGAAAGGCGACTTCTGACGGTATCTAATGTTTTTGATTCCCGTTTGACGACCTCATTGAGTTTGACGGAATAGACAGGACTTGGAATGAGTTTTGGGAAAAAAAGTTGATAGTTATCTCCGGAGGTTAGAAAGATAAAAATACCAAAACTACGAAAAATACTGTACTTGAAAGCAAATGGTCCTTTAGATTCAAAAGTAATTGCACGTTCAATGAATGAGCGAAAAAGAAATTAAGAGAATTTCTCGGCTTAATTTCCGAGCGAGCACGATTATTTTTAATTACAAATCTTAAAAGGCGAAGCACAAATTAATGGTGCCAAATTAGCAATTTTGCGCATCGGGGAAAAAGTATAATTACGTAAATTAGCTAATGGAAAAAATAATTGAAAATCCCTCACATTACTTTCATGATTAAAATTTAGCTTTATTTCGCGATGCGAAAGATCGATCGAGTTCTAATGGTGACCGCCATCGTTCTTCGAGAGCAACGAGATTACATTAAATTCCAGTATCATCAATTACATTCCCATTACGACATTCACTCGGATGCTTAAATGAACCTGATGAGAGAGAGTTTATGAGTGTTATCGGTGACATTAACCAGTTATTTCCCGCGAACGTAGACGCTGCTCTGCTCATTAAACCTCATGGCCATGTGGAAACAAAAATGGAGCTTTCAAGAAGCGGTGAATATTTTAAACGCGGAGATAAAACATTGAAGGACCTTTCCGCGTGTACCTCGCGCCAAATCATTAAACATTTTATTTTCCACGTTTATAAAATCTTTTAATTGTATTTTCTCATATCCATTCATCAAGTTTTCACGTTCCTTTCACAATGTAAAGAAAGGCTCATGAAAACTGAAATACATGTTCCATTTCACCATTTAATACGATTGTTTTACTTCACCAATACTTTTTCTTAATTAGCTACAAACAACAAAAATATGAATTTTAAAGTAAATATAAATGAGAAACATCCTGCAAATGAGTAACGAAGAAGACGATGAATAAAAGACTTTTCATAATAACTAATAGTCAATGTTCATACCAAATTGCCAAAAAATAATATTTCTATATTCCTGCATTCTTTCTATATTTCATGCATTCTAATACTTGAACCGACAAAAATGGCGTTTATTTGATCACGAATTGTATATATTCTTGCTTTTCGGATGAAACATCCTATCCAATTGGACTGAAAATCTTTGCCAAGCGCTCGGGCATTTGTGATCAGATAACCCTGTTTAAAAGACCTCTTTCGCGCAGTGAGGAGATCGCGGCTTCCTGATGTGATGCCATCGTTTTGTGATCAAGGTTCGGACGAGTGCCATGGAACACCACGAATGCAGTTCATTTTAGTGATGGTCGACCCACCACGACTGTCGTGTGAATAAGGAGGTATGCCTACATTATATTCATTGCAACGACGTATAACTGGGTCGTGTGTTAGTGACCACGCAGATTATTAAAGCTGCCATCTAATTGTAGTACCCGAGGATAACAGTCTGGAATAAAACATCATAGGAGCATGCGGTGGGAGGTTTTAGAAGATCCAACATTTATTATGCAGGAGGAAAAAAACTAAGGTGGTCTTTGAAGTTTGGATAAAATTGACTCCTGAAAGTATAAATGCTATTTGTAATCCTCTTAGAATGTGTTATAGGGAATTGTGTAATCTGTAACATCAAAACAACGCAAAGACAAACTTTTAATAAACTATCATATTATTGTTGGCTAATTAATTATTCCATTACGCAATTGGTACACCTAATCTAATCAATATCAAATCAGTGCTTATTCAAATTAAAAAAACATTTTCTAATGTTGCTAACCTTCACTACCTGTTGGCAAATACTGAAGGTCGATGAGCCGTTGAAATGAGTGTCTAGGGAGAGAAGAGTTGAAGGGTAGACAAGGAAATGGCCATAAACAATTCTACATGTAGTGGGGAACGGAATGGATTGGACTCACCTTGACCCTCAATGGAATTGTTAAGGACATGGTAGCAGGGAGATAGTAAGGAAATGGAAAGGCCCCACCAGCAACAGAACAAAACAAGCGAATAAATACATCAAATAGAGAGGAGTCTGAGAAATAGCATAGGATAGGTTACATGAATAAAATAGAATAGGTTACATGAAATGAAATTGGACGATGAAGAATAGCAGTCAACTTACTTTTGAAATGAAAGATTAATGAATGAATTCCTAGTCTTCAACCTCACGTGCATAAAATGCTCTATTTGTCACGCAGATGAAATACAAGGTATAAATGTGCGTAATATTAAGCTAAAACGACCTGATTTCAGTTGTTACATATGCGGACAACGAAATCATCAGTCGATGGAATAAAGGTACCCGGATTTTAGCTGAGGAATTTGGAATTATGAGTGAAGGGTGGGCGTGTATGGAGCAAGAGGATGTCGATGGAGATCGTAGCCCACTAATGTAGCAGCCTCCTGGGTTCAGAGAGGTGTGGAGGAAAACACCAATAGATAAGAGGAGAAGGGACTAAGTTGCTAGTACATGTGATGTTGTTGGCTTGTACGAAATCCCCGCCTCCCTTCGGATGCCTTGGAAAAATCCTAAACTAAATTTTGCTCCTCAAATAGGGGTCTTTCGACGGTTCCTCCCTTTAAGTGTAGTTTTTTCGCTGCATTCCTCACGTGCGAGAGTCGCCATTATCCCAGGACATGAAGGACAGAGCGTGCTATTTGTCTCCGCTCTCCTTGATGAACCTTTTCACTCTTTACGTGGGTGTTGTTGTTCCCAAACATATGTTCTGACTAATCAACCTCATTAGCCAGAGTTCTGTCATGGTTCACTGACAAAGGCAAACAACATTTTAAGGCTCTCTTGTTATCATCGAACAGCATTAGAATAAAATTCATAATACACACCAGTCATTCAAATTCTTCTGCCTTTTGGTAGTTCACTTCAGAGAGTTTTGAAAGTTATTTTCCTTGTGTGAAAATTTCAGCAACTGAATTCAGCACCACATCTCAAAAAGACAATTGTTATACAAGGTTGGCATTTAAACACTATGTTTGCCCTAATTTGGCATCGTCGGAGAAACATGTGTTTTGAATATTGGATGCAAAAAGAGAAAGATACTTGGGGGAATTCGAAGAAACAGGAAGTGTGGGTGGAAAAATTACGGAAATGTCCTGGAATGTTGAAGGCCGTAATAGAAGAGCGAATAATGGGTAAGCGTTGGAAGAAGTGAATAGGCTTTTTAGACAATGTGGAGACTGGTAGGATAAATTATGAAGTTCTCGTGATACGTAGAAGGTAAAAGTCACGAGGGATCGTCCATAACCTATCTTTAAGGAGAAACTTGATGGATTAAATGTAGACATATGACGAAGACAATATATTTTAGAATAAATATGGCATCGTAAGGTCTTGATATTCACATTTTGTCTCTCCATTCATTCTCATGTTGTGCACATCGTGCACCCTAGATACCCCAACATTTTTATGCGCTATTCGGAAATTTTGTAAAATAATACCTACTGCAATAAAATTTGGCGACTCTAATTAGTTTCACATCCGCCCGATAATGTGCCCTTTTAATTCCCGAAATAAAAGAGTAAAATAGAAAATAAAATGACACGGAATGCTAATAAATAACTATTATCCCAATAGCCGGCGACCCAACACCCTCTGCCACACATACTTTAGGCGACTTGCAGGGCAAAATTAACCTCTATTGAATGATTGCTGAATTACATTTTAGTATCTGACTGCAATTAGTGATGAGCTAAACAACCTTATGGGTTAGGTGTTCAGCTTATGACCGGGTGACCAGAGCTCATATCATGGTCCGCTGTTTTCTTCGTCCGATACAAATCTGTGGCATAGGCGATTCGGGCGCCACAATTTTCCCGGTAACCTATGAGAATCAAAAACGCCGTTGGGCTTTGTATGAGATGAAATCTGATATTTAACTATCAAACCAACCTTAGGGTTGATTACTCTGGTGGTATTGAGCAGTGTAATTCCTCGTGATCTTAAATGCTTATTCATATTAACCTTACCTCTCTAAGATAGCGTTTCTAATTCTGACGCGTTCCCCATAATGAGGTCTTCATATACGCAGAGTAAGCAAACGGTTTACGCATTAATTTGAGTTTATCTAAGTGAAATTAATGCAAGGAAACTATTGATTAGGAGCCTTACGCTTGGCGTCAAATCTGGAGAAGACGAAGTTAATGGTGAGCAATTTGAATTTCATGCTAAGCAACAGCTTGTGGAATCGTTAAACCGAAGGTGGAAGAAAATATAAGGTTCGGTTTGTAAATGTTGACGGTGTAGCTTTAGCTAACATTAAAAGAGTATCAGGGTTAAGTAAATCAAACCATAATGGTTAAAGGTTTTTGCAGATGTGATGATAAAATAAAGAAGATGCGACATTATACATTAAATAAGCCCCAATTAGACTGCACGAAAAGGAAGTGGGACTCATCGAAAAAAAAAGATTTTTAATGAAGTTCAAATAAGATGCTAAAGGATTGGGAAAAATTGTTGGAAGGAAGAAGTCAAATAAGGCTGCTGGCGAAATTTTGATGGAAGTTGCTTCAGATCAAAAAAGACCAGGCCGGCGTAAATCCCCTAGACAGCGAAAGGCCACTTATGTTAACTATTGGCTCAAAGATATAATTTTTAGGACACTAACACTGTATAAACAGATATTAATCATTAATATTCCTTGAGAGAAAAGAGGAGCTGGTAGTGATAAATTTAAGTTTACATCTTCTGTAAAATATTCCTACATTGTAAGATCCTATGAGCTCTTAGTATTCAGATATTTTTGAAAACATTTACAGAAAATGAGGTGGGAATTTCAAATTTTTACAAAAAACATAATATCAACTCGTAATGTATTCTGGTCCCTGAGATGTGATGCCCACCGACGTATGGACTGAAATACCGAAAATAATGTACACCAAGTACAAAAATGCCCAGCAAAGGATGACCATTTATACCGATGGTCATTTAATTAGCGCGACCAACGTGACCAAATCCATTCAGCGAGATGATATCTTTAACATTGCGTGAAAAGATTTTGACGCGCATTCGATCGGAAATGAAAACCAGTTGCAAGCTTTGTAAAAAGGAATTAGCGTCACTCACGATTATGAAACCAAAATTGTCCCCTAAAAACACCTCGCGACGCTTACGAAGAATTGAGCGATTTAAGCGTTAATTTTCGTCGAACTATGAAGCTGATGGCGTGTGACAGGCGCGCAAAAAATTCAAAATAAAAGAACCCTCATGATGGGGATAGTGGCGCCTGTTTTCGTTTCAGCATGTGAGCAAGGGTGTAACCAGCCGTGACTTTTTCCGCCTGCATCAAAGTAATATGCTTTCAAGTTACACAGTTTTTCAAAAGGCACACGACGTCAATGAAGGCTCTAACGTCAATATTTCGATATAACAAAAACCGCACCTCTGCTGTATCCTAATTTGCATTCACGATCAAAGACCTGGAACGGAGGCAATTTCAAATGGGGATGGAAAGATATCAGCAATATTTGAACGGATGCACATGCGGTGGAAGGAAATTTATCAATACTTTTAAAAAACCTGTAAGGTGGAAAATGAAATCCCTTAATAGCTACTGATTATCTATACCTTTCAATATTTGTTTGAGAACCAAGTTTTAACGATTATTCATATAAATACCTATACTGGAGATTAATGCCAATATTAAATCATGGAGGAGAATGGAGAAATGAAAATAATTGCATCAATAGTAATTGATATATTTGCCTGTGCACATATAGTATACGTATTTGCCCTTGGTTCCTCATACACAGTCATAAATTGCCAAATATGTATTTGGGATAACGTGTAATTGTATTTGAACAATGAACTTCGGAGCCCGAGATATTTCCTGATTTATGACTATCAACGGTTTAGTCCTGTCAATCATTCATCTTAATGACTTTGTTGTAGGTTTTTTTGGAGCTGCTTTATGCTTATTTATCTTGTTCAAGAGCTCATGCGAATCATAGTCTAACCAATTGCGCTTTCACCACAAGTCAGTTTTGAAACGATGTTACACGATCGAATCACGGGAGTCAATATAAAATAATGAAATGAGTTTCTTTACCCAAGTCATTTTAAGGTTGAAAATTTTAGCGTCACCGAAATATGTTACATATAGGGACGAAAAAATAATAACCTTGATAAAAGAGGAGAATTGAGACGTAATGTATTTATTATGGGTACGTATAATAGATTGGAGGTTAGAAGGGAAGGTGCCATGAGGGATGAATACGTCGTCCAACTACACACGGAAGTAGGACGAAAGAGTTATGAGGAAGTCTGAGAGCATTAGAGAGGGGAGAGTGGAGCATTGCTGTTTATTAAGTTACGAGTTAAAATACTGATGATGAATTATAAAAAATCTCGTCAGGTTACCAACGATTTTCAAAATTTTGCTATATGTAGTTGACTTATTCCAATTTTTGATTCGATATCCTGAGAAATTTTTCAATTCGCCCCTCATCATTCGCCATGCCATATTTATTGTGAAGTGAAGTTTGAATTTAAAAAGCAGGGCGCAGTTGTTGCCGATTACCAATTGCATTAATCCGGATCTTCGCTCAAACCAAAATTACTTATTCAGCAAGAATAATTTTCGTGGAGCGAAACGGGAGGATTGATGAAACCGGGTGGATTAGTGGATTAGGCCTTTCGACCCAAAATCATTCACTGTACGGACGCCCATCGGCAGCCGCAGTTTTCGGCTCCTTTGGCCCAGACCCCGATTTGTCGGATTGGCGGCTTTCTCCGCTGGGTCAGCACTGGACAGAGTGAGGGAGGGAGAGAGAGAGAGATGATGCATCTGAATTGCAAACGCGCTCCAGTCTCCGAGACACGGGGGAGGGGGCCCAGGCTAATTATTTCGGAGTAAGAGACGGCCTCCTCCGCGCTGTCCACTGTCGCCACCGCTGACCCCAAATTGTATTCGTGCCTCCTATCCCTCTCTCTCTCTCCGTCCCCCAAAGCGTCATCCACTCCAATGAGTCCGGCCACCACTCACCCACACGCAAACAAGCAAACACTATCACACAAGCACACACATACCCACACATTCGCACGCCAGCAGGTCCCTTCAACCTCCCGAGTCTCCCCCTAAAATCCTAATCTCCTCTCTTCTTCACCACAGTCCCTTGCTCCCTGCCAACCCTTCCCCTCACGCTCTGATTGGTTCCCAAACCTCTACCTCCTCCCATCCATCCGTCCACGCCACCCACCCCCTCTCACCCCCATCCACCCTCTTCCTCTCCTTATCGGCGTCACACAACACTTGGTGGCTTCATCCTTTCAGTGAGCGAAGGCCTCGAGACGAATTAGATCCCTCAAGCTCGCCACGTCCCGGCACAGGAGAAACAAAGCGTTGGGTTAGCTCAAAGTAGACATTTACATTTGTTCCACACACAAACGCACTTACATCCGGGTCGAGAGCTGGCACTAGGGTTTTTCGGTCGAATTCAATTAAGCAGTATATCGAAACTAATTTCTTTTCGCTCGTGGTGCGTGGGTCAGTCTAACTTCGCGTGGAACTAATTATAAGATGCTTCACCTTCAAATCTGTTGCGGAAACAAATTGTATTTCAACCTCGGGTTCATTATACATAGGTGAAATACGCCAGAAAATTCTTATTTATGAAGGAAAGAATATTTATGCCCTCAATTTTGGTGGAAGTTCTGGGTCCATGAGCGACAGCTAGGCAAAGTGGCTTCCCTTTTACCGTTTATTTTTATTGGCATAAAGGAGGCAAAGTCTCCGAAGCGAAAAAAATTTCGTCTCGGGCTCCGAGGGAAGACCGTGGAGGAAGGAGTGCTGGTGCCGGGTACAACAGGATGAGAGGGGATTGAAAGAGAGGATCGACGGGGCCTGGGGTGACGGAAGCGAGATGTATACTTCGTTGGAAATATCATTAGTGCACCGCAGCCATTACCAAGGACGAAGAAGGGGACGGAAAGGGTACAGATTGCACGCCGCCACCTGAGTGGCGGGGCGGGGCATGAGACTGCGGGACTCTCGCGTCGCGTTATTACATTTCAGCCTCTCTCCCCTGAGGCGCGATGGCGCAGTGATCGTGCCTTCACAAAGCAATCGTGGTGACGGTAAGACACGTAGCGCCGGGGGCTAGAGAGCCCCTAACGATTTTGCCACGCCTGATTTGTCATGGCAAGGATGCGAACTGTTCCAGAAAAACCGTCAGCAGCGCTCTGTCAAAGCTTAACAAAAAACAAACATTTCAGTAGGTTTAATTTTTATCATTTTCCCGTTAAAATCTCTCTTTTTATGTTTTAAAAAGGGAGGCTAGATAACCATGCATAATTTCCAGATATCCAGGATATTTTCTGCAATGCGTAACATCAATCAAGAACATTTCATTTTATAAAGCATATATAATGTTATATAGTATACCTGTATGAGTATTTTATATATATGCATATTATAAATAAATAAATAAATAAATAAATAAATAAATAAATATATATATAAATATATATATATATATATATATATATATATATATATATATATATATATATATATATATATAAATATTTTATAAGGGATATCTTATTTCATTTTTATTTTCTCTATTGATATTTATCCATATCATGTTTGTATGCTTCATACTAAGTAAAATATGCCAGAAATACCAAGCAAGCAACATTTTAGCGCAAAATCAAATTAAAACAACTCACTGGAAAAGCAAAGTTTTTCGTGTTCATTCATTCAGCAAAGACAATATGACTCTGTTTCCAAAATGGAGTGAGACTTTTGCTACAAGGCATTATAAAGCAACTTGATAATAATTCATTTAAGTTTCCACTAAACTCTTTAATTTTGAATCAACTTAAGAATAAGTCATTGTGCGAGATGCATAAGAACAGCACTGCTTTCAGGAAGATGGAGTAATATGCAAAGCATGCGGAGAGCTGGCAGTTTTGGGTGAGCTTAGCAACTTTATTAAAAAATTACATACTAATATTCTCTTGTTTCATAAGTCAAAGCAGAAAATTAAAACAAATGTGAGAGGAACATCATGCTTGGGTCAATTATAGGTAGATAAAAGGTTTTGTTGAACAAATGACTTTTTGATGAGTGTATATTGAGTCACAGCAATTTCGAATAATGCATAGCAAAGTTAAAATTTACTTATTTTTAAAAATATTACTCTTGTCTTTCGTAAACTACCCTTATAATTGTATTTAACACGCTTGTTATATTTTGCAGGGGAGTACTTAAACTTACTTTAGACAGCGTCACTTATCTAGATTACTACACATCACTTAAATTGGAAAAACGGTTGACTGACTATGATATATATATATATATGGATCTCAGGGTAAATTACATATCCTCGATAGCTCAAGTGGTTAAGAGCATCCGCCCGGTAAGTGGAAAGATCCGGTGTTCGAGTCCCGGTTGAGGAAATATTTTTACTCTTGTGATCCGTTCGATTCCGCCAACCCCACCTCTATTGTGTTCGTCCTTTATACGTGTTCCTATCCCTTTTCCTTATATATGTTTCTGTATATATGAGTATTTATTCGCCGTTTGGCGGGATTTCGTGTTTGAATGTGTATTTGGCCAATGTGGCTCATCTCTTTCTTCTGGCTATGCGTGCCACGAAACGCACTGTTCTTTTCCTGTATGATGTTGTATGAATTCTAACCACTGTCCTTTCCTCTTGTGTATTGTCTATTTCTCCTTTGGTGGGTGAAACAGCCCCCTGACGCCATCTCTTGGCTAAAGAATCGGGGCGCTTGGCGACATATAAGACCCACGGATCTCAGGGTAAATTACATATCCTCGATAGCTCAAGTGGTTAAGAGCATCCGCCCGGCAAGTGGAAAGATCCGGTGTTCGAGTCCCGGTTGAGGAAATATTTTTACTCTTGTGATCCGTTCGATTCCGCCTTCCCCACCTCTATAGTGTTCGTCCTTTATACGTGTTCCTATCCCTTTTCCTTATATATGTTTCTGTATATATGAGTATATATATATATATATATATATATATATATATATATATATATATATATATATATATATATATATATACACACACACGAGGGTCATCCGGAAAGTAGTACCCGTTCGTGCCGCATGAAGTGCTGACGACGCGAGTAGCCGCTGGACGAGGTCAGATAGCTTCAGTGGCTTGTCTGCCTTCTCTGAGCCAAGTTGCGTGACGCTAGCATTGCCTGTGTTGTTTCTGTGATTGTTTACAATGTTTAAAAAAATTGAGAACGCCGCCAGTTGTGAAGTGAGATTAAATTCCTCAATGCAAGAAACGTTCGCCCATGTGATATTCATCGCCAATTAAAGGAGGTGTATGGAGACAATGTAATGGACGAGTCGTCTGTTCGGCGGTGGTGTCGCAACTTCAACATGGGGAGGGGGAACACACACGACGATGAGCGTTCGGGGAGACCGTCTGTCATTACAGACCAACTGGTGAGCTCAGTTGACGAATTCGTGAGGAACGATCGGCGCGTCACAATTGATGACATCTGTGAGCATTTTCCCAATGTTTCTCGAACAATTGTTCATGAAATTGTTAAACACCATCTGCATTATGCAAAAATTTGTGCAAGATGGGTCCCTCGCGTATCTCAATGAGCTGGCGGCGAAGGACTATGCAGCAGGAATACAGAAACTTGTCACACGTTATGACAAATGCCTTAATTTGCTTGGAGATTATGTTGAGAAGTAGTTTAAAGTATCCTCTTTCAAATAAAATTTTTTATGTTTGTTAATATTTACTTTTGTGTCTTTATTTCACGAACGGGTACTACTTTCCGGATGACCCTCGTATAACAGGAGAGTTACAATAAAAGAGTACTTTGAAATGGAACAGTTATCTCAGATAAAGTTTAACAAAAGAGGGATTCGACCAAAAATTATCACATTTATTTAGATAAATATATATGCATGGATATTTATAGAAAATGTAAAGGCAGTCAATTATTTCATATCAGATTATTATTACTATGAATCAACAGCAAACAAATCACAAATAGACAAGCCTTATATGGTAGAAACATCACTTAGGCGGGAATAAAACCCAAGGCCTCCGGGTGGCATTCAAGAAGGTTACCTCGCCGCCATCGGGATCATTTTATTCTACTGCGAAGATGGAGATGCCACTTTCAATAGATCAATGTCGTAGGTCTGTATCACTATGGAATCATACGGAGAGAGGAGAAATCGAATACGTACTCCATGGTTTCCAGGTGAAAGTTAAATATTAGGACTACGCAAATGTATTATTAAAATTATTAATTATTAAACTTATTGCTTTGCTTTCCAATCACCGAAGGTGGCAGCAAACTTCAAAAGTCTCCGTTATCTTTCTTCTTCAGATTCGAAATTTCTTTTTTCCACAATATGACTGGTTAAAGAAATTGCACATATCACTAAAAACTCCCTAACGGCGTTCATATATATATATATATATATATATATATATATATATATATATATATATATATATATATATATAAATGAATATATGCACACACACACACATACATGCGTAGAGAGAGAGAGAAAATTATCCCGGCAAGTCGAAAAGATCCGTGGTTCAAGGTTTGGAATCTCTCATAAAATGCTTGTTTCAAGAGCACAATTAAATTTTATGATAATATTTTACGACTGTGCTCATTTTTTGTGATCGACGGTGATTACCCTTTCCCTTTTTGGATTTTGAAACCCATTTTCATCAATATGGATTACCAAGTGTTAACAGGATGGCATAATTACAAATAATTATTAAATGTTTTCATAATTAATGAGGCTGCCAAAAAAAGACGTGCGGTGTTTGTGACTTGATCATTGCATTGGTTTAAATAACCAAAATGTGAAAATACCGTAAGGACCAAATTTGATAGTAATTAGTTGGCTGAATGCTTTAGAAGGAAATGCAAAATAACGAAAGGCGACGAGTTGTTTCGTGTAAAAATGTTTGAACACCACTGGATGAGGCGCATCATTTATGACTGGGCGCTCGATATTAAAAGGGCGCAAAAGGAGAGAGAGAGAGAGGGGATTGGGATAAATAAGGAAACTTGCAGAAAGAGAAAGGAAGTTGTTATTCCGACGAATAAGCCAGGAAATTATAGACAGGGACATTCTTTGGGCTTATCTGACGTCTGGATAAGACTTGAATTGAAGGATTGTTAGATCCTCCCTCCGCCTGAGCCACCCCCCGCACAACCCCTCCGCTTCTTCCCGCGTCGGCTGGGAATATTTGCGCAAAGCAAGCACATCCACCGCTCCCTTCGACCCTTCCCCCGCGCCCCGTCTCCACTTATCTTGCGCTTCCTATCTCTTTCTCCCCCGTCCCCCTACCGACCTTCCGTTCCCACACTTGCTCGCGACGCTCCCAAGGAGTTTCAAGCGTCCGCTCCAACTTGGGCTGAGACTGCGCTTCTTCTTCCCGCGTCCCGACTCTTACCGTTTCCCGTCTCCCCCCATCACCCATTCCTCCCCGTCCCTCCTCTTCGCCCCGCTCACGACCCAGCACCCTTTGGTTCACTGCTATGGTGGAGGAGATCCAGGCAAGGAAGAGAGAAAAACCCACACACACATACACCTTAATCTCATCTCTTTCTCTCACAAAAGGCGGCGCAACCTGAATCTCCCTCCACCCCTCTCCCCCCTCCCTTCACGGCCCCTTTTCCCCATCGACCCAAACCCCTCGGACGCCTAAAACAGTCACGACTCCCAATTCCACGCCTTCCCACCTCCTGCCGACACCCTAGTCCTCCTTCACCCTCGATCCACCTCCGACCGAAACTTTGTCCCCTGGCCCTGCGCCGACACCGACCGGAAGGTCGGGTATTGGAGGAAGGGCAGGCACGTCAGCTCTCGAAAGCACGGGATGGGCCTTTCCCTCTCTCTCTCATGGGGTTAAATCGACAGGGGACATAAAAAGTACTTCACTTTTCATGCGACTCGAACGCCCAGCTCCCACCTCCGGCCCACGGGGAAGTTACGGCCATTGGCAGAGTCTTCCGTCGAGGAGTCCGTGAAAGGTTTTCGGAGGGAGGGAGATCGGATCGGTTGGGAGCGCACCGTTGAGTTTCTCTCTTTCCCTTCCACCCTTTCCCTCAACGCTGCCGAAGCAAAGAGAGTGGTCGTTTCTCTATCCCCTCCTAACCCAACCTTCCCACACCTTCCCAATTCTTCGGGGTTGTTTTTTTCCGAAGCCAAGGCGCCTCTCTGAAGTGACAACCGTGCTACATGTCCTATTACTCCCACTTTCATCCCCTCTCTACTTTCTCGCCACGTTTTCAAGCAAATGGAAAACAAAACAACTCCAATAAGAGTAAACCAATCAGGATAAATCGTTCCAGAAGTTTAAAATTGCCTTTGAGTCGAATAATTACTGTCAAATTGAATGAAATCATCCATAAAATACACGTGCCACGTACACCTCGTGATACGACAGTGGACATAGCTCGGCCAAGTTTCAAACAGTTTTTCTATATCTCCATACACTGTCGGATTATCGATAGCCACTATTCTAAACTACGTTAAACTATTTAAGCTGATGGATTTTGACATAAAAGTACTTCAACACCGCAGAGGCGTTATCTCGACATAATTAAAATATTCATTCAAGTAAGGTTTCTATGTCAACATTACGTCAATGTCTATGCAAGCATTAACATGTAAATAAATAGATTCATCTTGACAGGATACTAATTAAATGGCAGCCAACTGTTTAAGGTAGGTTTTGGATTGACACAAACTTAAAACCTCTGAATTTCTTAGCCTCTCCTAAGACAACCTGTCCTGACACAAAAATATAATCTCCTTCAATTCCGCAAACTCTCCACCTCATGCATATAGTTTTTCTCTCCCTACCTCGACTAGCTAATTTTCTCCCCTCCATCAAAGTTTTCATTTTTTCAATCTCCATTAGAATTCTCTGCATCCACCTTTCCTGCCTCCTTTAGAATTTTCCCAACAATCCTCTCATCTCCCACGTCATTACTAGTATTACTTCCTTGTTTTTCCGATTCGTCTCATTCACCTTTTTCATTCCTCTTCACATGCACATCTCAGGAGATTCCTATATACGCTTATCATTTTCCTTCGATAAATTTCCGAGCCATACAAAACCACTCTGTCAAAATTTGAACGTGTCTTTTCTCAACATCCTTCCTCAACTTCCCTTTAAAATTTCTTTCTTCTTGTGAAGTCTGATTGTGAGACATGCACAGGTCGCGGATAAGTCACCTATCCCCTCAGTATACTCCCATCTTTTGTAACACATCCATTAATTTTATCGAATTTACTCAATCAAATAATATATCTTTTCGAAGTCCACGAAATAAAAAAAATACCTCCTGGTTGTACTCCATTATGTCCCTCTCAATCAATGACCTCATCACTACAACACCATCACGTGAGCCCCTACCCTTCCTGAAACTGAACTGATTATCCCCTAATTAATCATCATTAGCCTACGTCTCGATCCCTTTACCGATGATCCTAATTAGCATCTAAGCTGAGTATGAAATCAGTCTTATATAGTCCTTATACACGGCGGCCATTCTCTTTTTCGGGATGGAAACTAATACTCGTCAGACGAAATCTTCTGGTCAAATTTCTCCCTCACAAATGCCATGAACTTATCCATTTGAACGTCCTTCTACGTTTTACTAATACCTTTAGTAATAATGCGGGTGTGTTATCTTTTCTGAAAGGCTTGGGTTTAAGCTATCCCCATCTATGTCATATTGTATTCTCTTTATATGTCCAAACTTGCTGGTCTAATATCTTTAGCATACGCACTCTCTCCATCTCTTTGAATCTTTCGTGGTTCAATTAATAATTATCCTGACGTATATTTAATAGTTTGCTCGGATTTTTCCTCGTTACTCCCTGACAGTGCTTTCGCTTTCCTGTATAGCGTCTCAATTTCGCGCTTCCTTTGTAATCGTTCCTCGCACTTCATTTTCCACCACGCTCCTTTTGCCATGCATCCCCCCCCCCTCAGTTCATTATTTATTTATATGATCTTCCTTATGCATGGTTCCGTGTTTTCATTGTTCTCCCACCTTTCTAATCATCTCTTCTTTAATCCATGATTTCCTTCTACATATATTACCCCTTACTACGTATAGTTGCGTAGCGGCTTCGTAAATATCTGGACCTGTCTCCAAATCGTCACTCATAAGTTCGTTTTCGACTTCCTTAGGCTCATATCTTTAATCCCGGTCTATTTTCTCATCAGCACTCCCTGTTTTATTCTTTTGACTCTGACGTTTCGCTTCGTTAGTACTATTATGATTTTAATCCGCAATATGCTCCCGGCAAACTATGCTATTGGGGTATGCTGTTCCTAAATCTATGCCCAACTATAGATAGCTTAACTGATTTCTCTCTGGCTGAGTATTCTCTACGTATACCTATTATCAAATGTGGAGTATAAACCAAGTGTAGGTAATGGCTAAACCCTGTACCCTATTAGAACTTTATTGTTTGCTTCCCACGGTCATTTCTTGTTTGTAAAGTGTAGCAACCTATTTCTCTACAGCTTCCCTTAAGGTGATATTACATAAAGAAGACACGTAACCTTGATTTCCATTCTATACTTTTATTAGATTTTAAAATGTAATTTAATTCATATACTACAGTGAACGACTACATAGCTGTCGTATTGCAATAATATTCAAGATAAATTTCTGCAGGAGGACTCAAGGATACACATGCAAAGCTGGGCTATCAAATGCTAGAAGAAATGGAATGGTTAACATAGAGGAAGCAACACATACAGCAGTATTAGGTGTGAGGATATCACAAGACAATAAGACCTTCATAAATAAAGGAAAATATTCTGGCAGAACAAACCATGATTTCAGGAAAATAAAACAATCAAGAGAGATATTGGAGTGCCCTTCTTTATGTAGACGAGTGCTGTTGTCGGAAGAAAGAACCAGAAGAGTAAATAGTCTTAAAATAAATACCAATATGGGAGAGGAGAATGATGTTGATCCAGCCAATGTACGGATATAGGTACTATAACAATTCATTGAGGAGTGAGCAAATATGAAAAGCTATGTACATTACTGAAAGAGTCAACGAAATCCCTTAAATCAGGCTACCCAGCTGGAGACAATAATGGACGGCAAAGTGGATGGGAAGACCCACCCGGGTCATACTGTAAATACAAATATAATGGAAATACAAGAAAGATAAAAAAATGCGGAACCATCAGTTTTAGCCAACGGGAGAGTCGACCAATCCTAGACACGATGACTGTGGATGATGTTGATGAGGGACCGATTACTCGAAATACAATTTAAAATTTGTAATTTCTATACCACAATTGAATTAAATTATTTCAAATCGATTCAGATAAAACATGTTAAGGTAAATTTAAATGTAGAAGACGGAACGTTGTTAATTCCATCATGGTATGGAAAAAATAAAAATAAATTAAAATAAAAAAATAGTAAAAATACAAGTAAATAGTGATGAAATAAAATAGTTAAATTTTTATTAATTTTTACTTTAATACATCATGGTATAAGGTTTTTTTCCCGAATGAAACACTCTTCAGAAAAAGAGATGCGCCAGTATATATTTAGGTTAAATTTGTGGCCTATGTATGCGGACGCTTCTTCCATTCCAACGCGAATTACGGCCGTCGTGCGCATGCTACGGGACAGTGCTTTGCAAGAAATCTTTCCGTGGGGATTTCGATGCTCTTCGCGAGGAGCGCAGAGTTCCTTGCCCCTACAGTCCCATCGTCTCTCTCGATTCCACGGTTTTCGTACCATCACGTAATACTCGTCCCATCAGCTGAAAGGAAAGTCGTAGCCACGAATCATCCGTAGTTTGTGAAAAGGTACGCGACATGGTAAAGCTCGAGGGAAAAAGCTAAACTCCGCGGCTGATTTTTTTTATTTCCGTGAGAAAAACATATCAAGGGAGTTCCAACTCATTCCTGTCTATCACTTCTCCCTTAGCTCTTCCTTCTGCTGCTCTTATCGCTCCGACGAATAGAGCGATCAAAAAATATAAAACAGGAAGAAGCACGTCAGAAGTGGAAAAGACTTCTTCGTTGAAAATAAAATAAATACGCTGCTCTATCCATTTGGGGACTTGAGTCGTAAGCCAGGAAGTCGGTACTACATAGGAACAAGCCCGTGCGTCATGAATTTTTCATTTTTCAATACCAAACACTGTAACGGCCAGGAAACAACTCTCTAGCCTAAAAATCCTTAGGTATATTTTCCCATATCACAGAGAACTAAAAATGAAGCGTAATCTTTGAAAAGATAATTATGAAGAAGCATAAACATTTCTTTCAAAGTTTAAGACATTATAATTATTTGGTGACCTACAATTTAAGGCAGGTTTTGGATGGAGATACAAGATACAGTCCTACATTTCTTAGCCTCGCCTTATAATGCTAAACCTAGCACCTTAAACTGAAATAAACCATTCTTCAATTCCGAATATATTTTATCTTCCACCATTTCGCGCAAAACCCATATTCTTTTCCTTACCTGAACTCACTTGCCGAACTTCCTTTCCTTTTTACAGTCTTCAGCTTTTCATCGACAATCAAAATGCTCTGTATTCATCTTTCCTGCCTTTTTGGATTTATCCCAGCAATGCTCTCATCTCCCCTACCGTGCGTAGTCCTTTGTCAGCCTATCTTTATACCCATTTTACCTTTTCCATTCCTCTTCACACAAACATTTCAAAAGCCTTCAATCTGCGCCAATCATTTGACTGCAGTGACCATGTTTACGAGCCGCAAAAAAATCACCATACTAAAGTGTTCACTCATCATTTCTTAACATTCTTACTCAGCGTCACTATCTTCACCTTCCTTCTTTTTGTGAAAGTTTCTTTACCTAACGCAATTATTTTTCTCATTCACCTACTACTTGTATCATCTTCGTCAAAACTCAAATATTCCCCTTCTATAGTTTTTGCCCCATATTTTAACGTTTGACTTAGGTTACTTCTTCAACAAAAACGAAATGAATTACTGCAACCCTTGACCGAATGGCTAACTAAAGAATGATTTTGCGCCACATTTGCTGATTTTATCAATTCCTCTCCGACTTAGGAGGGGAATTGATAAAATCCACAGCTCCACAGTTCCGCTCATGTAATTTTTACCATTTCCTCCTCATAAATGTGCACGTACGTAGAAAAGCACGGGTCATAAATTGGATATTACCTCCTCGTTCCTCTTCCTAACACTGCCCCTTCCAGCTCTGGATTCCCCACACACACCTGGACATCATTTTCATCACACACCTGTCATATTTTCTTTTTTATATCTTATTGTCCTTATATTTTTACCGTATAAATTCTCTAAGTTGTCTTTTTATCTTTTTCGATTATTTCCTGTTTTAATCAATAATGATCCTAGCGCATATTGAATAGGGTCCACGGATTCCCCACTCTAATTTCCTGATAGTCCTGTCAACATTCTGTACAGCACACCAAATTTCACCCTTCCTTGTAATTATTCCATATCCTGGCACTCCATATTCCACCACGATTCTTTTGCCATATATTTTTCCAACCGCAGTTCATTATTTATCTCCTTCTCCTTCCTTCTTCCTAATTCTACGCTTACATTCTACCATTTTACTTCAATTTTCCGAATTCTCCATTCATTTGGTTTACTTCCATCCCTATTGCCTCTCCCTATAGTTGCGTCGCGGATTTTTATATTCCTTTTTTTATAAGTTCCCATCTTTCTTCTTTGCATCTACCTCCAAATCCTAATTCATAAGTTTATTTTCGGCTTCCTTACGCTCCTTTCTTTTTGATTTGGATAACGATCTCATTAGTACTCCGTTTTATCCTTTTGAATCTGACATTTCGCTTCATTAGTACTAAATTACGATCTGAATCCGCATAAGCTCCCGGTGAGCTGTGAGTATTGATTATGCTACTCCTAAATATGTGCCTAAGCATACGCGAAACATAGTCTAACTGATATCTCTCTGAATCCCCGAGCGTTTTGCATGTACGTCGACGCCTATTTTGGCGTTTAAATGTTTAAACCATGGTTCGTTATTTTGCTGTTTAAAAATTCAAACCATGTGTTCGTTATAATTAAATCCTATCAACTGCGGAACTGTATTGTTTTCTTCCCACATTCATTCTTTGTCCCTAAACCGTAGTGGTTTTCCTCACTGCCATCGCTCCCTTCCCTCACCGCTGCATCCCAATCTCTCATAACTGATAAATTTTGACCCAGGGACACCTTCAATTATATCCTTTAATTGATCGTAAACTCTGCCCATTAATTCCTGTTGGCATGGAACACACCTAATACGAGCCTAAACACCTAATCATAATCGTAATGACCAAGTTCGCTGGTTCAGCTCTTACTCTACTAATAATACTCTATCACTGACCTAAAATAAACGCATCTTTATTACGCTTCTTCCACACTTATTCTTAGAAAATACTGCCACCCATCGCTAAATCTCTTTCACACCACTCTAGTTAATATTATATTTATCGCTTGAGTAATCCCAGCTGTACCTATCCCCTCGAACAGCCCTAACATATCTTTACATCGTCTCAGTCTACCACTTTATATTTTCTAACCTCTCTGGCCTCAACATCGTTCTAGCATTTCAAGTCCTTATTGTAATTTGTTCTGTCCTCTTCTGGGTCTTCTTCTCTGCTACTAGTGTCCTTTCAGCTTTTTAATGACTTCGTGCGATGACGACGGCGTAAGCCTAGCCTCTCCCGATGCCGGACACGACACACGTCCCAATCGGCCAGGTCTTGTAGTTTCCAGGACGTATATTCATATTTGTGTCCACCATGAGTTCTGGGATAAAGTAATTGAAAAGTTTTGCCGTTGTTTTATTCAACGTTTTCAACGCTTTGCCATTACTAGTACGATAAATAACCAAATTTATCAACCTGAAGGTTGGTTTGACAGGTGAGGGTAGATCTCACTTAGTACTAAGCCCACCAGTGTATGAAATTGATAAATCTAGGTACGGGTGACAGTTACTTTTTCTGTGCCACCTGCAGTTTCCCGAAAAGAACTGGTACCCGACAAATCACAAAGCTTGGGTAAGGCTAGGGTGCCCAGAGTATTCGCCGGGAATCGAATCCGCTCATTCCGATCAGTAGTCAAGCCCTCAATCCCCTTCACTAATAAAACACTAATTAAAGACTGAATAACACAAGTGATAAGATAAACAAATTGGTTAAAACAATTATCTTATTTGTTTCAATTTATAATTCTTCATTGCTGAGGAAAAGTTAAGCGTTAAAAATTACACCCAAGAAGATTACAATATTGATAGTGGCCATTATAATTGCATAAATTTTTTATTATTGATTAAAATAAAACAATCATCGGAATAAGAAATAAAATGATTAATTATTCGATTCCCATGATTGGCTAGCGAGATGGTCAACCCATTTTTTCGGACGAAAAACGTTTCGCGGTTTAATTCCCGTCCAACAGTTTTTTTACTTAAGCAGTCAGCACGTAACCTATAAACAAGCACAGAACATAACCAGAATCTAAAATGATGAATATCCATCCTCCCCTGGTCAGTCTTCATTGAATCTTTTAGTATGACCTAAGTGAAATATTTTCGTCATATGATAAGTTTGTGAATCTGAATTACTCGAAATAACAAGACGAGGGAGTGGAATACGAGAATATTTGTTGCCAGCAAGCCCAACACATTGACTTGGTACTATTACTATAGTTACAATGAAATTTATCCAAAATTATGGCCTCTGGTAGCATTGCAACCCATGAACCACTCCAGTTGAATTTAATCTTGTAGGTAATCGGTTTCTGGAGCACCGATTTTTAGGCCTTGACATATTATGTGCTCATGAAATTCAGCCTCCATAACCTTGATAAATTTACTCTCCGGGAGTAAATCCTTAAGCCTATCGGAAGGTTCCGACGTGGGTTTAAATGCTACCATCAATTGTAGCCAAGACATCAAGAGCGTCTGTGTAAGTGGAAGCGATTGGAATTCGGAAGAGCCCCAACCGCCGCAAGGAAGTTGCCACCATTAATCAAGGGAAGTATAACTTCATTCGAGTTGATAAACTGCCCCGAGGAGCGCATGAGCACATTCAATGGCAGAGAAATATTCGCAGTTATTGATTAAATATTAGATCTGAATTTCTATTAAAGGAAAAGTCTATTAACCTCTCCAGGTACAATGCGTAAACATTCTGTTTATCGCACCACTGAAATGATGACATTCGGTGAATACGCTAAAATAATTTCCGAAGCTATAGCTCGTGCGGATTAAGTACAAGAATACAAGGAAGTTGGTTACATATTCAAAATTTATTGAAATATGACATTAAATTCTACTAAATTAGATGGTAACTCTTGAATTTTGTAACAGTGGTATTTAACGAAATAATTTGAGAAATGGGAGGAAATAATGATTCTTGCAAAAATCATATGTATCATAACAGGTGAGCAAACATTCTAGTCGTTATTACTGCAAAATTTAGGATTGAATAATTAATGAAATATAAAAAAATGTCTAGAACTATATTATAAAAACATGAATTATTTCATACTCTCCACTCCACTTAATCTTTATGCAAAATATATGCAAATGATTGGAATTGGAATATAAATACGTAATTAACATTTCGTGAAAAGTTCAAAACTATGCTGCATAAATATATTGTATCTGGAGAAGTTACGAAGCTGGTGCTATAAATATAATAATCTATAACTTGTATATTAATTAATTCCAGAGCAAAATTAATTTAGTCGCATTAAATTCATTTAATTTAGTCGACATAGCGTTCCACTCTGTCCTTCATTGCTCTTATTTCAAGCAGGCAAGAGGAAATTTAAGAAATCTTATTATGCAATACTAACGGCAGTAGGGTCATTAAAGTGTTTCAAAATATTAAAGAGTACCATACCAGGATAATTTGTACGGAATTATTTCTCGATAATTTTATCAGCCAACAACTCTAACAGAAAATTATCGATTAATACATACGGCGCTTACTTAAATTGACAATACGTGATTCGCTCCAGAGCTCGTTCGGTTAATCAAATTTGTAAAGGGATATCTGCCCGGCTCCTGATGGATTATTAATGGTCGATAAATGAAGTGGCCGTTAAAGCAACGAAAAAGCATCACATTTGGCGCGACATTTCACAGGAGATGAAAATTAAATTATGTAAGTCTAAAAAAAACCTTCCTAATTAAATGTGAATAAGGATACGGCTATAACCATTATCACTCGATTTAAATTTGATCCAAATGACTTTTAATAAAATTTGAGGATTTGATTGATTCAAAATGAGTTAATAGTAGAACACACAGAAAAAGGTCTACTGAGCACATGCATTCATTTAATGCCGGGGAGTAAACCGTACACGTTTTGAATTTAACAAAATAAAACGTTACCAAATGAACGTAATGCAACGTAACTGGAATAGAAATTCTAATAGTACCTATTTTTAAGCAATACTATATTTTATTTTAGTTTCCTAATATCAAATAAGAACGTATAATGAAGAACTAAGGTGAACCCTGAACAGAGGGGAAATCCTGCCACATAATATCAAATGTGCCACAAAAATCCTCTGGATTTCTGAGTTACCTGGAGCCAAATCACGGAGGCAGCTTTTATATGGTGGAACTTTTGGTAGCACAAAAAAAAGATCGAAAGCCGAATCCCACGACTGCGTCCCTCTCTGCAAAATATTTTCTGACGAAATAAATGTCAGAACGGCAGACGGTAAAATAACGGCCTCAGCTGTTATACATCGCGCTCTCGTCATTCTCTACGCAGACCGGGGGGATGTCTTCGCCACCACGTTTTCATGCTTGATACAGAAAAATAAAACCCCACTACGCTTCCACGTTGGATGCACAATGGTCGGAAATTAAATGGTGTCTACGAAAAACGTTACTCCTCGGACGTTGGGAGAGAAATGAGAGGCCAGTGGGGAGATAAACGAAGAGAGTAACCAGGAGAGGGACAAGAGTGGTGCCAAGGCGAGAAGTTGGCAGGACCTTTTGTCTTTCAGTGTTGATTGAGAGTATTTCATCTCACTTTCCGACTCCTCGTTGTATCTTGTCTCTAAATTGAAAAGACCACGGGAAACACAATGGTCAGACAGCTAACCTCTTGAGTTGGCTATGACACGCAAAAAGCCCGGAATAAAATATATGCCGAGGACGTGCGTTCTTTCCAAAGTAATTCTGACTGAGCTAACCCTTTTCAACGAGACCATTCAAATCTGGAAAAGAAATATATTACTCTACCTGACTGACAAAAAATACTAGGAGGAGAACATTTCTGTTCCAAATGTGAAAAAAATTTAAAAACCATGTCCACATTTAGAATAAAACATACGGGAATCGCTGAATAAGTGAAGAGAAAGCAGAGGAAGTGAATTAAATTTATCCACAGCTAGTTTTTATAGATATTCTGTCAGAATGAGATCAAATTTTACATCTCAATATAAATTCATCTAAAAATGTGCATACGAGCCATATAAAACACGAAGTTTTCGTCGATAAATGGGTTCAACGATATTATCAAGCTCATGAAAATCACATTTTTTTCTGGCCGATTTACTTGACACGATACATAAGAGCATTAAAACACCTTGAATTTTCCCATTGAAAAAAATAATTGTAAAGGTAATTTTATATTTTAAACACCCGATGACTTTTTAAGCCAAAACCCAGTTTAACTTGAATCAAATTTTAGGTAAAAATAACGCAGTCCTCTGGTGTTTATTCACACTAACGTCATTTTGAGACAACACATCGGCTACCCAATATATGCCAAATTCGGATGAGTACATTTCGCACTAAAATTTATCGATAAAGAAAACAATCTGAGATGCAATTATTTCTTTAATTAAGCAGACTCCAGTGAATTTATTTCATGAAATATAAATTTTAATTAGAGTAAAAAAACGATACTTGAGTAGCTCAAGTATTTAACTAACTCAACGTAATTGATTTCATACTATAAATTTTATTGAAAATATTTTTGCTTTCTTTAGCTCACTGCAAAGAGGCAACTCTAGAATGTAACCCATTCGATCAACCGAAAAGCATTAACCGCATTAACACAATAAAAATATTCGGTTATCTTTGAATGTTACAGAGAATCAATTATTTACAAGACTACCAATGTTGGTCGCAATTACTATATTCAGTGTTGTAGTCCATCAAACGCATTTAAGCATTGGAATATCAGAAGAAGTATAGCTACGCAAATCGTTGTCTCAGAAGCGCGTATCGTAATGTTACCAATCATCTCAATTTTACGATCAGGTAAAATTAAAATTTATTTATTTATTTATTTCGGACTCTAAGAAATCTGAGCTAGAAAGGTGTTTTTAATGTAAAATGCAATGTTTATAAAATATGAAAAAGTCGAAAAGTATTACTGTACATTAGGACGGTAATTATGTTTTCACAAATTAGATACGGTTTTAATTTGCCACGATTTACGTTACCAAAGATAAAATATTTTTCCATAGACGCAAATTTCTGTGCTTTAAGGCATTGCCATTAGGTGTAGTAAAACAGGAAATTCACTTCTTTATGTTGAATTAAGTAAGGTAAAGGAGGGGGGGGGGTAACAAGGAGGAGAAGGTCAAGAAAAGCAGGAGGGGACGAAAATGGCTGGGAAAATGGATTTATTTCGTCACAGATGAAAGTATGGGGTAATTTGCAAGAACCAAATACTCATTGGAAAAAGTAATGTCAGGGTCACGGCTTCTTTTTGAAGTCTCTAGCTGTTCTAAAGCGATGTATTTACGTCGGATATTTGAAAAGTGGAACAAATAAAATTAAAACCACTTTGGAGGTTAAAGGATCAATAATATATAGCGAAGTCGCTCAAAAAGTGTGTCACTTAAAATGAAATTTACTCTGAGAAATATTTTCGTGAAATCTAAAGAATTTAAGGACCTTTTCATTAGAAGTGGTATTTATGATCTTGCCTGTAAGAGTTGTCACAGTGCATCCGTAGGAGAAGCTCGTAGAAATGTTAATACTAGGATAAAAGTAAATGTCACTCCTTTTGAAAATGACCATGCCGATAGGAGTGATTTCGTCAAACATCTCATCTACGTCTACACGACACTCCACGGTACACAGTAGACCTCCCCGAGGGCGCGTAGCGAGGGAAGAGTAGGTCACCAGTCAGCCCTTCGGTGTCGGTCGGGTAACGTTCACGTCAGCAAAACCTGAGGCTACAAGTTCGATTCCTGCCTATGTGGATGTTTATAAGTTTCTTCAATATTATGTTATGTGAAAGAAGTGACTATACAGTATCAATTTCGCCCCACAAAAACAAGCGTTAAATAAATATGTAATTGCACAACTATTAGTTCAAACATATAGTACTTTAACCCACGTACAAAACACTCTTCCACGTGCAAACACACATGTTCTTATACATCCCGCAATCCTTGGCTAAAAATTAAATGTTTGTATTTACGTAAATATAACTGAGTGGTAGATTGAATTTTGTTATGATTATGTATCGTAAGAGAGAATGTAAAATACTGGAGTCTGTCGGTAGCAGTGTAAATCTTTCTTATTTTTTCTCTTTGGTTGAACTTACCAATATCATTTGGGGCCTTAATGATACCCTCGGTGACGCAAGAAAATTGAAGAGTCATTAACCTACCCACAATTACGTCTGCTCTCATCGTGGATCCAGGGGCTCTCAACCGAATTCCTCCGACTAGCTAGTTGTAAAGTTTTCTGAAGTAAAGATTTTACCTGCAACAAATCGAGAACTTTATAGCGAAATGAATAAAATGCTTTTATACTCTCCTCTACGGCATTGCTGCCCACTAAATCTTCCCCATCCCCTTCATTCTGATGTGCCTAAGGTAATTTGTTTCAAGTTGAACCAAGCACTTGCTTCTAAAAATGATCAATTCAAAACAATTATCCCTGGAATATATTTAAATGAAGAAAAAGATACTTAGTAGGCTTAAAAAACATACATTTTCCGCATGGTAATTTTCAATTCACTTCTTTTTCATAAGCTATATTCTCCTCAATCAACTCTTTAGAATGAAGGTTAACATTATTCGACATAAACTCACTGAAATGTTTTCCGAAAAATTTCAGGCAGGCAAATTAGTGGGAGCCAGAAGCCCCTGTGGGCAGAACCCTGGCTTTCTGGCACAAAGTTCACGTGCTTAACTCCTCCCATGGAAATTAGCAGATGAGGGAACGTGCGGGATCAGGAACCGCCGGCTAGGTAACAACTAAATAATACTAACTGGTGCTATCCTAGTTCAAATATTTAAATAGAGCTTATCACTGTCTCCATTGCTTATAGATTTTCAAAACGACGGGATATACATACACCCACTGCCAATGGGCTAGCATTATCATCAGGTGCGCCATTCAATATACAACTTTCTTATATAAGATGCTGGTAAGTCAGGAAGGTGTTTAGATGCAGGAAATGAGGCAGGAGAAAGTTTATATGGTGAGTCACTACTGTGAGCATCGAGTAATCACGAAAGATTCAAGCATACATTGATATACTTGATAACACGAAATATATTTAAAATTATCAACAATTCGAGAGATAACAAGCTCACGTCTAATGTTTGAAAAATTAAAATTATTAGCGCTGAAATCACTTTTGGTGTTATAATTAAAATTCTTAAGCAAAATTACTCCAAATATCAACATTGTGATTGAGTATACGAAAACTGCACTTGTTATTGCATTCAAATCTGTGCATAAGATCCTAACTTTATGCCTCACCTAATAAAATGATAACAAATCTAAACCCAGATCGCTTGCAATTGGTCATTAATTGTGTAACAGCGGTGAGGAAACAACCGTATACCCGAAAATTTCAGTCTCGACTGCTTCTAACCTCCTAAGAGAGTATCGCGGTATTGCGTGTATAATGTGCTAATGGGAAATCATCTCTGCAATATTCCGTAAAAGTCACCATTAATCATAGGCAATTTTAAGGCTTAAATCTTTCAATAGGTAAATATGTTTGACTAGGACGCAAAAATTATTATCTCTTGAACGTTTTACGCCTGATTCGAGGTTCTTAATTAGAAAACAATTGCTATAACTACTTTGACAAGTGCGGTCTTTCGGTAGGCGTAATTAACTTGTGCAAGAAATCAACTATTCCAAGCCACTAAAATGCTTTTGGTCGCATAACCAATGCGAATTCGAAAAAAAATATATCGACGCCAGGGAAACATGAGCTATGCCGCCGTTTGTGAGAGACGAGCACGCGATGCGGCGAGACGGCTGGGTCGGCCGCCGACACGGCGAGGGAGAACCCCAGGAGCTGGAGGCAAGGATGTGGCGTGCGAAAATATTCTCTTCCGTGTGGAGGGAGAGGGGGCGAGGCCGAGGAGGGTGAGGCACCATCCGTGGCGGTTTTGGAGAAGCGGGTGAGGAGGGGGAGGAGAGGGAAAGAGAGGGGCAATGAGGTCCAGGGCAATATGAGCGGGGGAGGGGGCGGGGCGAGGAGCCCGGTCCCCAACAAAGACGGGAATGCCGTGCGCGGCCGAGGCTCAATGGCACGCACCAACGAGCTAACTCGCGCGGGGCGCATCGCTCGATACAGGGCCATCAACGTGAGCCCACGAGAGCTGAGGGGGCATGAAGTAGGGGAGGAGGGACGGTGATGAATGGGAGGGGGAGGAGAAAGGCGAAGGGCGACAGGGAAGAGGGAAGGGAGGAAAAGAATATTGAGTGAAGAGGGGAGGAAGGGAGGGTGGCGAGGGTGTAGGGTGGATATAGGAGGATACGAGACTAGGAAGGAAACGGTGGGAGGGTGGAAGGGGGAGAGAAAAATACGAGTCGATGATGAAAAATCCCTTCTCTTTATCAGAGAGAAAGGTCTCCACCAACTATTTTCAATATAATTACTGAATTAAACCAAATACACAGGAAAGCTGACCAACCGATTCGTTTTAAACCTTTTATTGAATGAACATACAGCTCCAGAAGTTCATTGGAAAGACCTATAATGTGAGCCTTATGGGGCAAGAAGATGGATGCGACTCAAACGACCGGTTAATACTAATTGCATTGAATTTAATGCTGGCACTGGCGAAGTACTTCAATCTCACATTACATTCATATTCAAGACCACAGTAGGAAGTCAAGGAAAATGATTAGTCGATAGATGTGGGGGATTGATTTTTCCACTTACATCATAAACAAGTAAAATATAGGAAAAGTTCTTAAAAATGAAATATTATCTAATTTACCATGCATTTCAATCTCAAAATTTAAATTCACCTAAAATATACTGACCTAACATCCTGGCTCATGCCTCTGTGAGGGCTTGTAGAATGATATGCAATTGAAGCTGAATACCTAGTTTTACATAAGAAACTGAAACATGTAATAAATATAAATTAGTAAATGAATAGCTATCTTTTATAAAAATTCCTTTTTTATATATTATTAGTTTTATTTTCACTATTGGTGGAGTTTAAAAAAAAACATGCTCTATTTATGAGAAACAAATTCAAGTTGGACGACCATAGTTTATTCTCAAAGTGATATTCTATACGTAGGCCAGCTAAAACTTTTACAGCTATATTCATTTGATTAATTTTTTACTTACTGTTAGAATGATTCATAGACAGTAAAAGGAAAAATAATTTCATGCTTAGTATTTATTGTGAGAAAATCCCCCTAAAAAAATTCAAACTTAAATCCTTTGGAAATGGAACTCCGAGTAAAAGTTTAAAAAAAAACCCTTGACAAGTGACCGAGAATACGCCATCTTCAAAAAATATACTGTATCATTTTCATAAAAGAAACGTTTTTCTGAATTTGAAGAGCCCGCCAATTTTGCAGACCCACAATACATTTAATAGGATTATTTATTCAAATCCTCCCTTAGCTTTTGAAGGAAAAATGAATTTTAGCCATATATATATCTTTGTTTGCAAACAAAAAATAGACGCATCGATGAAAGATATTTTGATACCGATATGCCCCAAAACCAACAAAGCTTAAACTTATTGTTGCATGTCACAAGGAAACGACAAACGTTAAATGCGTAGGCGTAAAGTAATGTAAATAGTCATACTAATTGATTTAGAAGAGTCGAGGCCATTCATTATCTAGGTTTTGGGGCCATACTCGATTGTCAATGAGTACGAGTTAGAAGTTTTAGAATCAAGAGCCGAGCATCCCACATCTCGGAAAAATAATCATAAAATGTTTTTCAGTCGTTAAATCCAGATGAAATGGCGGGATGACCTAACCAGCTGTAACGGCGTAATAATAAAATTACTATGAATATTTTTATTTGAAATTTTCCAGATCTCCACTCGATGTCCACGTAATGCCTTACTAATTATGTATTCTTCAATAGGAAACTCAAATCTGGGTTTAACGAATGGAAATCGAAGTGATAGATTGGAGGACGGATACATAGTTACGATTAAAAAAAGAAACTGATGACTTAGAGGGAAGGTGGTGCAGGGAGAGGTGGTGTAGGGAAGAAAAAATGGAATCGCCTGTGACGTTGTCGTAGAGAGGGAACCGAGATTCGGAAGGAGGAAGAGGGAGGGAGGAAGTGAGGTGGCCGTCGGAAGGTGAAGGTGAGGAGATGGAGAAATTTGAGCAAAAGAAGGGATGAGAGGAGAGACCTCCCGCGAGCATGAGACTCGACAGCGAAGCCAGCGTTCCCGGGGCGCCAAAAGGCGAGAGGTTGGGATCTCATCACTCTGTTCGCTCCTTACTTCCACCCATGCCCCCAACTGAGCGCTTATTTATTGTGCTTGGAATGAGGTGAACGACGGGGAGGTGGGAGGTGTGGAAGGAATGGGGAGAGGACAAGGTGTGGAGATGAAGCGAAAATACGGAAGGAATGGATGGGTTAAGATCTGGAAAGAAGAAACTAACAGGCTTGGGGATTCATTCCGAAGTAGTTCCCTCCACCCCCTCATCTTCTTCCTGCGCCAATATTTTTCCCCAGATGGCAGTAGCTCTTCTTCTCTTTCCCCCGTATTCATTATCCATTCAATTCTCAATTATTCTGGAACAATTTGGTTTTATCATATATATATATATATGTATATATGTATGTATATATGTATTTATGTGTATATATATATATATATATATATATATATATATATATATATATATATATATATATATATATATATGAGGCCTTTGGCTAGACTGAACTGAAGAAGGCCGAAAGCTTAAACTTTGTGAAATATGAGTTTCCTCTTACGTATTATCTATCTATTATGTTCTATGTGCCGTTCAAATGTAATATATACTATATATATATATGCATGAATATGTGGGTCGCGGTAGTCCAGGGGGTAGAACGTTGGACTGCTGACCGGAGGGTCTCGGGTTCGATTCCCGGGCAAGGCACTCTGGATACCTGCAGCTCCACCTGTATGATTTTTCCTGGGAAACCACAACCGGCACAGGGAAAGGAACTGGCCCCCCTACCCTGATGTGTGAATTTCACACGCCGTATAGGGCTTAGTACTGGGTGAGCTCTACAATCACCAAGCCGGCCAGGCCGATCTTCGGGTTGACTACTGTGTTTATGGTTATATATATATATATATATATATATATTTGGTTTTATCATATATATATATACTATATATATATATATATATATATATATATATATATGTGTGTGTGTGTATATATGTATGTATATATGTATGTATGTATATATATATATATGTGTGTGTGTGTATATATATATATATATATATATATATATATATATATATATATATATATCTATATATATAAAGGAGAGTGTTTGTTTGTATGTATGTAATTTGTTTACTTTTTTGCTGTCATAGAAACAGCATTTTCCCAACTATGCCAGCAGGATACTTTTGCAAGAACACTATTGTATTCAGAATTGCCGAGATATTATACGTGGAATACATCAAGGAAAGTCATTTGTAGAAGAAAAATGGGCAACTTTGATCCTGAGAATAATATTTATTCATGTGACGCATTGGGCCGAGTCTACACAGTCCATCCTAACAACGCCGAATGTTATATTTTAAGAATACTTCTTCATACCATTAGAGGACCTCGCTCATTTGCAGAATTAAGAACGGTAAATGGAGAAATATGTGAGACATTCATAGAAGCTTGCCAGAATTTAGGGTTGCTAGAAGGAGATCAACACTGGGATGACTCATTGCGAGAGGCCAGTTTGATTTCTCTTCCAGGACAAATCCGAATTTTTTTGCCATCATAATAACCTCCTGTAATCTATCTAACCCAAAAACAATATGGGAAAAATATAAAGAATCAATGAGTGAGGATATACTGGCAAAAG
This sequence comes from Hetaerina americana, assembly GCF_022747635.1. Classification (NCBI taxonomy): domain Eukaryota; kingdom Metazoa; phylum Arthropoda; class Insecta; order Odonata; family Calopterygidae; genus Hetaerina; species Hetaerina americana. Next base: position 100,431,530 of record NW_027286874.1, on the reverse strand, counting down.
TTCGAAGTGAAAATCCTACATTGGATATTACGTTTAACTACGACATTTTTAATAAAACTTTGATTATTTTGGAGGAAAAGTGTATCACCATGGTTAACAAGACTTTAGTGGAACTCGGTCTTTTTGCACCTGTACAAGATCAACAGGGTGTATTTTATCCAGATTATATACGTGAAACTAGCTACAATGTCTTAGACTTAGAAGCATACATCGCGAATAAAAAGCCACTTCTTAATGAAGATCAGAAATTCGCGTACGAAACAATAATGGATCAAGTAGATAAACAAGAAGGAGGTATCATTTTTCTTGATGCTGCTGGTGGCACGGGAAAAACATTTTTAATTAATTTAGTTCTCGCTGAAATCAGGGTTCATGGAGAAATTGCTCTAGCCGTTGCATCTTCAGGTATTGCAGCGACATTAATGGAAGGAGGAAGAACAGCCCACTCTGCCCTTAAGTTGCCACTTAATATTTCCCGACAAGAAAATCCCACATGTCATATAAATAAAACAAGCGGCCAGGCACAAGTTCTAATAGAATGTAAATTGATACTATGGGATGAGTGTACGATGGCTCATAAAAAATCTCTTGAGGCCCTCAACGCAACACTTCAAGATCTTAGAGGAAACTGCAGTTTAATGGGAGGAGCTCTGGTACTCCTGTGTGGAGACTTCCGTCAAACTCTGCCTGTCATTCCAAAATCGACTCCAGCTGATGAAATTTATGCCTGTTTAAAACATTCTGTTCTATGGAATCATGTCCAAGAAATTAGCCTTAAACAAAACATGCGAATCCTCTTAAGAGATGGGAATGCTCAAAATTTTGCAACTAAACTTTTGGAGATTGGAGAAGATAGATTAGTTATTGAAGCATCTGGTATGATAAAATTGTCATCAGATTTATGTGTATCGGTGAAAACTGTCCGCGATATGATACAAGCAGTCTATCCCAAGGTTAATCAAAATTATAAAAATTTAGAATGGTTGCGAGAAAGAGCCATTCTTGCTCCTAAGAACGATGATGTTAATGAAATTAACAAGGAGATACTAGCCATGCTGCCAGGAGACGTGATTGAATATAAATCGGTTGATACCGTAGTGGATGCTGACGAAGCAGTCAATTATCCAACGGAATTCCTAAATTCACTTGATCCAGCTGGATTGCCGCAACATCGCCTTATACTTAAAGTAGGATCTCCAATCATTTTATTGCGAAATTTAGGTCCACCAAAACTCTGCAATGGGACACGATTGTGTGTGACAAAATTAATGAAAAATATAATCCAGGCAGTCATTTTAACTGGAAAAGGAAAAGGTGAAATAATTTTTATTCTATGGATACCTCTAATCCCAACTGATCTTCCCTTCAACTTTAAAAGATTACAGTTTCCAGTCCGGGTAGCTTTTTCAATTACCATTAATAAATCACAGGGACAGTCTTTAAAGTCTTGTGGTGTTGATCTAAGATCGCCATGTTTTAGCCACGGGCAACTTTATGTTGCTTGCTCCAGAGTAGGTTCGCCTAAAAATTTATATATTCTTTCTCCTGGATATGAAACAAAAAATGTAGTTTATAAACAGGTGTTAAATAAAAAAGATTCTTAAATTTGTATGAAGTAGTGTATTATTGTACTTTATAATTTGTTTTTATTTATGTAGTATATTTATATTATTGTTTCTCCCTAACCCGTGCAAAGCCGGGTATTCAGCTAGTATATATATATATATATATATATATATATATATATATATATATATATATATATATATATACTATATGAGGCCTTTGGCTAGACTGAACTGAAGAAGGCCGAAAGCTTAAACTTTGCGTAATATGAGTTTCCTCTTACGTATTATCTACTGTATATTATATATATATATATAATTATATATATATATATATATATATATATATGGAATTATATAGGTATATATCATTCATTATCTACATGGGAAATACAACACGGAACATTCGTTATTTTTTCCATGTACATGAAATAAAGCAAATTTCTGGGAGCAGTATTTGCGAAATACCTTGAATAAAGTAAGAAAGACAATTAGCTAAACGCAGCATTAGGACTGGTTATAACGATAAATCTTTCTGACTGATTCATGCGTGCGGAAGTAGTGTTGACGACTACCATCCCCTGGGAGGTGAGGGTAAATCTCACCTCATACTGAGCGCTAAGATGCATAAAATCCACACATTCCAGGAAAAAGGCACACTCCTTTCTGTATACCCCACCTGCAGCTTCTGACAAAGTTTTGGTGACTTCAAATTAAATGGGTTAAATTTTATGAAAGAGTTGCCTAGAAACAATAACCGGAACTCTCCGATGAAAGCCGAACACTACCTACGAATTTAGATGACCATCGCTGCAACGACTCAGGATGAATTTTATATAATGACGGGTATATTTACGGGAATATCGAGTAATTAGAAAACCCTAATTAAAGATAGCAGCTGTTTTCGTTTAAAATATTTTATTTCATGTGAGCAATTATTTTATGTGTTTGTGGATAGTAAGAATGCTTACCAGGTGTCTAACTTTAAGTCCAAAATAGATCCTGTCAGGTGACTAACGTTTGGGAGGTTTTTGTCCATTGTTTTCTAGATATTTTCCACCGCTAATGCGGGCATCAAAGCTAATATTCTCCTTGCAAATTTCGTGGAAAAATTTCCATTTACAACGAACGCATTTGCCATAACATGCAGTATAATTGGCTGGTCTCGGGTGGAAGATCAAACACGGCCATCCACGCATACAAAAAGCATAATACTCCTACAATTTTTCAAAATTAACCGAAAATTTTGCTCTGTCAGGATAAGCATTGAGTATAAAGCGTTTCGCTTATTTTACGTGTACGTATACATACGTCTGTATACTCGAACAAACAACTTTTACTGAAATTCTCCATTCTTCTCTACCCTCTCCCCCAGATAGCTTCTCTGATTTACTTCCTTAATTTGTCCTATGTACCTGCCTTTCTCTCCTATGTTGTATATTTTATGAATACAAATATATATATGGCATTTTCATATCCATCACATGCATATATATATATATATAAACATACAACGGACTACAACCTTGACGTGGTGGAAGGGCTTGTGCGTTCCAATGACCCCTAAAGCTGTGCTGGCGGGAGTAGTAAAAATTGCTCCTGGTAGGGTCACCCATGCCAGATAGGTCGAAGGTTAGGAGCCAGACGAAAGGTAGTCCACGCAGCGTCTGTTCCTCAGTGAGGCGGCTGCAATGGCATCTGACCCCAGTGGGGCGGCCGGTAAGTGATGGTTAAAAACACTATTGATGAAGGCAACGGGAAACCACCTCAATTATCATTCCCAAGATTTAAATAATGGACAATACAGAGATTTTGAGTCCTGGCAACTACGGGGCGCGGCCCAATCGGCCGTGTGTCGTGCCCGGCAGCGGGGGAGGCAAGGCTTCCGCGGTCGTCATCCCACGAAACCCTTGCAAGGGAAAACCAGCACCAGCAGGACTCAGAGCTGAAGAGGGACCTGATGTAGAGTAGGATGTTGTGTTTTGCTAGGGGTCACAAATTATTTAATTAGTAATTATTTCCATCCAAAAAACCTATCTTAACCGGTAGATTATCTAATAATAATATATATATACGTGTGGATATTATTTTTGGGACAATATTGATAATGTTTTTTACCAGTATAGGTAAGATGTTTGTATTCTAAATTCAGGTAAAAAGAATATATTTTTAGTTTTTTATAGATAAACCTTTTCTTTGTCCATGTACATTATTATTTAAAGGGGCACATTTCACAATCGTTCAGATTTCAGACTTCGAAGTATAAAATAGTAACTACATTATACATGCAAGTAATAACAATTTTAAAGCTCAATTAAAAGTCGTATTACAGTATATCGTACAGGATTTCAAGGTGATAGATGTCACCCTGATACCATCATTAAGATCCCTTAACAAGAGAAACCAATTTATTCATTTTCCAACAGGAGTTAGGCTTTCACAATTTAAATATCAATTGTGGACTTGCACTAATTGACGAAGAGACTGTTATATTGATACCAGTTACCTATTCGTATCGTTTCATCAGTCACTCATAGATAAAACCGTGCAGTGTAACCTCTTCCCAACAAACAAAAATAACGACGGTTTAAAAAAATATGACTTAAAGGATAGAAATTAGCATAATTATAATCTACCTTCCACATTCAAGAAAAATGCGCCCTTATACGAATTAGGATGGCGGAAAGACATTTTTTTCTCTTTTTCATGTTAAGCCACGGTAGACAGTCGTTTAGAGAAAATCCTTCTGTAGCTTAATGCTAGAGGAATGACTTGCGCAACTGTATTGCTCCGTTCCAGATGGGCGTCCCATGGATGAATAATCACGGATTTTTTAAAGATAATCTGCCTGGCCCACAAACCCTACGAAAAACCTCGCCTTTTAATCATCTACTATGCCCTTAAAGGGTGATGAGTTTGCGCATTATTTTGTGCTTTTCTGTTTTATTCATTCTCCATATCTCTTTCCCGCCTCCTATTCCCCCGACCCCTCATTCCATTTCGCTCCTCTCCCCCTCACCCTCCGCCCCATCAGACCCTCACTTCCTACCAACCCATTCCCGCCCTTCCCCTCTCCCACACCCCGCTCCCACTCCTTCTCTTTTCAACTACCATCAAAACCGCAGCCCCCCCCCCAATCCCACTCCCGCCCCCGGGTTCTTCCCCAAAGAGGCTGTCAGGCCCTTTCTATCACGTCAGTTGCCTGGGAACAAGGCGAGGAACTATGGGAGGCACTCCTCCTTTTGAGGTGGAGTGAGGTTTGAGGGGCGTGGGGCGACGGCAGCCCAGGGAGGGCGGTCTCGGGGACCCGGGGGAGGGGGCTGAGGCTGGGCCCTGAGGGGAGAGGGAGGCTCCGCGAGGAACAGAGAGATGGGCGGTGGGTTATGATGGTGGTGTTGGGTCGGCGGAAGGGAGTCGGAGGGGGTTGTGGAGGGCGGGTGGAGGAGGCATGAGAAACGTATGGGATGAGTGGAACGATGGGTGGAGCAGAGAGAGAGCAGCAGCAGGAACCCCTTCCTTCTCGCCTCCTGTATTAATATAAGCCTCCGAGATAGGAATACTAATTCAGGGGCGTGAGGAGACGTGGAATGAAGAAGAGAAGGGCGAGGATAAAGGGCAAGGATGGGAAGGAGTGGATGAGAATAGGGAGGCAAGAGGGGAAATGGATATGTCACACACGCACATACGCACTATCGTAAATGGGGGAAGAAGGAGACGGTGCGAGGGAGTGGACGAGCACGTGCGGGAGAAGCACACTTGTGGATCCCCCGAGCCGAGGAAGAAACGCGGGCCATTGCGCGCGCCGCCGCCGTGATTGCTTCTGACCTTTCGATGGTTTCGCTGATTGTCCCGCTCTGGGATTCATGCGCGGGAGGGAGGTGGGGCACGTCGTGGAATATAAGCTCTGGGGGTGATTAGGGAGAGCGATGGGGGAGGAGGAAAGGACGCCGATAAGGGTAACTCGTCGCCTAAATTAGAAAGGCTCCGTCGTGAAAAACCCCATCAATATCTGTGGGAAAACTCTTGGGATAGACCTCGGGAAAAGAGGAGTTGATGGTCAAGGGAGAGAGAGAGAGTGAAATTAAAGCAGACTCATTATCTGATAAAAAATCAATTTCGTGCCAGTTAAAATTTACGTCTGACTTTTTTTGGAAATAAACACATTCTTGTACAGTCCACGTAAAATATTTTTATCAACCGAGCAAGGTTTCGACCCTCACTGTCATTAAGAACCGAAACCTAAGTCGGTTAACACATTCTTTTTTAGTGGACTACGAAAAGCATATAATTATTTTGAATTATTATTAGGTTCCACACACTGACTCCCGAGACCTTTAATTAACTTAAAATATTAAATCGAAAATGTTCTTTGCGTGCGAAGTTTGGGGATGTTTCATATGAACAACACTGAAGGTTACTTAAAGTCTAATTTAAGTCTGAAATGTGCCGCAATATAAATATGTATACATTAAAAAGATAATGATCATATAATATTTATACAAGAAATCGAAAACTTTTCAAAGTAAGAGGGGAGCTGTGAACAGAGAAACTGTTGAAGACATTTCTCCCCGAGCTTACTTCCCAGAGGCCGCCTGGAAAATTTCCCCCGAGTTTCTTCTTTGTGTTTTCTCTTGTAAAATAGTTTCTCGTGTAACCGTTGGGAGGAAATCTGATTAAAGCCCAATCAAGTTTTATATCAATATATACGCATTACCCTACAGGCCATTACGTTGTTGTGTGACATGGGGTGCTGGGTAACCTGGTGGTAATGTAACTGGAGGTTATTGGAATTCGGTATTTTTTATTTTAGGGTAACACGTTATGACATGCATTGTTTTGATTACAAATTGAGCGAGGAAAAGAATTAATATGCCTCACTCTCCATGGAAGTCGAATTCCCTTGACTTCTCGATGAGGTTTCGCCTACCACGATGTGGGAATAGAGTTGAATTGCCAGCGTTTACCCCGGACCAATTGCATTATCTGTACAGTAATCTAATACGAAGACTGGTTGATGTCCATGCAAATATCTTACGGTGGAAACCAACTGGCCGGATCAGCCTGCGTGTGACGTCCCGCCAGGTCAACTTATAATTCGCGGGTTTGAGTCCCGCCTTGGCCATGGGTACGCATAAACTACTGTCTCATCTTCTCGGAAAGCCGATTGGAAACCATAAGAGGCTTACCAGAATCACGGGACACAAAGGCCACACTAACGTTGGGTAGGTCAAAAGAAAGTGACGCACACTTTTATCAGTAATATTATATTATATTTTCTAAATTTTTGCAGCTCTATTTTTGGCTTTAAAGAAACATTTTCCAAACATTTAATTTAATATTTTTTTCCTCCCACTAAAACAGAAGAAAAGCACTTCACAATAACAATAGGAAGCGTTTTCAGCTTTTTATGAATATCATGGTGAAAATTTTACATAATATATTCTGCTTCATTTTACTTCGGTGAATACAAACACTTAAGTATTTTTTTGGAAATATGAAGTGTCGCTGTTCGAAATTAAGCCAAAATTTGAGATTAACAACACGTTCGATATGCTGTAGAAATAAGTACATCTAAACATACAAAGATTATATTGTGGCTATCGCAAATACATAAATATTTTATGGTAACAGTCTCCCTCAAAATATTATGGAGGTAAATTTGGATCCTTGGACAGTTAAATTTGCACAGGCACAGATTACTTTAATTATAGAAGGCGATTTCACAGTGTCTGGGTAACAAGCAAACTTGTCAAGTACATAAAATAAAAGAAAATATGTATAACCAGCACCTGTTGGTTTATTGAAAAAAAATATATAGAAAAACTCGCCCTAAAAAGTAGATATTCATGACCCAAATTACATTTATTAAACACGGGTGTATCCGAATGCTCTTTCAAAAATTTCCCTCGGCCGATCCTCTCGGCGATGATCCCAGCCATTCATGGCTTTTTCCACTTCGGTGGACCATTATCAATCTACATCATCTCTCGCGTTACGGCTGGGTGGAATTTTTCCCGACGCTTTTGAACTCTATATCAGACCATGACACGTGGCCTATTACCGGAGTTTCAAAAATTCATCGCGCGCGAGCGGCTAGCAGCGGGCGGGAGTAATAAAAAACATAAAGATGGCTAAAAAATAAGCTGCTCGAGACATTCAATTCCTCGTTTCGCGGGGAAGTGACATCGAAGTTATGGTGAGAACTCACCGATCTATTCGGGAGAATGTGTGTGCGGGCCAGGGAGGAATGGAAATTCACGTCCGCTCCGTGGCGAAGATATTCCTTCCCTCCAGCCGTGTCCCCTTCCTTCAACCACCCCCCCCCCCACGGCCAACCTTCTTCTTCTTCTTCCGCCCACCCCGGTCGCACACTTTCAGCTCCCCCACACCCTTCCCAGAAAGGGCCCCTCCATTTACGACGCAGGCAGCCTGGGGGCCCATAATCCCCCCGTCGCCTGGGGAGGGGCATGGTGAGCTCATACCCCCCGCGGTGGTCCCCTGCACCTCCTACAAGGCTCGCAAAAGATGGAGAGTGGGAGAGGTGGAGGAGGAAGGGACGAGCGGCATTACAACTCGCAGATCGCGCCGACGTAGTACTTAAAAAGAGGGCGCCCTTTCTCGTCTCCCATCCACCGATTCTCATCCCTTTTCTCCTCCCTCTCCCCCTTCATCTCTCTTTCTCTCCCTCTCCACTCCCTTCTATACCCTCCCTCCTCTTCAAACCCTTCCCATCTCTCTCCCTCCGTCCATTTCTCCCTCCCCCCGCAACTCACTCTCCGCGACCCTCCTCCCGGTCCCCTGCGCCCTCACCCCCCCGAGATCCCTCTAGCCATCCCTCCCAATGCGCGTCCTAGATCGATCCCTCCCACCGGCGCCATTCCCAAGGCCTAGATGGCGTCAGTTTGCCATCTCCCGAACAGGCGAGGCCCAGCGTGCACCACCACCACAATCCACTTTTATCCCAAAAATGCGCCCATTTTCCGCTTCACGTGCCCCGGGCTTCCCCGCACCACTCCCCTCCCCCCTTTAGACCGTGGGAAAAGAGAGTTTTGGGGAAGGGGGAATAGATTGAGTGATGGGGGCTCGCCCACATGAGGCGGCTGTTGATGCTTTTATTTTTTTTACTCCGGAATGAAGAGAGTGAAGGAGGGAAATAGAATGGGATAAACAGGGTTGTATTTCCTAATTCTTTTCGCCTTCGTAATCGCTCTCCGTTTTACAACAACTGCAGTAAAAAACCATACGAAACCTAGACGGAGAGAGAGTGAGAGGAGAAATTCTATATCTAAAATAAAAAGGAAAACGTGTCATCACGGAGTTGTCGTATCACCGGATTCGGATGACAAAGCGTGAATAGTTCAGATTCCCACTGAATTTTTTCGTTAATATTTCTCGAATTTTTCCGCCGGAACATGAAAGCTTTTAGGTGAGCTATCGTGCAGTGAGCGATTGATTTCCAAATGAAATGTGCACGATGAGATCTATGGTCCGAATAGGAAGAATGTTCTATTCAAACAGCCCAAAAATGATAAAACATTCCACATCCTACTGACGTGATGGTGAGAGAACTATCGGCTTTTATCATTTAAAAGCTCGGAACATATCCTTCCCTTCTTTACTAATCTTAACAATGTTTTTTATCCCTCTATTTTTAAAATCTAAGGAAGTTATACATTAATTAAATTTCTTTTTTTCATGATTTCATTATAAATGAGAAAAGAGCGTCGAAATGCCGAAATCGTATATTATGTTGTTCGACTCATTTATATTAGAGAATTCATCGAAAGTATTTATTCCAGTGAGTAACTCTATCAACCATTTCAGAGTGTAAAAATAATTCACCTCAAACAAAGGCGAATGATTTTTACACTCCGAAATTGTTGAATTGTAATGCATATTAGCGGATAAATCCGTCAAAATTACTGTCTCGGCATCTCCCGCAGTTTATTGGAACTCTATTTGAGATATGATAGGTAGATGAGAATATGTTAAAATATTTGGTTATATCGGAAGAGAAATCCATCAGGAAAAAAGATTTGACATCCTTCTTTAATTTTCATGAAGAACTTAGACTATTGCTTGTATTTTAACAATATATGATTCAAAGCCAATGTCGCAAACAGATAATTCGTAGTGTAATTAGATAATTTATCTACTACTTAGTCGACGACGGTGGCTTGATCAACGAAATATAAAATATTTGCGTGTGTCATTTCTTATTCCTTATATACGAGTAAAGAAGATCAATTTTATTATGTGTTGCATAAATATAGACTAAGTGGACGTAAAAGTCCACTGCGTAGAGCGCTGGGCTAATAAACCTTGAGTTCGGGTTCGATTCCGGATGGCACCTATGGGCATATTGAGCTCCACCCAAAGTGTAGGACCCTTCGGGTGCCAGATCTTCGTGGGGAATCAAAGGCGGCACAAGGGAAGGAATTGGCCGCCCTATCCCGATATGTCCATTCCAAACGCCTTTGGGTTTAGTATTTAATTAAGTTTTACTATTAATAGTTATTATGGCAGAGGAGGTAGACTAAGGTCATCTACGCTATAAGAGATACGCAGTTAATTCGATAGGGGTAGGATATTCAGACAATAGAGGTAGAGTCGAGAGGAAGCCCGCCTCGGCCTTGGTCTACTCCTAACTATACGTGGCCGCCAAGGTGTTTACAAATCAACGTCTCAACCAACAGATAGTGTTGTCCAGTTGAAATACTCTCCACATGGCACCCAAGTAAGGGTCAGGATACCACTGAAGAATTGTGCTCCTGTGGTATTCGAATTTGGATCCTCGGAGTGGGAAGACAGTGCATTAGCTACGGCACCATTCCAAACTCCGTGAGGTCTCTTCTCACAAAATCAACTTTCGGGATAATTACTGTAGTTTTGATGGATATGTGCACCTATTTACTTAAATCAGGATAGTGGCGTCATTAAATATATATATATATATATATTTATATATATAATTTTTATCATCAAAATACATTCATACTTTGATAGAGTAATGGATTATATATATATATATATATATATATATATATATATATATATATATATATATATATAACGATTGTACGGAAAAACTCACACGAGCGGCACAATTATGGGCTGACACAATATAACACAAATAGAATAGAATGGCAACATTTAAAAGGACACTCACACGGTAAATTGTTCGAGCTTTCGGCCCTCTCAGAGGCCTTCTTCAAGTGAGACTCACCTATATATATACCACCAAGCCCTATATATATATATATATATATATATATATATATATATATATATATATATATATATATATATATATAATGCATTACTCTAACAAAGTGTGAATGTATTTTGATGATAAAAATTTTAGAAATATGTTTAAGTTTTCATTCTTATACTTAATAAATTACATTCGCTCAGTTTGATAAGGAATTACTATGCAAAAACACTGCTTTTAAAAACTAAGAAGAACAAACAAACATCATACAGCGTTTTAATAAATACCGTGAACCCAAGATGATGCTTCTCCTAGATACGGCGTATGATAGGATCGGAGGGAACGCTATCTACGCCACGACGATAACGCCAGCAAAAAAGAAAAAAAAGGAGCTACTTCGCAAGGAAAGGTAGGACTCGGATGCGGAGGAAACTGGTAGAAGAAAAAAATAAAAATAGGCCCTGCCGTATTACGAGGAATCATTAAAGACCCGTCGTTCTGATTCCCTCGTTCATTTGCATGATAATAACTGCGCCGTTTTATTTCTTGCATATTAATCGGCATTTCTTGGCCAGCAGGAAATCCGTTCCCTTCATCCGAGTACCCCTTGCGCTCGCATCCTTTCTCAACCGCTCTTCCATCAGAGGGGACCGCCCACCCCAGGAGGATAACACCCCCAGACCCACCCATTACTCGCGCCCGAGTTTAAAAACAGGCAAAAATTTTGATTCAACTCATAATTCCCTTTCCCTCCTCCTATTCCTCCTCGCATCCACTTTGCCCGTCGAAAATTGTGGCCGGGGCAGTTCTCCTGCTGTACCATTTTACGACTGCCCACGTTCGCCAGTAGGATGAATCGATGGCGAGTTGTCCTCCTTCACATCTTCACTTTACCTTCCTATTTCCTCCAAGCCTGCCGCCGCCACACCCACCCCCTTATAAATCTCTCGCCCTCCGTTTTCAATAATCATCCCTTAAGACGCCCTCTCCTTCACCCAGCTTCCCTCTTTGTCCGTGGAAGATTGACCCCGATGACCCTCCCTATCCCCTCTACTCTCCCCTTACATCTTTCTCTCCCTTGTCCCATCTAGCCCCATGCCCTTCCTCCACAAGGCCACTTCCTTCTAATCCCCTTATATTCTTTCTCCTACCTCACCCTCCACAACCTCCCTTATTTCCCACCCGCACGCATCCATTTCCTCTCTTACAGACCCTCTTGCTCCTCCCCCGCCGCTCTTTTCTTCCTCTCCCTGAAACCCTTTCCCGTTGGTCCCGTCACGGCCGGCCCTCTGGGGTCTTCAATAAAATGTCCATCGTAGTGACCACCTCCTCCTTCCACCTCTCTTCTCCCTTGGTCGCTCTCCTCCTCCCCGCCCCAACCCCCTTACCCTGCCCTTGGTATGCTCCTCCACCGGCTCCTGTCCACCTTTTGTCCCATTCCCTAAACGCCGTCCGCGCACCTTAAAGGTTCCCTCTCCTCCCCCCTCATACGTCCGAGGCGCGGCGCGGGGTAAACGCCGCAGGGTAAACGCAGCCTTCCCCGCGTCGCCCCCCCACGTGCAATACGTGCTCCACTTGAGAGCTACGTGCTTCTTCTGAACTTAAAAATCGGCCGGCTGGGTGGACGTCATCTTCTAACGACCGTCCATTTCCGAGAAATTCCGGGAAAGCGAACTCTCTATCCCGCAGATTGGGGTGAGGGGTTGAGATGGAGAGGAAAAAGAGTGGAGGGGGAGGGCATGTGATAGAGGGGAAGACCCCAATTTACGGATTGGCGAACAAATCGACCGGAAACGGGGTTAAAACGGAATTGAAAAAATAAAAGACCTCCGTGGAAAGAGAGCGCTACAATTTAGTTAGGGAGCGAGAGAGGGTGATAGAGAAGGAAGAGTGAGGCGGGGGAGGGACCAGGAAGGGGTTTTGTTGAGTGCAGGAGACGGGGTGAATGACTGCAGGGTAAGAGAAAACTGCAGTGTCGTCGCAGCCTCGAAAATACGGGCCGATTTGTTGAAAAAAAGAAAAGTATTAGTGAATCCCAGCCTTCAGTTTTGTTCCAGACCGACGCGTTCTCTTGAGCGATTCAGGAAAACAGCAGTTGCTTTTATAAACGAAATCTTTTTCCTTTATTTAAATCGAAGAGTTTAGCTCGATGTCGGTGAAGCGTAATTCTCTTGACATTCCGCGTCATTCCTCTACGTTCGCCTTCCGGCGGTAGAGGTAGTACGCATTGGTAACTCTTTCTGGGAAAAATATTCAGACGGTAATACACAGCGGTACGTGAGGAGTACCTTTTAAGACCCCTTTCAAAAAATTATTACCGTGTATGGATTGCCGGGAAATGCTTCAACTAAATGGATTTCCTTCACTAAACGTTCGTCATTAAATCCCTTTTAATCGCAACTTTTAACAAACTTTGCTTATGAATCAAGAAAGATGGAAGATGATTACGAAAATTGCAGTTTCGCGGAATCCGCTTTTCGGCACCCGAGCTTTTAAACTCCTTCCATTCAACCTCCTACTTGCGCACGGGAATGATTGCGGGAGGGAAGGCAAAAGAGAAATAAATAAATCTCTCACGGTAGTAAAAATTCTTGCAGATCAAACTTCTTGCATTAATCCGGCAACATGCTAAAATCCACTTATGTAGCCAAAAGCTGGAATCACACCTTCAAAATGAACGCCATAAACTCTTCCCCATTCAAAAACCATTAAACTAGGCATTGACACGAGCGAGAGCGCGGGAACGGGAATAATTTCGGCGGCACAATGTTATCCATTCGGGTCTCGGGTATGTGTGTGTGCCCGCGTTCGGCTGTGGATGTGTGCGAGATAGGGTGTGCGTATGCGTCTGTGTGTGTGTGAGTTAGAGAGAGGGAGGGAGGGAGGGAGACTGTTGCGAGGAGAGAAAAGGAAGGATTCTCGATTTTAGGTCGAGTAATTTGTAACCTAGAAGTTATTCCGGGGCTGCGCATGGGGGCGGGAGGGTGAGAAGGGGAGGGCGGTCCCGCTGAGGAAAAGTTCATCGTGAACCCCTTCCTTCCTCCCTCTCTTCATTCACGCCGGGAACTCGCCCGCAGAAGAGGAGGAGCGACCCTCGCCGCCCCTTAGTACCCTCGCCCACCACGCCACACGCCCACTCCCACCCGCCTCACGTCGCGCCCCCACCTACCCACATCCCTCCACTTCCAAAAAGTTTCCTTTCTGCCAAACTATCCCCTTCCATCCATCTGGCTAACCCACTCCCACCATTGCGCCCACCCTTTCGCCTCCTCCCCTCGTCCCATCAAGCTTCCTTCCTTTCCTCGTATTTCTCGACTATGACCCTCGACCCCTTAGCCCCCGCCTCCGCTCCTGGCCCACCTCCATACTGCACTCTCCTCACATCCACTCCCTCTCCTTTCCATCCTCTCTTAACTCGCAAATTCCCTTCCCCTCGGCTGCAATAACACTTTCTTCCCTTCCGTCCCATCCCTCTTCCCATTCTTCCTTCCTGCTATCCCCTCCTCCACCTCAATTCTCACCCAAGTGCGAATTGGATACCTCCTCTCCTCCGTCTGTCATTCTCTCTCTCCTTCCCCTATTCCAATGCGACCCTTTCCGCAATTTCTGGCGTCCTCCTCCCTGCAAAAAAAGGGTTTATCTCCCTCTCTCCTTTCTTCCTCCATAATATTCGCTTCCTTTTTTCATCACACATCCACTTTATCTTCCTCTCTTTCTTTCCGCACATTTTCATTATACTCCCTGCTTTCCCTTTCTCCTCTCCATCCCTGAAAATCTGCCTTCCAAATTCATCCCACTTTCTCCTCACCCCCTTCTCTTCCTATGACCCTGTAGCCAATCTCTCACCCTTCTTTCGCTTTGCACCTATTCATTGAAAAAGTTTTGAGCCCGAAAGTAGTGTAGTGGAGCCATAATTCCATTCCAAGAATAGCTATTGCTTTTCACCGACTGATGCGTATGCGCAAGCCACCACAAAGTAGAATGTATACGTCATGTCCGCCGTAAATTATAAAAATTTTTCTTACACTTTTCTGCTGTCGGAGAAGCCCAACCATATCTATAATTTCTCGCGTTACCTTCTGCAATTTTCATTTAAAATATCCCATTCAGAGTCCTGGTAATGCAACACATTTCTTTCCTTTTAATTGGACTAAAAGTGTCTTTATTAAGTCATTGCTCATGAAAATGTACCTAATTAGATCCTCTATTATTTTCACAGTTTTAAAAAATAATTGTATCCATCTCTCTCTTCATAGAAGTTCCTTAGTCGTTCGATCAATCGATTTAATCTTCATCATTCTCCCGCTATGCACAATATTTGCGTATTATTTCTTATATCCTCTTTTATTTCTTTACTATTGGATATGGCACTACCAAAAAAGCACCCTCCAGATATATATTTGAATGAAATGATTCCTTTTACTAGTTTATGTTTCTTCCTGTGGCCAAACTTATTTCTGCCGAATGCCGTCAAGAACAGGGCTATTTTGATATGCCTTACCATCCATCAATACTGGTTCTCAAATTAAAAATCCATTATAATTCATCTTCCTTTAGAGGTTCCTGTCATGTACCCGAGTTTCTTTTTCCTCTTTGTGAAAACGATTAACTTGATTTAGATTTGTATTTTAAATTGAAATTGTACGTTTTCAGTACCTCCTCCAAGTTAAAACGCATAGATTTTTGATGACCTTTATTTTATTCCATTACTATAAACTCGGCAGTAAGCAATATACTTTTGCTTTCGTATAAACATAATTACAATGAATTGAGCCTATTTATTCTCTAGCCTCAAATTATAAGTGGTGTAAGGATAAAACAGCTATTTTTCCACCACTAATTTTCCAAATAAAAATTTTAATATTGCCTTAATGGTTTAAGTTTTGAGTTCCATGGAAGAACAATGGCGTAAATTTATTTGAATAGGTTTTTAATCTGATATTATCAGAGAGGAAGGCATATTTTCCAAAATACATATTAATAGCCACCACGGATAAAACTTTAAAGGAATAATCTAAGCAACGTATTATTTTTGTGATGTGTCCAAAATATTCTTGGAATTAGCGTCACTGCAATTGCATGGATGTTTGCTTATCGCTCGATGAAATAGATATGAGTTCTAACATTCTGGGACTTTGGCACTAATTCTAACGCAACATTAATAATTTATCACTTCTTTTATCACCTTGGCCATTTTCCTGCGTATAACTATGCAATATAATAACGAAAATGTATTTAAATTCTGGATAAAACAATGATTGGTTTGTCTCATGTCACTTTTCAATTAATCTTTTTCTTACTATATACCTCTTCTGACTCGTCATTGGGTACTTTAGGTACCATGTAGACACACAATACGCGAAGCACCCAACGACTTGAAGAATCCAAGGTGGTATTTCGTACAATTTTTATTTTATCTATTTCAATTATAGAGTCATTAATTCTATTAAAGCAGGACGGGTTATTATAAATGTTCAGGATAAAAATTTACGGCGAACCCATTACCACAGGAAAATGCTTTGAAATGCGAAAACGATATGAGTTTATTGTACGAATCTGCAAACATCAGTTATTAAATGTAATAAGTTTGTCAACTGTATACAAATTCATTTTGGCCAAGACATAAGTTTATTTTTGCTAAGCGACTACATATGTGACAAAAATTATAATTTCCTAGAGTTTAAACCATGCTTATTATAAGTAGGTAAAAATTAGATATGCCTTTCACTCATTAAAACCAATATCCACCCCGCAGTTTAGTGGACGTTTGATGATTAACTTGCAATGTATATTGAGAAAACGTACTGAATTGGGGAGTAATTCCTTCGAATTGTGAGAACGCATCATAATAATGTGGTGAAATGAGTAATTAAGAGAAAGAGGTAAAGTGTGTGTGTGTGTGTGTGTGTGCGCGAGAGAGACAGAGAGATAGAGAGCGACCAACTTTCATACATTCAAAAGGATGCACGAAAGAAGTTAAGAAAGAAGAGGGAGGGGAATAAATAATCCCCAGCTCGATCACATAATAGAAAGCTGCCTTATCCGTTGTATTTCTTCTCTTCCACCCTGCACCTCGTTCCGCCCGTTTCGTCCCCCTTCCGCACCTTCGCCCTTCTGACCCACCCACGAATAACTCTCCCTTCCATCAACCTTTCTTGCCCCTTTCTCCAAAGTTCCCTCCCCACATTTCATCCTCGATTTCACCGTTCCTCTCATCCTTCCATCTCTTATCAACCCTCACCCCACTGTTTCAACACGCCTTCCTCGTTCAACCCCACTTCCTCCACCTTCAATTCCCGACTTCCCCTCGCCCCATGACCTCTCCCGCGAGAGCCTCCATTTCCCTCCTCTCTTCGCCCGGGATCCATCGCTTCCTCTGTGCATCCTCTCCACCCATCATTCCCACCCTCCCACCCCCTTGGACCACCCCAACTTCTCGTCTTTCCCTGTCTCTCTTCTCCCTTCCCTTCCGCAGACTCGGGAGCTTGCGAAAAGTCTCTCCCTCTTTCGCTTGCTCTCCTCCTGACTTCAACTAGCTCGCTATCTCCGTGTTCACGCCTCAGCGAATTCCTTATTTCTCCCCTCCCCCTCCAATCCCGCCCCCTTCCCGACTCCCTGTTGCCCTCATACCCCGTCGGGAGGGGAGGGGAGTGGGAGGGGGAAGAGAGAAGGTTGGCGAGGGAGGTTGGCGAGAGAAGAATGGAGATTTAGTTTGCTGCACTCTTTCTTCTTTCTTCTCCTTTCACAAATTCCCGCTCATGTCCCCTTCCTCCTTCACCTTTCCGCAATTAGTCTTTGCCATTTTATCCATGAAATGCTTGTTTACACGCCACCTAATGCTTCAAATACGCCTCTTGAGGGTGACTAGAACTATAAGCTTCTCTGATATCCCAAATGCGTCGTTTTATTATGTTTCCCTACCCTTTCCCCATCTTGGGTCCAATTACTGCTTTCCCGTTTCATTTTTGTACCCAATTAAGTACCTAAACCAGGAATTAAAACGAATCATAATTTTAATACTACAAATGGACGAGTCATAGTTGAAGAAATAAGTAATAATCATGGAATCTAAAAATTCAATCTATTGAGGACGCAATGAACCCCGGTGAGGCTCGTCACACCGCTTATAAGATTAATATAATACCCTTACTTTACGAATATGCCTCGTTATATAATAAGTTTGCTGGTGGCCATATTTTAACGGGCATGAAATTTCACAAAACCGGATGATTGCACTTTGCAATTTCATTACAAAGTGATTGCAATTTCAATGACTGAGTAACTTGCATTCTATAGTTACGACGTTTTTACACAAAAATTCAAATCAATTCATCGATACGTAATGCAATTTTGCGGTATCTCCTATCACTTACCTCAAAGTAACGCCGATTTAATAGAATACATAGTCCACAAAAAGGTTAGGCGATTAGTGTGCCATTCATTTCAAATTTAACTTTTAAGCACTCAAATGCTCTACTTCTACTTTATTTTTCAATATCAATTCCCTTGATTGCTATCTTCTCATCCATGACCAATTCATATGTTTGCCTGACACTTTAAAATATCAAATAATTTTTGGTATTACATCTACTCATGCTACTTAATTCTTTTTTAAACTTTTTCCAGGCGATACTTTGAAATTATCATTTAAATTACTTCAAGTTATATCTCTCCCCATTTCCCCACACTTATCGCACAGTTTCTTTGGTTTCTCCATCAATTTGCACCATCCTCTCTGCTCACTCTCATTCAATCTTTCCTCAATTCTTACCACTTCCAATTTGCGATGGGTCATACATCCATAGGCAGGTTATGAGCCCTAAAAAGCCTTCGCAACCGCACCCTTCCGAGTGGCGAACCTGTTACATCGCAATTTATATTCAGTCAGTTCGCATGCGCCACACACGATGACCATTTCAGAAATCCCTCCCGCGCGCCGTCTTTGTTGACATCCGGCGGTCTAGCCAGAAGACATGAATAGAACATGCCTTATCTTTCCCCCATTACTCCCTATCTCCCGCAAAACATTTTCTCCTCTCCCGTCCTTCTTCCGACCCGGCACTTCTCTTCCCTCACGCGCGCCGTCATCCAACGCCCCCCACCATCCCGCCAAACGCATTATCACACTTCACCCCAGCTGTCCCCTCATTCCCCTCCCCCGACACCCAGTCACCCCTCACGCCCATTCTCGGCCCATTTGGTTTCTTCTTACAATTCTTCTCACCCTTTATCCTCTTCTCCCCTCTCACGTAACTCCCTCCTTCTTCCCTCTGCCCTCCTCTCTCTCCCTCTACATACCGAAACGCCTCGCAAGTTTTCTCTTCTCCTCATCCTTTACCACCGTCTCCCTCCTAATTCCCCCTTTTCCCTCGCCCTCTCTCTCCTCCCCCCCACTACCCCTCAACGTCTCTCTTCCTCCCTCTTCCCTCCTCCTTCCACCATTTTCGCTCCCTCTTTAATATATGTATGCCATTCAGTGCGCGTCCGGTATCATCTTGTGGGCCCCGACAAGCCACCACCCACTCTACCTCCTACGAGGCACTCTAATGCCCCGTCCCTTTCCTCGACCCCCCTCTCTCTGCGCCAACCCCCAACCCCGCCTCCCACAACTCCTCCCCGGCGGCACCCACCCCTTTGGCTATTATTCTCTCCACCCGCTAGGTTCTTGCCACTCCACTTCCTTCGCCTTCGAAATTATCTTCTCCTCCCCGTCATCATTGCATTGTTTCGCAGCGCTGCGTGAAATAAAAAGGTGCCGCCGTATAATGCATGTGCTGTATGGATATATATATATATATAACGGATGTGAAAGTCTCACGGAAGTGAATAATAATGCATATGAAGTTAGCACCAGCAAACAAAGAAAAAAACACAAACACACACAAAAATAGAAAAATCACTAGTTTTCGAGTTTTCGGTGGTACAAGCCACCTTTCTCAAGGAAGAGAAGGAAATACATCTCTTTCTTCCTTCTCTTCCTTGGGAAAGGTGGCTTGTACCACTGAACATTCGAAAACTAGCGAGTTTCTTTTCTTTTTTTTGCGTTTCTGTGTTTTTGTCTTTGCTTGCTGGTGCTAATTTCATATAGATTGTGTTTGTTTATATATATATATATATATACTGTTTGTGTGTGTGTGTGTGTAGTTGTGTGTATAAACACACGTACAGTGCACAGTACATATTGTAAATACCATCAAAACATAATAAAAAATAACAGGGGCATGAGAAAACCTCACAGAAGTATTTGTATGTATACGAGTGCGTATATATATATACATATATATATATATATATATATATATATATATATATATATATATATATATATATATATATATAGACACTCATATATATATCGTTTATATACCTGTATGTACTATATATATATATTTATTTTATATCTATGTGATCTATGTGTATATACATACAAATAATTCCTTGTACATCCTTTTTCATTCCTGTTTATGTTTTAATAGTGCATATAATATCTAACGGGTATTGTCGATGGTCGATGTTTCCTCCCAGAATGTACGCATGCGTATAACCTTCTATATTAATAATATTTGATAATGGTTTTAAGGGAAATTATGAATGTACACAGGCTGAAAACCGCTACATTTATAAGTTCACATGACAAGACATGGCCTGACACCCCAGACTACAATAAACCCTTCTCCAATTTCGGATACTTTCCTTCATTCCGACCAACATGCCCATCCTATTGCTACCCTTCTCTCACTTTCATACGTTCTGCCCCCTATCACTGTCTTCAACGTCCATCGCCAATCAAAATACTCCGCATCTAGCTTTCCTGCCTTCTTTTGATTCCTCCCAGGAACCCTCTCTCTTCCCTCACCATGCCTCCTACGAGGGTCATCCGGAAAGTAGTACCCGTTCGTGAAATAAAGACACAAAAGTAAATATTAACAAACATAAAAAATTTTATTTGAAAGAGGATACTTTAAACTACTTCTCAACATAATCTCCAAGCAAATCAAGGCATTTGTCATAACGTGTGACAAGTTTCTGTATTCCTGCTGCATAGTCCTTCGCCGCCAGCTCATTGAGATACGCGAGGGACCCATCTTGCACAAATTTTTGCATAATGCAGATGGTGTTTAACAATTTCATGAACAATTGTTCGAGAAACATTGGGAAAATGCTCACAGATGTCATCAATTGTGACGCGCCGATCGTTCCTCACGAATTCGTCAACTGAGCTCACCAGTTGGTCTGTAATGACAGACGGTCTCTCCGAACGCTCATCGTCGTGTGTGTTCCCCCTCCCCATGTTGAAGTTGCGACACCACCGCCGAACAGACGACTCGTCCATTACATTGTCTCCATACACCTCCTTTAATTGGCGATGAATATCACATGGGCGAACGTTTCTTGCATTGAGGAATTTAATCACTGCCCTCACTTCACAACTGGCGGCGTTCTCAATTTTTTTAAACATTGTAAACAATCACAGAAACTACACAGGCAATGCTAGCGTCACGCAACTTGGCTCAGAGAAGGCAGACAAGCCACTGAAGCTATCTGACCTCGTCCAGCGGCTACTCGCGTCGTCAGCACTTCATGCGGCACGAACGGGTACTACTTTCCGGATGACCCTCGTACATAATTTCCTTTCTGTCCATTTTACCTTTTCAATCCTTTCCCACACCTACATCTCAAAAATCTCCAGTCTACGCCTACCATCTTGATTCAACAACCAAGGTTCCTCGGCGTACAAAACCATCCTTCATATCAAAGTTCGAAATAAATAAATTTTATACCTATATGCAATCCACAGGCATTCATGTTTAATAGTATATGTACCCACTTACCCTTCTTGAGATAACTTCTCGGAAGGGAATAAACCATGGGTGAGAAATTTGTGGCTTGTTTTTATTCCTCGTGGCAGCGGTGAGATTTGTTTAGCGGATGGAACGTTTTTCTTTGAAAAAAAGGCCCAACGAAGGAATAGTGGAATAACTGAGGAAATTGAACAACCGGCCTGTGACAGACCACTTCTGCCGTCTTACGGAAATATGTCACGCACTCTCCTATCTTTTCACTTCTGGTCGGTTAATTTTAGTTCCTCTTAGTCCCACGTTCACCTTCTACTTTATCACTTCCTCATATCAGTTTGGGACGCCACGACTTTCTTCTCAAAACGTTACCAAGGTCTGTTTACATTATTTCAAATTGAATATAGGTATAAAGTTGAAAATGAATCCATTTTATTCTTTAAATATCCTTATGCCATGATTGCAAGTACCGCTTAGATAACATTCTATCGACTGTTCCTTTAAAATATTTACTAAAGTTCCTTGATTACCACATTTTTTACATCAATACGAATTTTTTAAAATAAACCTACATATACATGCATGTGATAACCTACATGAATTCACCCCAAATATCAAATTCTCTCCACCGAAATTTAAAGATAAAAATCTTCGATCCAGGCATTACTACTTGCAGGTTTATCTTTTCCATTTATACCAGGCTGCATATTCCTGGAAGATTAATGATTAGGTTTTCTCGTGGTCTTTCCCGTCATAGTGCTCTGCCATAAAAAACGCTCTTTCCCACAGTTGGAATGGCGGATGCGTGACTTGATCTATGCAATCATTGCTTTATGGATTAAATGTCACACATTAGCCGTTCCATATCGAGTTCAGCGCGTGAAAACATGAATTTGGGGCTGGCAGGCCAGATGTTTCCCCTGTGCTGTTCTCAATCTATCAGATTAATCTCGCCCCAGAAAAATCCAATAGTTCTGATTTTGGTTGATTCTCCCCAAAGGTAGGGCACCACCAGCATTTGACCCGGGAAACTTATGGCTTGGAGTCAATCGTCATAAATAATCAAACCAACAGGGTCTACTTTGGCTGCCATGTTATGATTAGATATCATCGTGGTTTTCTGGAGTATTCGGGTTTCTACTTGGAGCCGATTTCTTGGTTTTTGAGTTTTTTTATAAATCGTGATATGCCGTGACTCCCTTCTGTTTTGGTTGAGTTTTACTTCTACGTATGTATTAGCTCGCAAGTTGTCGGATGGTCGTTTTTTTAATGACGAAATTGAAAATTTCCCTTCATATCATTAAATTAGGTATAAAGTTATTACTTTTTTTAAAAATCCATTTAACGTTTATTTTTTCAAATATTCGTAGCGTATACTTAGGGAGTTCACATTTAATTTTTATTTTCACTATAATAAATAAGGAGTTAAGTAATACTCGTTATTCTCAATTAAATAACCATGTAACCTGGAATAAGAATAAACTAGTTGCAGTTGGGATATGTGGCATTTATATGAATACCTGAATAATTTCAGCAAGCGGACGGAGAGAGCAAAGATGAGGATACATGGAAAGATGAGGAAAAACAAAAGTAATTGTATTCGATAATGTAACTGGAAATAATGATTGTATCCTGAGTCAAAATGGCAAATTAATTGAAAAAGTAGATATTTTTTTTATGTGTTGGCAGATTGTTCATGAATGATTGTTGGGTAGAAGATTAATGTCGGTAAAAAGGTTGTGGTAGCATATGGAAAAATAAATGTTTGTCTGAAGCAGCGAAAATAGCAAGGTACAAAAAAATGAATCCTCCCCTTGTTACCTTGTGGAAGCAAAACTAGTATCAAAATAAGTATACGTGATATGTCCGAAATCTATCCGACCTGCGTTCATATCTCCGCATTGGTGCTAATCTTCGTAATCTGGGCCGTGTGGCATCCTTCGAAGTAGTCCCCATTCGATTGAATCACACGCTCCCAGCGGTGCTTCCATATCTTAAAGCAGTCCTCGAACGCAGATTTTGGAATGGCCTTCAGCTCGCGCGTCGCATTACTCCATGTTGTCGAACCGCTTTCCAATGAGCCCCATTTCCTATTTCGGGAACATCCAAGAGTCATAGGGAGCTATGTCGGGACTGAACGGAGGCTGGCTGGCGAAGCTGTACAATCTTGCGTTTCGCCAAAAATTGCTGCACAAGGTTCGATGAATGCGCTGGCGTGTTATATCGTGAGGAAGAAGCCAGTCACAGCTTGACCAGAGACACGGTCGTTTTCTTCTCACGGCATCACGTAATATTTCAAAACTTCAACATAATATTCTTTGTTGAACGCCTGACCTCTTGGAGCAAATTCGTAGCGCACAACACCTTCACAATGAAAAAAATAAAAGAAACGCAGGTCGGATACTTTTCGGACAAATCTCGTACACATCCCCTAAATTTCTCCAGCATGGGGATATTAGGAGTGTTGGTCTTGATGGAAGGTTTTGGTTTGGGTGCACCTTTAATAAACGAGTCTAGAAGAAGGCAATTATAAAGTCATGCTGAGGAATATTATAAGTATTATAAACCAAGAAGCATGCATGGGACAATGCATAAATATAACAAATGCAAAATAAAAATACAACGGTAAAGCAATAAGGAAGATTAAGTGGTGTTTTATTTATTTTGACCACCCCGAAGAGGACAAGGTAAACAAAGGTACGAGTATATGCATAGTTGAAGCTTCCTCAGGCTGTGCTTTTGAAGTTAATTTCCATTAATTACACTTATTCACAGTTTTTACCGTCAACGTAAATATATCTTGGACAAAGCTAATTTTCGTTTTATAAATTTTGACGTTCACTGACCTAATTCCATGAGAGACGATTATTTATATCATGATTTCTTCCCGGTTCAACGGAGATTTAAAATCGTATGCCAGTCATATCCCGGCAAGTGCCATCCTCCCTAGTAATTCTATTTAACATTGAAATTTTGTTGCTGGGACAAAGATTTTTATTTGGCTGTACACTCATTGATATTTTTAATAAGTTGAAAAGAATTTAAGCGAAAATTGCAAGACTTTTAATTTTGTCTTCACTTTCTTTTTTGTCTTTTTATTCCAGAGAATAATATTACAATAATTGTCGCCTCAAACAAGGTAATCCCAATAAAGCAAGCCCATTTCTTGGATTGATGATTGTATCGCATTCAATACTTAAATTCACATAGCATATTACACAATGACATCTCATAGGTTTAAAGATATAAAACCTTCACTGAGTATACTAGATTGATTTTTCATTTTTACGATGGCTCAGAAATTAAATGCTAAATGAGTTAAAGTTAAAAACAAAAGTAAAAATTTGCCATTAGGTACTATATATAATTTAATTAGCCGTCATATCATGAGGCACATGCAATTTATTCCCGCTTTAAAGGCAGCATTTCTATAAAATTAAACGATAAAAAAGAGAGGGCTGAGACTTTGAAATGAAAATAAAGAATTTCAAATCGATATTCCATCTCTTACGTGTCCTAAATAAAAATGACTTCATTATCCGAGGAATCGGCGAGTAAAAACCTTTCCTCGGCAGCAGAATGGATTTTTAGGTCGCTCAAGGACAGGCTCGGAACTTTTCCATGAAAAAAAAGATAACCATCATTGTCGCCGCCACTGTGGAACTGGAATGCACCTCCCGGAGACCGCTCTGTGAATCTTTCAGACATATTTATGCCAAAATTGGAAGGCTCGCTCGAAAATTATGTTTCTCTTTTTTTCCGTACACAGAAAAGAACTTCCAGTTACGAGGCCATTTTTTTCTCGCCGACGAGGCGGAGAAAGAGTCAGCAGACAGATGCAGTTGAAGTGAGGTAACGACTAATTAATCTACAACTGTATAAATTGTACCGGCCTCCTTGAATTCAACTCACGTGCACGCCTCGCGCACCCAACGCCCGTCCCCGACAACCCCTTCGCAAACAAATACACTCTCCGCTCTACAACTCCCTCGTTTGTCGCACCCAGCCGACCATTCATCTGATGACATCTCGAGGGGTCGAGGGAGTGCACGGCCAGGCAGGGCGGGAGGTGGAGCCGAGGGGGAGGGCAAGAGGGGTGGACGGGAGGGGAAGGGGGAATGCGCAGGAGGGGTGCTCCGTGTGTGGGGGCAGCATATGGGAGGTTTGTGATATGAGAGAGGCCGGGAAGGTAGTGGGGGTGAGAGAGATGAATGCCAGCCGAAGACGAGCTCTTCCGAGGAGGGTGAGTGGAAACGGAGACAGATATAGACGGAGAGAGAGCGAAATAGTTATGGATGCGGAGAAGAAATGAATAGTTGGGTATTACGTGTATTTTAGGTGAAAAACTGAATCAGATAAACATACAAAAGTGCGGAAAGTGGCATTCTAGATAACCTAAATAGATCGGATTTGATGGTAGGGGTACGAAATGAAATGAAAATGGACTGAATGAAGAACTGCTACATGTACCTAAAAATGGAGAAAGTATTTTTGATGATATTTTTTCAGCTTAGCAATGAATCCATTCTCCTGTAATTACACGAGAAAATGAGAAAAACATTTTAGTGGCGTCTGTTGCTATTATTGGGCCAAGGGCACCTTCCTGAATGAGAACTTTCCTTCGCACTACAATGAAGATCAAACGTCGAAAACCTAGTAAAACGACAATTGCGATACATTTGAAAATAAACACATGATGTTCTACAGACGTTGAAAATACATGGCACATGTCAAATAAATTTTAGGAGTTTATTTAATTTGACAACGGCTAATGACTTTTGTGAAATTTTAATGCGAATTTTTTCTCTCTGCAGCGACAGTTGATAACCGGGCCTGCTAAAGAAATGACCAGTAATCCATCACTGTTACAGCTGGTTAAATGCTAGCAGTTTGACTAAAAGACAACAAAAACTTTTAGGTCTAGAGCATAAATATTACTAAGCAGCAAAAACCTTTACACCAAATTGCACTACTTGCCATTTGGCGCAAAGTCATTTTTCCAAAAATGTTTTTATTGAATCGAACGACGAGACTACCATCTCCGTCTTACCTTTTTGTTCGCTATCAATTTGATTGTTACCATTTAAATTTTTTGCTCACTTCAGCAGGTGACTACCATCTTTCCCCTCACTCCTTATACATATATTTCAGAGTTTTCTATCGTCCACGCTCCAGAAGAGAAACAGAGTTATATGGCAACGCACTGGGTATATTTATTAACAATGGATGTCGGGAACTTTGAAGGAGTCAAGACAGGGATCCTTCCATTCAAATACAATAAGAGTTCAAAAGAGTGAGTCACGAAGGGAGAAGAGGAATGGAGTGAGGAGATAAAACATCAGAGAAGTGGAGTGGGACATTTGTGTGCTTTGGGGAGGAAACCGAGTTGGGCGGAACATGGGAAGAGAACGGGAGGGTGTAAGAATGTACAAGCAAGCAGAAGGAGCGGGGTGTGAGGGTAGGGGTGAGAGAGTGGCGGGGAAAGGGGGGTCGGATCCACCAAAAGCAATGCACGGGGGCCATCCTCAGTCTCTCCCAGAGCCGACTCCGCCCGCCATTCTATTCTTCCCGCATCTCTGGCGCCCGAGAACAGACGTCACGTCTCTCCCTACTTCCCTGCCACTCCCCCGCCTTTTCATACACCCTCCCATCTCCCCTCCGCTCTCAACTGTGGCACGCACCGAATGAGTTACACCGCGCTCCTGTTCAAGATAGCCCGCGCTCTCCTTCCCTCTCTACCGCCACACATCGACCACCCAGTGGCGTCTGCGACGACATTCGGAGCGATGCATTCCTTTTCCCCCTCGCCACTCCACTCCTCTTCACCCCACCCATCTCGTCACATCCTTCGCCCCAATTCGCCCCGGGCCGCGCCCCAGAATTCATATATATATGTGCAAACTCTTGTCGACGCTTAGCTTTTGATTAATTACCGTGTGACCCAAGCCCTGCGTCTCACCATTTGTTGGTTCCTCTCCACCCGCCTCCCATCGCTGCTACCTCTCATTTCCTGCCGGGATCCCCGCTATACTCGCATCCCTCTCCCCGTCCCTGTCCTCCCACTGATTCCCTAAGAGGCGACAGTCCTCACAGAGTCCTTTGCCTCCGCACACCAACACTGGAGACTTCTCCAGCGGCGCATTCCGAATGCCTCTCTGCAAACCTTCCAAACCGCCACCATGTAGCCATTTAGCCATAGATGCCCTCCGCGCTCTACCCGAACAAACAAGAACACAACTTCCCAACGACCGTTTTCACCGCTATCCTTTGCTCTTGTGCGTCTGTCCATTCCTCTAGCACTGGGTGAAATACCTTCCAAGCGCCGTCTGACGGCCAAAGAATCGGTTGCATAGAACACTGTGGATTTCGCTGGCAAAATACCTCCTCCTTAATAGGTAAATGGTGTCAAGTAGGAGGCTCGCAGTTCAAGTCCCAGTCGATGAAAATGTTTTATGCTTGAGATTCGCACTATTCCACCATTCCTGTGTTCGCCGTTGATGCTTCTTTCCATCCCTTAACCCTATTTGTATACACGTATGAAACTGTTTTCACCGTTTGATGGGTTTTCGTGTTTCAGTGCGTCCTCGGCCCGACGGAACACAGGTCAGTGTTTCAATTACCAGTTCAGGCATACATTTCTGCCTTGAATCTCTCTCCTCAACTTCCACCCACTGCTCCTTTTTTTGTACATATAGGTGCTGTCCCCTGTCCCTTCCTTATCCTGGTTATCCTTGAGTGCACACGGATATGCACATTTTACACAATACGACCCACCAACATACTCCTATTCGGCAAATATTAAATGTCATGACAGGTGTGTGAGCTGATCAAAAGGTTTCGCGAGTTTAAAAAACGAAACTCGCAGAAGAAGAAGAAAAAAAGACAAGAAGAAGAAAGGGCGACTTAGGGAAACAAACGAAATTTAATGCAAAGACATCAAATACACATTTTTTCGCCGCTGCGTTTCCTTTGTCTTATTTTTCTTATAAAGGGCTAATTAAATTTCCTCGCACAGCGCTAAAAGGGAGTCGACGGCCGCGGGAGTGGGACGGGGAGAGGAGGGGGGAAGAACGGGGAGAATGGGGGCCCGAAGGGGCGGGGCGTAGAGAAAATAGGGGCCGAGGGAGGAAGGGCACTCCCGGTGGCATTTTTACGGCGTGGCCTCGTAGTTCGCTCATTTTTATTATCCCCCGCTTCCTACCCCTCTCCCCCCTCCCCCGCAAAACCCTTATCCGGCACCCTTCCCACACTTCCCCTCCTGCAGCCCGTCCTCCGCACACATTCCCACCTCCCCCTCCCTCCTCTAGTCTCCCGAGAGCGGCATAAAACGAAGGGTTTTGTTTAGTGCTAAGGGTTTTGTGAGACGGGAGGATTATATCGACGGAGCTGTGGAGGGAGTGGGGTGCACGGAGAAGGGAGAAAAATAAGGGGAGGAGTCGTTAATCGATCGATCTGCCCAACTGTTGATCTGAAGCATTCGCTCAAGGCGTCAAACGCAAGTTGCTTTTTTTTAACAACGTGGGAATAAAAAACGGGAGACTTCAATCTACCTATTCAGTCGAACTCCTTGAAATAAGGGCCATTATCTCTTCCTACTCGCCTCCACCTTATCTTCCTGCCGCGTCGTCTTCTCAAAGTCTTTTCCCGAAATATGCTGCATTCTCTTCTTCATTCTTCTCGTTCGCACGTTTACGTTTTACCCACTTGCTCTATAGTGCCGGCTGAAAAGCATTTCTTCCGCCCAAATCACTTCAGCTGCTCACATTTAGACGACTTAGTTGCTTTATTAAATGGCCTCTAATTCATCACCCCTTATTTTAATTCTGTGCACTCCTCGAGTAAAATAACACTTTCACGCAGTCTATGTACTGTTTAATATACTTCCAAATAGGCAAACGAAGTGAGATAATTCTTCTTGAAAGTGACTCTTGGAGGCAATTTTACTTTTTTCCTGATTTTAATCTAGAATTCGATTTCATTCTTTTTGACGAAATACTTTTAATTTGATCTATCTCATAAAATTAAAACCATTTTAGCAAATGGCCGCGATTTTGCATAATAAGAAAATTACAGAGTATTTACTGGCATAAGTGCTCATACTTCGATTTACCTGATGTACTGGGAATATGGGTAAGGCCACAGACGCACTCCAATAAGGCAAGACGGAAATTTTACTTTTTACTCATCCTTTTTCAGAAATTTTACGAGGGTCATCCGGAAAGTAGTACCCGTTCGTGAAATAAAGACACAAAAGTAAATATTAACAAACATAAAAAATTTTATTTGAAAGAGGATACTTTAAACTACTTCTCAACATAATCTCCAAGCAAATTAAGGCATTTGTCATAACGTGTGACAAGTTTCTGTATTCCTGCTGCATAGTCCTTCGCCGCCAGCTCATTGAGATACGCGAGGGACCCATCTTGCACAAATTTTTGCATAATGCAGATGGTGTTTAACAATTTCATGAACAATTGTTCGAGAAACATTGGGAAAATGCTCACAGATGTCATCAATTGTGACGCGCCGATCGTTCCTCACGAATTCGTCAACTGAGCTCACCAGTTGGTCTGTAATGACAGACGGTCTCTCCGAACGCTCATCGTCGTGTGTGTTCCCCCTCCCCATGTTGAAGTTGCGACACCACCGCCGAACAGACGACTCGTCCATTACATTGTCTCCATACACCTCCTTTAATTGGCGATGAATATCACATGGGCGAACGTTTCTTGCATTGAGGAATTTAATCACTGCCCTCACTTCACAACTGGCGGCGTTCTCAATTTTTTTAAACATTGTAAACAATCACAGAAACAACACAGGCAATGCTAGCGTCACGCAACTTGGCTCAGAGAAGGTAGACAAGCCACTGAAGCTATCTGACCTCGTCCAGCGGCTACTCGCGTCGTCAGCACTTCATGCGGCACGAACGGGTACTACTTTCCGGATGACCCTCGTATTATAAACATTACACAATAACGTACTCTTTCATACAAGGCGGTGTTTATAGATTCCTCCATTATATTCAACAGATTAAGGTGAGACGCAGTGGAAGTTTGTCATTATGAGAAAAACAAAATTTGCAATTTTCCACAGATTTATTTGTAACGTACAACGCGTTTAAGTTAACCGAACCATCTTCAGGCACAAGGTACGAGGTCTTGGACCTGAAGATGGTTCGATGAACTGAAACGTGCTGTACGATACAAATAAATCTGAGGAAAAGTGAAAATTTTGTTTTTCTCAAAACTCCTCCTTACCAATTTTCATAGTGAATAATTTTACGGCAATTAGCTATTTCCTGTATATAGATTCGGAGAGTTTCTGTTTCGTCTAACTTAGGGAACAGTGGAAATCCGTCAGTCTGCTATAATACTTTCCCCTATCCGTTGGAAATAGTAATCGTATCAGACTCTAATTCTCAAGTTAGATGTTCGCATTAAAGATGTTATAAGTACTAATAGGCATATCCAGACTTTACTGCTATGCCAGCATGAAAAAACTAGTCAAACGACGTTCGTTTGCTTTCTTCGAAACAAATACGAATTATGATCAACCAAAGCATATCCAACAACCGAGGTTCTTATTGACGTAGTCCAGGAGTCTAAAAGCATTGAATTACGGCCGAAATACGTGCGGGACGATACTGCTCTCAAGAGTAGTGTCTTCTCGCACTCTCCGAAAAAAACTGGAGATCCATATCTTTACTTAACTCCTTAAGAAGCAGTGAAAATTTTCATCTTCTTGAGACAGCACATGCATCTTCAAAAAAATATCTACCACCCTCCCTTCATTTCCTATTCCTTCCGTATTCCCGCCCACCCTTCACTTTTCGAGTGGGCGCTAAATCTTGTGACTCGCGGTTTCTTTCGCACGAGTGCTCCACGTCGCTATCAGGTTTCTCAGAATTCTCCCCCTCCCCCACCGCGCCTTTAGCCTCTTACGCCCCCATTCACTTCACTCGCACAGTTGAGCGTCTCCGAAGCCCTCTCTCATTGGCTGAATCATGGAAAATAAGATACCTGGTCTCTTTAACCCCACCCCCTTTCTACACGGATTCTTCCGCATGCTCTCTCCTCTTCCGTGAGATTTTGTCGTCCAATTTACCTTCGTGAAATGCTCCTCTTCTCCATTCATGCCTTCTCCGCGTACTTGATCCCACTGTCCTAATACCATGAACCTTAATCGCCATTCTGATTTAGTTTTTCGACATTTTTAATCTCGATTATACGCTTGAAATATTTTCTTTATACCTCACATGAATGGGAAAAAACACCCGCGAAAGGAATAGACATAACATCAGGTAAACCATATTTCGAATCAAAAAGAATAATTTTGGCAAAATTATTCTTCGCCAATTCGCCAATTCTTAGGATAATTCCGTTCAAATTTCATTCTATGGTCATTCGGGAAGAAGAGGAACGATATAAGAAACGGAATATATCTTCTGGAAAAAGAA
Organism: Hetaerina americana; assembly: GCF_022747635.1. NCBI lineage: Eukaryota > Metazoa > Arthropoda > Insecta > Odonata > Calopterygidae > Hetaerina > Hetaerina americana. Next base: position 100,399,499 of record NW_027286874.1, on the reverse strand, counting down.
GCAATATATGCAGAGAAATTTCCATTATATTCTACGATAAGGTACAATACTGTTGAAAAATCTGGATAGTTTCATTTAAAACATATGTTAAAATAAACACCCTATCTTAAACTCCTGAGCATGAAATATGGATGATTTGGAATACGAAGGACTAAAATATATTAATCAACTGTTGTTTCATTCCGAAAAACAAATATAAATACATTTTATTCGATTTTAATATAAGTTTTCCCACACAATATTTGAAAATAGCCAATTTTTTAGACGTTTGTTCAGGGATTGAGGGCTACGTTCAAACTGCTTTCAGTAAGAGCGTTTCCACCGCTCAACTCTCAATTCCTACGCGTGAGGTGTTATTTTCAGCTTTGATTCACTTTTGAAAGCTCTCACTTCTCTCCGCCTGCATTAATGTTACGATACGAATATAGGTAGCGAAGTAGGGCTGAGCGCTGGAAAGGATTAGGCCCTTTCCTCTCTAATTCCTTCGTTATAAATCCTATTGTGTTTCTTTATCTTTTCGTCCAACTTCTCTGGATTTTGCCTTTATGATTGCTCCTCTTCCCCAGCCTCGGTCGACGACTCTAAGGGCGGTGATGTCTCGAGGAAGACATGCCCCACTTAATCCTGCCCCTCCCCCCTTTCACAACCAAGCCGACCCTCCCGCAAATCCCACCCACTTCCCCTTTGCTCCCGCAGCCAACCACACGCACGCCCCCTTTTACTGCCTTAATCTCGTGTCCTCGCGCCTCAAGACTCTCACTCGCTCTCCCACTCTCTATATTAACCATCCAGAAGAGACCGAGAGGCCCCTATCCGGCGACCACGCTCATTAAAATAATTGTGTCGAGTCCTTTTCACAGGAGAGGTTGTACTGCAGCGGACCCTTTTACCCCCGAAGTAATCTTTCACTCCCTATCTCGTTGTTTCTCTCATGTTTTCCCATTCCCGAGTCCTCAATCCAAGACTGTAACCCGCCCAATTCCCCTTCTTGCACCCTGATTCCTCCGCTGCCCTCGTCCTCATTTTGTGAAGGACCGTCGTCCTCACACTGTCCCGTCTCTCCTCTTCCTATATCATCCCCTCCCCCGCCATCCGGGAACACCCTAACAAACATCTCACTCCTCCCTCACTTTCCCACAGGGATTTCAGTCACTTCCCTCCTTCCTTCCGCTCCCTCCTGCCCTCTTTTTCCTTCGCTCTCCGCCTTCTTCCCTCTATTTCTCTTCGCTTTCACTTATCTCTCTTCACAGCGCCTTAGTACGTACCTTCCACCTCGCCCATTTCAGTTGGTTTTGCGAGCCTCAGACCTCTTCCTCTCCTCGTTCTCACTTCGAAACTTGATCGCACATCTCCTCATTCTGCTGTCTCAGCTCCTCCAATTCATCCTTTCTATCGTACAAGTTTCATCTCAAGAACTAGCACGCTCTAATTTTGACCCCAACCTTCTCCTAACCCGTCTCCTGCTTCTCTTTGCGAAATAGCTCAAGATCAGTCATCGCTGAGCGTTTTGTGAGGATTTCAATCATTATCTACTTTTTGCAGCTCATTTATTCGCACTGTGGCTCATTGATTCATCAGAACGCGTCAACCTTGAAGTAAGAACATTAATTATTGGGGCCTTTCAATGAAATAGCATTCCATGAATCACTGCTTAATATAAAATCATTATGGTGTGAAGAGGCGTTTTTTATCTAAACATGATTTGCAGGTGCTTCGATTTTTTCCAAATTCATCCATTTTCAAACGCTGTATCCTCCGTTTACTTCTCTTAAATATTTCGAAACTATTTTCTTTACGAGACTTCGATATCGGAATTTGGACAACTGAATTCATTTTGGAGAGCTCTCAAACATAAAAAGGAAAGAGGCTTCATCACTGTAGGTAATTAATTCTATAATTGGAATTTAGCGGCATTCAAATCTCCCCTACCCTTTGAAATTCTCTTCATACCGTCATAACCCTTTAGAGTGATGACTTCCACCACATATTTCTTCGTAATTAGTCCTTGACCTTCTTAATTAGGTCTTCCCTTAGTATATTAAGGTGTTTCATTAATAATTATCTCTCAAATAACGTCCAATTGGTTTTCCTTGATATCAGTGCAGTCTTTCATAGATATCATTATTAGACATTTCTATCGTTGCTAGGACTTTCTTTTCTGTCACTGCTACCGTGAATCACACTTTTTGCAGTATAATTTACTCTAGACATTAATGTTTTAGATACGGTTTGCAAAGAACAGCTAAGAATTTTTTTAGATCCTTAATGTATTTATTCCGGCGCTAGAAAGTCTTTTTTGTTTTGGTTCCTTTATTAACATCTCCCTTGCTCAGACCACATCCAAAAGTCATACTAGATCAAGAAATTACGTAAGTAATTATACAAAGTAAAACCTTTATTTAAACGCTCCTGATTCTGTTAAGTTTTGTGCTAGCGCACCTTAAGATTGTTTAGTAAACGGGCTACATTGAAGTACACAAATGCTGACGCATAACGACGAATGCATTTTCTAAGCGAAGCTTCACCAATAGTTCCATCCAACTCTCGTATTTCTTTTCGACTGCATGCTTCACTCTCCCTCCCTTTCTCCCCGCCACCTTCGCCCACTTCTTACAGTCGTCATACTTTCCACTCAGCTTCTCCCGATGCCGAAATGAGAAAGAGACTCGAAATCCTCCATTATTCCCGGATAAAATCCGATTGTCTGTTTATCTCCTCTTTCCATCAACCCTCATCCCTCTCTCCTCCCGCTCATTCTCCTCCGATCTATCTCTCCTCACATCTGTTTTATCCGGCACTTCATCTCAAAACTCCCGCACCCTTCGTACGCTTCACTCCACCCTCATTTCTCCTCCCCCCCCTCGACAGACTCTCTTTCGTTCGCCTCTTTCCCTCCTCTCGTACTATTTCGGCACCCACAACCCCCCCATCCCCTTCTTCACCCCCCGCCAATTCCAGTCGAGAGAACACAATCCGAAGATTAGAGGATGGGTTAGAATGGTTTGGAGAGGCGGCGGCGGTTATTTCAATAGGGAGGGAGGGGGGTAGGGTTGGGGGGTTGAATGCGGGGAGGAAAGTGAAAGGGGAAAAGGGAAGAGTATTGGACAAGAAGCGATAGGGGTATATATAGGCTGGATCTTGGGGATGAGTGCATTAGGAGAAATTGGTGGCGGCACAGTCTCGAGGCCTGGGGGAAAGTGTGGAAAGGAGAGTTTACAACAAGTTTAATTTACGGGTCAAGGGCCGGGAGAAACGAAGCCCCGGGCGCGCCCCCGAGAAATTCCTAGGAGAGACCACCTGTATAGTGCGATGATGCGTGCGATGACTCGAATACACTCGCAGCATTCATCAGATAAAAATACAGTTCAATCTGACGTTCTGTTTGATAGGTGAAGGTACAGCTCACCATATACGAAACCCTGCGTTGCCTGAAATTCCCAAATATTCAGGTTAGGGAGGTCATTGACACTCTCTGCCCCACCTGTGGTTTATCTTTATTCTCTGGTACTAAGGAAATGCAAGAGTCTAGGCAACCGGGCTTCCTTAGAGGCCTCACCAGCATTAGGAACCCGGGTTCTCGAGGATATAGTATAGCCGAATGCTCGAGCCATTGGACTACGATGCATACATTGTATTATACCGGTCTCAGTCATCGGAATAAAAAATATCCATTTATTGAAACATCCTTTTTTGAGTTTCTCGGGTGTAATAGAGATCGGTAGATGGAGAAAAACCCTTCCCTCTCGATGCGTCAAATACCTCGGGCCAGTCCCTCTCCTCACGGAGTGAATGCAGACAGTGGGGGCAGCAAGAAAAAAGAGAACCGGAGGTAGAGTGAATAAGGCGTGCGTCGGAAGAAAGAACGACTCGAGTGAGAAGCGTAGGGAGGGGTGCAGAGAGATGGAAAAGGGTTAATGGGCCTGGGGGTGGCGGGATGGAGAAGGAGGCGGCAGGGTGGACAGGGTGGAAGAGAAGCCAGCGCTTGTCTCAGAGGCGCCACTATCAGGTCCGAAATTAGCCGGTTCCCCTTATCGATCGCGGGGGAGCAAGGGACTTTGCCTAGCATCGAAGCGGGAGGGGTCGACCCGTGCACGGCAGAAAACCCCCGCGCGCGAGACCTTTCTTCTCTTTAAACGCTTCTTGCGGCCCACGCCCATTCTCCCTTCCCACCCTTACTTCCCCCCCTCCCTAAGAGGCGCTACTCTCTCCTGTGACTCCCCCACCCTCATGCGGCCCCCCCATTCCTTCCACCGCCTCGCCTCAGTTCCCACCCCCGTCTTCCACACTCCCTTCTCCGTCCTCTCGCTCGCTTTACTCTTTTCAAAGCTCCCCTAATTTGCTTATCCCCCACCACCCCGGAGTCTGTAAGCTTCGTTGATATGCCACTCTGCCGCCTCCCTCCTACCCCCCTTTCTCCTCTTCCAAGCTTTTCCCATCACCAATCCCTCCCCTCATCCCTTACTTCCGTGTCTCTCCACATCCCCGAAAAATTCCCTCCCACTTTCCCTTCTTCCCTCCCGCTCCTTCACCCCTTCCTTCTTCTCCCGCATCTATTTCCTCCTCTGCCGGCAGCCTCTTATTCTCCTCTAATCCCTGCTCTTTCCTTTACCGAATATATACTGTATGTTTCTCCGCTTCTTAAGGCCCGATCTCCCCCCTCGACCGCTTGGACTTCCTTTGGTAATCGCCCGTCGACCTTCCTCCGGGGGGGAAAATCGGGGAGATTGGGTGAAGAGGACAGGACCGGGGAAGAGCGTCTCTCCTTCGGACTCATGTATTGCGCACTGGGTCCCTATCAGACGCAACTGGTAGCGGCCGAGAAGGAAAAACGGGAATGTGGTAGCGGCCGAGAAGGAAAAACGGGAATGCGGAAATATTGAAGGAGAGAGAGAGAGAGAGAGGAAATTTAAGCAATTGAATCGATGTTCCCGACCGAATCACAAATGGGAAGGAATTTTTTTCCCTTTTCATTACTTGTTTTACATTTTCTTTCCGGTGGGTCTTCCTCCCTCCGCGGATGCGGCAGATGCAAATGGGGAAGGCAAATGGGAGACACCGACCTCCGTTGATTTTTTAACAGCGCTTACTTTCTCGGTGGGCTTAGATTCTCGCGCGGAAAGCTGTAAGGATTCCAGATGGTACCAAATGGACTGCAGGAAGAAAATAAAAATCCTCTTTGCTGTAAGGAAATCGTAAGCACCTACAATTTAAAAAAATAAAGGAAATCAACGGATTTTTCTCTTGGTTTTTTCACGCTTGGATTCAACGGAATTCACGTCAATAGGTTTTGCTTAATCAATTCACATCAATGTACTGTGAGTGATTGCCAGCAAAAATACTTTAGAACAGAACCCATACGTTAAGTGTAAATAGTAAGAAAATATTTATTTCCAATAGTTCTGAAAGTCGTAATAATTTTCAATCTTTCTCCTAGGAAAAGAAGTATCTCGGAATTAGTGCACACGTTCTTCCATGAATTGCACTTAAATAAGGGATTTTGAATTATATAGTTCAACTGAAAATAAACTGAATTATATAATTCAGCCAACAGCTCGCTCTTGATTTCCACCTCATGACTTTTCCAGCGGAATGAAAACTTTTTGGGGCGAGGTAGTTTCCTGTCTCTCCGAAGCGGCGAAATCAAGATAAGAGAATAATTTTTTCTACGCCATTGGAAAACGCTTTGTGCTTAACAACCTGCCGTAACCTCACCCATTTATACAAAAAAAATTCTATCAGGTCGGCAAAAATAAAAAGAGGGCCCCTCTTGAGATTCGCGTCTCAGCACAAGCCACTCGAAGTCTCCGGCGATTTTTTGAACAAATATCGCTTCCCTCACGCCGTTCACTCATTTCTCCTACTGATCGATTCCCGGCACCTTCTTGCTTCTCCCTAATTTAGCCCTCAGCCCTCCCCCCTCTCTTCATCGCTATTCTCTTCCGACCCTCACTCTGGAACGGCCTCCTTCAATTTACACGCACATAAGAAATAATTTGACACCTTTCATTCTCTCTCCGCTATCTCTCCTTCACTCAACTCCAGGATCGAAGTCAAGTCATCCTCAATAAATCCTCCACCTCCTCCTCTGTTTTCTCAAGTCTCCCTCCACCGCCCTCTTACCCCTCTTTCCTCACCCTGACGTTTTTTCTAAAACCGCCAACAACCTCTTTCCGATCCTGCTCCATCACGCCGATGCTTTCATTCTGCGGCACTCTCCGCCGCCATCGCCACACCGGGACCTCAATACCGAGGTGTCTATATCATTTGCCTCTCATCGAATTTTCCTTTTTTTATCTCTGCGCCACATCTCATTTAATTTCTTCCTCATTTCTTTCGAGCCTCGAATTATTTTTTTTCCTTTCGCTAATAATTTGTCATTAGTTTGACGACAAGGGGAAGGGTTAAAGGCAAGCGGGAGGTGGGGGGGGCGGTCGAAGGGATCTCATCGACTCAATTCCGCCTGTCTCGAGCCATTTGTCTGTTTGTCTTCCATCGGGGTCCCCTTCTCACATCATCCCGTGCCATCCCTCAAGCCCACCTCTCCTCCTCCGCTCTCTCCCTTCGGGGCCCTGGCCCCGCTTCCTCCACCCCGGCCCAGCCTCTCTTCCTCCCCACGCATCACCTCTCTCTACCGAGTTCCCATTATTCCCACCGCTCCTTCTCTCCTTTATCTATCCACCCCTCTCGTTCCACTTTCTCCCTCCGACCCGCCTACCCCATCCTCTCCCCCCTCCCTCTCTCACCAGAATCCACCCACCTTCACTCCTTTCATCACTCACAGCCTCGCCATTAATCTACCGGACAACCTAACCCGAGCCCTCCTCCCTCGCGTTGCCCCCTCAAGTCCCCTCTTCCCCTCTCGACCCTCGGATCCGCTCTTTCCCAAATCCTCGAAACCCCGACCCCCTTCCCTCGGCCCCTCCTTTCGCCTCGGACATTATCCCCATTTCAGGACTTCCCGTCCCCTGCGTCCTTCGCCCCGCATACCCCTCCTCCCGCCCCTCAGCCAGTCGGCCCCTTTCTCCTCCACCTCCGCCCCGCCATTACCCTCTATCCCTAAACGCACATTAGGGTTCGGCTCTCTTCCTTTCGGTGCCTAACGCACCCTTTCACCCTAACTCCAGCCCCCTTTTTAACTCCACCATCCCCTTTTCCCAACCTCTTCTCCCTCCACCTCCTCCCCACACTCTTCAACGCCACCCCTATCCCTTTTTCTTCCACCCGCCCACCCAACCAGCCTCACCTAAATTTGTGAAAACAACTTCCCTTCACATCTCCCCCCCCCACTCAGGCACGGTTCCTTTCCCGCAATCCTTCTTCATCTCTCTTTCTTTCTTTATTTCTTTCTCTCTTTCGATTGACCTCCCTCTTTGGACCCATACACTCTCACTCCTCCCTCTTCCGCCCCTGCCCATTTCATCGTCAGCTTTCTTCGGTCTCCACATTTTCACTCGCCATTTGCCTCTGACTCCCTTCACCATCTAACAGTCTCGGTCCCCTTAAAAAAAATCGAGGGGGAAAATCTCGCGGCCTAAACTTGATTCCACCTGTTCTCCAAGTCGCCGCGCTTTATATTCACTCCATCTCCGCTTATCTCATTCTTGCTCACCCAAGGCCTGAGTCCCGCCTTCCCACTCCCACACTCCGGTTTTTATCCTTTCAAGGCACCTCGTTCGCCATACCTGGGTTGGGCATCCTCTTTCCAATCTTTCGTTTCAGATGCTTCACTGATATTCACCAAATATCCAGGAGAAGTTTCAATCCAATTTCTTCCGTTCTTCTCATCCAGGGAAAGATCGCGTTCGGCCCCATGGGTAGATTTTCTGACAAGATCCGTGCTATAACATTCTCCCAACACTTACCGAATTCAAACAGCTTTCGACTCGTTTAGTTCTATGCTTGAATTTTTACACCCTCTTGGAAAAATATATTTGAAATTTTCCAAAGAATATATTGCGGATTGCCAACCCAAATACCTGCATTCTTTCTACACATTTGCCTCCCCATTAAGCCCTCTGTGACTCCTTTTCATACGCCTTTCAAGGGATTTTAGGTTCCATTCATCTTCTCTCGCACCATCTTTCACTCTCCGATTTACTTTTTTCATCCGTTCCGTTCCAATAAGCCCCAATTCCTTCGGCGTCGCCAACTTCTCTCCCCCCCCCCCATCGTCTACTTCCCCTTACGTGTACATGTGCACAGAAGCATCACTGTATTTCTCGTTCCCCTCGCACGCTCCCTCACTTTCTCTCCTTCTCCCTCTCGCCGCCGCGGTCCTTCTTCAAAAGGACACCTCGCATCCTCTCTCCCGCCGCCGTCGCCGCCTCTTACCTCGTCGCATTAAAACCCAACTACTATTCTTCATTACAGGAACGGAAGTCTCCCCTCCATAGCTCTTCTCTCTCGGACCTTCTCATTCCTCCGCAAGTTATCTCGACTCGAATTCTTCCATCTAGGTCAGCTATTTTCTCCCTCTTTTTTTAACCACTTCCTTCTTCTACATCTTCGTCTCTCCCTCTATATTCTTTTCATTCCTTTTTTCTTTTTTTTTTACGGCGGCTGCAGACTCCTTGCAAAATATTTTTCTTCCTTACGACTCCCTGTTTCGAGAGAGATTGAGGGCGTCGCTATTCGTTACGCTAAGCGGTGGTGCTGTTTGCAGCTCAGCGGAGAGTGAAAATGTTTACTACTCTCCCTCCGTCTTTGAGCTCCTTCCCCCCTCCTTTCCCTTGTTACTACACTTCATTTACCCTCCTTTACGTCCATTAATCCTCAAATGCATCTGACGGAGATTGCACGACACTCAGTGCCGAGTATCTTCCCGATATTTAAAAATAACCGTCCGGTTTTCATTTATCACCACCCGCACGTCTCCCTCTCTGTGCTCTCGAAAGGAAGCTGAACTAAAGAAATCGGCACGAGAGAAAAATCCGTTGCGTTTTAGAGCAGTGCTTATGGTCAAGATTTCGTAGCTTCAATTTTGTAAGGCTGCAATTTACTAATTGAATTCAACGTTGACTTGACTGTGCGCTAATGAAAATGAAATGCCGGAGGAGCTCTTCAAAAAAAGAAGCGGCCCTTCCTCCAAAGCATTTAACCATACTGCGCATCTGCATAAGTGCACCGCAAATCAAATCAAGGGGCTCAAGTTTCCCAACTAACAACGGGTAACTATGGGCATTAATTCTCCTCGCGAGAAACCTCTTCAGGCCAAGTCCTTCCCTTTCACGTTATCTCCCGAGGAAGTATCTTGTTCCTTGACTGCTTCAAAACTTGCGCCATCCTGACCATCCAATTATTTCAGCCATTATTTACATCCAGCCGCTTCATATTTCCGCAATCTTTGCCCCAAACCCACCCAGGGAATAACCAGCGCCCGCTTTAATAAGCTTCAGTTTCCCCCGCCCCCAGTCCCCTTCCATCCGCAAGCCTTCCAATCTCCCGAATCCCACCTCCGTCGCCTTCTTTGCGGGCGTGCATTTCATACCTGCCCGCCGTCTATTTCGTTCCCGCCGCCCCCGGCCGTCCAAAGGCGCCCGTTTCGGCCTCTTATTAATACGTCGCCCTAAACAAGGCGACCGTCACGGGGCTTACTGTGTACATCCTGCCTATTCCACCAAAACGCCGTCTTTGCACCCCTCGGAATCTCCCCTTTTCACCTTAGCCCTTCCTCCCGCCCTTGTCTTTAACAGAGGTTCAATGGTGCCCAAACCCCTCAATTCTTCATCCTCTCCCCCCACCACTTTCCCCAGACTCCTTTGAGGTCAAAACAACCATAGTCTGAACGTTCCGGGTAAATTGTCCCCCGGAGCCGTGTGACGTGATAATTACTAAGTTAATCATAAAGGTAAAGAGCTTGTGGTTTCAGTATTCTTTTAAGCCAAGGGAGTTTGCTGGAGGGCCTTTTCATTCAATCGGAATGAGTGGGAATAATGACTGTTACAAAAATATTCAGTGGAGCGTGCAGAACAACATTGAAAATACGAACAATGTTCTTTAGTAAAAGCATTCGAGTCCAGCACAAAGGATATCAATCAAGGACGAGTGGATGAATAAATATGAAATATAAATTTGAACGTCACAGCTATTAGCAAAATATAAGTGGAGCAAAAAACTAAATACAATTAATTTCAATTTTATGGAAATAATTCAAATGAAAGGGTTTTATTTTAATAAAAGCATTCATATTTAAATAAAGCATTTGTCTCCTACCACAAAAGACATACGCTATTATAGAATTGCATGTGCCTCGTGTAGTTATTGTAATACAATTTAGTAATTCTACATTAAAAGCTGAGGACACAAAAAATTGATTACCAAATCCAACTCACAGCATCTTGAAGCGCAAAATTTTGCAACAAGTAATTGTTAACGACCAACTTATTTAAACCCTACCATGATAAATTGAAAAGATGTAAATCGTTTGAATTATGTATTAGGTATGATGTTTTCCGGAATTATTTGCTCCGTCCAAGGAAAGATTTCATGCAACAGCTTTAGATATCAAAACTTAAATAATAAGTTAATTCATAGTAAAAATAAAGCATTATGAGATTTCACAACGCATGCAGCCGGTAGATTTACAAAGAATCATCCATGACTGTGATAGAGTAACAGTGTTTAATTCATTATGTACTTTACTTATAAGCCCGATGTTTAAATTTAGCTGTTACAATAGCCTGAAAGTATGATATTATTGAACGACATTTGCAAGGTAGTTAGCAATAGACGTGATGAAAATACATGCATAGTTTTCTCACTGCGTTGTTAACGAAGTCTGGTCTCAATGATTACCTCACCTTTAGTCTAAAAACCTTTTTTATACATTGATCAAAATTGCTAATAATTTTAAAGCAAAATTCTAATTCACTATCCATGACAAGCCATCACTAACTCTCAAATAACTGAGTAGGTATTTACACAGCAATTTGATCAAAGGAATTTATCTTACAGGTCTCAGGAAAGGAAATTTCACAGCTAGAAGAGTTAAGAATCAAAGAATGAAAACACACGTTGTCTAAATTGAGTAGAAGGAGTAAATATATTTCATTTCTATCTACAAATTACCTATAACTACCTTAGAATGAGTAAAGTATGAATAAACATAATTTTTAAAACGAGATTCAAGGAGAAATTTAATTATTTATTACTTCAATTTCTTTAAGTATCGTCTGAGGGGACTTTCATGTTAATTCTGATCCTGCTTAATAAATGCTGCTACTATACTCTCGCAGGGCTATCTATAATCAGCTATTACAATTATGAGACCGAATACTCAGGGATAATAAAAAATTTCAGGCGGGTTCTTTCCGTTCTTCCACCAAAGCTACCAAGAGTGCCAAATGCCTCTTTTGTGGAGGAGCTGCTTTCAATAGTTCGTTTATATAAGGCTTTCAAGCGTGTTCACCTTTTTGAATGACGTAAGAGATCACGTGATTTCAAAAGTATTCATATATCGTGAATTTATAAATTTAAAAAAATATGAAAATTTCCTCGTCAAGTACGTTAAGCGAAACGCATGGAAATAGTTTCGTATAAATTGAAAGAAACATTAATAACCCTTTGCTCTATCGAATAGAATATATAAATCGGTAAATATTTCCCCTTCTACCGAATTTCACCCCGGAAACTAAAAAAAAACATCAATTTCATATGCACAAAGAGCATGAATCAGGCCATCGCCAAGTTTTAGATGGATGCCAGGGAAAGGCGCCCGGCGAGCCCATTACAGTCGACGAGATCTATGTCGATAGACATCAATGGCAACTCGCCTCATGTTACCGTTAATTAACTGAATCTTTTTCTCCTTTCGATCCAGGCTAAATACTCGTTAGCGTGCGAGGGAGATAAATGGCAGTGAATAGTCGGCGAGCCACTTTTAGCCCGCCAACGTGTCCCCCCTTTAAAAGAAGCGGTGAACCGGATCCACTGCTCTCTTGCGCGTCGCATTTAGGACGCCAGTAATTAACACGTGCCGAATCACTGGTCGCGAGCAAACCTCGTGCGCCCTTATCGCGGAGGTTTGAAGAAGAAAAAAAAGCAATATCGAAATTCTCTTTATCCTTTTATCAACGTATCCCAACCCTGGCATTCCCGTAGACCCTAAAACCCCCACTACGGAGTGGAGCGCCTGTCTGAAACCTCCGTTACCCACCTCCTGGTCCGCCCCACACCCTCCCCTCCACCTCCCGCCACTCCTATTCTCCCGAAAGGCGAGACTAAAATGAATCATCTCGCAGGCTTTGAGGACCGATTCTTTTCTATAGGGACTCGCTGCGCTCGACTGTGGTTAACACCCCGAGGCATAGGAGAACAATGCAAAAAAGAGTTACAAAGGGAGAGGGAAAACGGCATTGACAACGAAATAAAAGAAGCGGAAAATTACAGGGAACGATCCGTTATGCCCCCGAATAAAAATATCGCTCACACTTCAGGAATTTTTATTTTTTTTCCTTAAAGACACACCTATATTTCGAATAAATTTCGGAGCCATTTTTTCGTGCAGACTTGATGACACATTGCCCATTTTTCCTGAGAAAAATATATCCACTCCACCTCTACCAAATATTCCTTGGTGACAGTCGGGAATTAAAATGGCATTTTTGGAGGAAACTTTTATTTTAAACAGAGGACATAGCAATTTTGGTATATCTTCACAAAAAAAACTGGATGAAATTTTTAAATTATTTGCAAAAAATAAGTCAAATTTGCAAGGGGAGGAGTGATTTTTCGCCAGAATTCATGTCTCCTGAAACTGGGAGAGAGAAATTTCGATGAAATGAATATGCGACGATAATAAAAGATCCCAGCCATGGGAATTTCATTTTTTTCAATAGAAAAATCCAATTTCTATCGAAAAGCTTATATCAAGGAGAATAATTATCTCCAATGAAATGTTGCATGTAAAGCAATTAGAAGAACGAGTAAGCGAAGTAGGAAAAGGAAATGTTTTGCCCAGAACGTTGGAATTCTTGGACAAATTATTACACTACTCTTGTCACGTCACATAACAAACATCGTATTGTATCATCAATGACAAAAACTCAAAGATGAATCAACCAAACATAAAGATAAAAGAACATGAACGGACATGTATTTTAATTTCTGTCTTGTCATCTTCACTGAAAGCATGTTCTATTTGCTGATGTATGAGCTTCGAGTTCCAACCTTCTCTGGTGTATGAATATTCTGAGTATGTCAAAGCACCGTCCTTTGCTTTAGTTGTTGCTATTTGAACTCTAATTGCCCTATCATATTGCAAGTCACCACTAGAGTACAAGGAAAAAGAGTGCATTTTAGCTTGTTATTACTTTCACTAAAATGTAACCATAAAGTGTACTTCTGATTATTTAATAACTACGCAGATATGAACTACAACCTTGAGGTGGAGGAAGGTTTTATGCATTCTGATGGCACCAAAATCTGTTCTAGGGGGAGAACTGATAATTACTCCTGGTAGGGTCACCTTAGCCAGGATAGGTGGAAGAGTAGGAGCGAGACAAAAGGTAGTCTGCGCAGCGTCTGTTACTCAGTGGGGCGGCTGCAAAGGCGTCTGCCCACAGTGGGGTGATAATTTTATGCGACGAGGCCACGCTGAAAACAATATTGGGGAAGGCCACTTACATTATGGTCACGCGGAAACCACCGACATTATTTATCCCACGGTTTCATGATAGAAGCCATTACGAAAATGAGCTACTACGAGATTTGGCCCACTGTACCGTTGGTCTGGCGTAGAATTGTGTAGAATTAATAAATGTATTGCCAAAAATAGTGGTAAATTAGAGATATAGGCGACCTCTTTGTAATTTGCACTTGTCTCTGACTGCTTACGTGCGTGTGGTGGATCGAGAGTCGGGAAAGGCAGAGTTAGGCAGAGGGTGCTAAAGAAATGTTAACAATGGCAAGGGAAGAACTAGAGATTAGAATGAAAGCCTGTGAGTAATTTATAAAATTAGTTTTTAAAATCAATCAAGGCTTATGTTAAAATTTAGTTAGTCAGCCAGCCAGGGGTTTACCATCATTTTCGAACGCATTAGAAAATTATTGTAATAATGCATGGGATGATGATCAATGAAAACTATTAAAATATTAGGTTTTAGAGAAGGAGGAATGCTTAGTTAGAGGTAAAAATTGGAGGGTAAACATAAAAGCAGGTGGAAAAATTTACCTATATTAAAAGTGTTCTAGATCTCGGTGGTCACAGTAATCGGGGTATTAAAATAATTGGTTTAGTCAAAGAATTCACAACGGTGATGGCGTTGATTCCAAGGACGTCGAGTAAGAATTAATATAATGGGCCATCTACTGCTTAAGGTAGATTTTGGATGAACACAAGCTACCAAACGGTACAGTGACAATTTCCTTGTGTCACCTAACAAACCAACCCAACATCCTATTCTACAACAAGCCCCTCTTCAACTCCGCATACTTCCTTTCCCTCTTCAGTACATCTAACGCCCGAATCCTTGTTTGCCTTACCTTCTCCCCTCTATCACAGTCTTCAACATCACATTGCCAATTAAAAACCTTCTGCTTCCAATTTTCCTACCTCCTTTGGATTTCTCCCTACAATCCCTTCTCTTACCTCCGCCATTCCGAGCACTTCCTCGTTTGTTTTTCTCTCTATCCACTTTACCTTCTCCATCCTTCTCCAAACCCACATTTCAAAAGCCTCCAATCTACGCCAACCATGCTGACTCAATGAGTATGTTTCCACACCGAAACATAACTACGCTATATTTAAAAATTTTAACAAGCTTTTTCTTAATACCCTTACTCAACGTCCCCGTCATCAATTCTCTCCTCCTTGTGAAACCTTTTTGGCCCAACGTAATTTATATCGAGTAAGGATGTTAGGAAAATACTACTGAACATTTTGATATTGTGCGTGTTTTTATAAGGTGTGAAAACTTGATTATTGAAGGAAGATGATAGGCATAGTTTGGAGGCTTTTAGCTTGTGAATGAGGAGAAGGATGGAGGGAAGAGAAAACCAAAGAAATGCTAGGCGTGGTCTGGAAGGAGGATTGTTATATTGTGGTATCAGGTTGTCTGTTTGGAGGAGCTTAAATATGCTGGAGTGTGAAGTTTTTCCCCGTACAACACCTGCCTTAAACGGTAGAGTACTGAATATAACATGATGAAACTTGAAAAATACGATTAAATCATACCTGTAAGAAGAATTAATAGTGCCATTAACTCTAACGATTACTTTACATAAGTGAGCTACAGGCTGAAGATACATAAAAACATATATATCATACGTATCATAACGTTATAATTTATAAGCCATCTTAATATCGCATTACCTCAAGATTCTCATATATATTTATCAATGTATTTCCAATGATTGGAAAAGCTGACTTAATTTTTAGCAAAATAATGACTTGAGAAATGGAATTAGCACAGTTTAGATGAAACTGAGGCGGTGCCAGATGGAAAATAAAAATACCTACGCAGTTGTCAATATGACTTTTAAAGATGCTATAGGTATACATAAGCATGCCATACAGAATTACTTAATAACAGTATTAAATTTTATTGAATATCAAATGCCTACATTTGCAAAGTTGTCATTTTTAACGCAAATTTTTGACGCCTTTTTTTATCAAAAACCATATTAGCGGACGAGCGGGAGATACGACTATCGTAATATTTCATTTTAGCAAAGTAAAGGGATAAAACGTCTTAAGCTTAGTTTTAACCCGCTCAATCAGACCATTAAAAGAATTAAAGGTTACTCATTTTATTTATATTCTTAATGCGCTCAAATTATTTCATATCATTACACACCAAAGGCACGCTTCACGCAATACTCCTCATAGTCAATTTCGCGCACGTTACTGAAAATGACCAAAGTTTGATAAACATCGGAGAAAATATCTCAACCAAAACGTGATGGAAATTATGGCACTCTGGAAATGCGATTAGGAGTGCATGAAGGGACGCAGTCTTGAAAGCAGATAGCAAGCAGGACGAGAAATCCAATTTTCACCCGGAAACTATTTATAAAACCTTATTCAGCCTCAGTCCTGAAATCGCATTACGCGGAATAAGCTAGGTAGAATCACTGAGAGCAACCCAAAATTTACTCGAATCTGACAAATCCAATTGTTTAAATACGTAGAAATAAATGCACCGTAAGCCCTCAGAAATCATTCATAAGACATGATTTTGCTGGTGCAAAAAGATATTCACCCTATCTGGATCATATCAGCACAAAATAACTACTTCCTGTTCCTTTCCTGTTTCTAATAAATCACAAACTCTGGATTCGTTCATGGGTTAATCCTTTAAACTATAGTCGGAGCTAACTCATTGCTTTCTTTGTTTGCCCTCCTGTGGTATGTAATTCCCAAACTCTGCACCCCGAACGTTGACACAAAACACTTATTACACCTTTCATTTAGTTTTATCCCTTAATTTTACCATTTATACCTCGATTTATGTTTGCCAAATATAATATAATATACCATTATGAAATTCATACAGCCCTAAAAAATAACAGTCGCGATTTCTAATACACTTTGGTATAGGAGTAACTTTTGAAAAGGTGAAAAAATTGTATCTTGA
This sequence comes from Hetaerina americana, assembly GCF_022747635.1. Classification (NCBI taxonomy): domain Eukaryota; kingdom Metazoa; phylum Arthropoda; class Insecta; order Odonata; family Calopterygidae; genus Hetaerina; species Hetaerina americana. The sequence goes on along the minus strand of NW_027286874.1, from coordinate 100,382,925 downwards.
AATAGTTAACTTTCATAATAAAATATCTCAATTAAAGCTGTGCTTAAAAGTTATTGCGATGAACTTTAAATAGGAATTAGCTAATATGATTTTGACGACTCCATTCATGAGAACATTTTTTGTCTACAAGCATCTTCTGTTGATTAATGGAAGATTCCACCTGAAGTTACAGTATATGTGCATGCAAACTCACTGAAATTATGCTTTAATGCTTTGTTTGTCAGATATACTTAAAAAATACTAAGCACTGCACGGAATTCCCGGTCTATTTGCAACAGTAATTGGTATTGCACAGCTTCATTCCATCCAGAATAAAATATTCTCTTGCCTTTTTAACTCTCCCTATGGTTCTATGTGATTATTCCCCTCGCCTTTTAAGTGAGCATCGTTGATCGGCTATGTTCCTTTACAGAATAAAAATTGTTAATTACCTCGGGAATGAAAATTTTCCTTCAAAAAATTTATAATAATTATTCAATTCATGTGGGGTGAACAACCACGAATTTATGCATTTTCTCTGGGCACATTTTCCACATTGGTCCTGAAACAATTCACTCAATAGCACTCCTATGATTGTCCTGACAAAAATAATTAACCCTTCGTCATTTTTCTCTCTTCTATCTCGTCGTTTGAATTCTTCTCTTGTACAAAGCGTCAATTTTAACGATTAGCGCGTAAATTGATCAGTTATGACTATAATTGGCCATATGTTTTGTTTGAGTTTGCTCGTTTCAAAGCAAGAGCTCCTAAAAAGCCCGGGCGTTATCATCATTATATTATCTCTCACACTCGCTTTATTTATTTTCCTCTCCCTCCATTTCAATTATTTCCCACGATTCAGCATCCCACCCTCACATTGGCTTCCCTCGCCTCCGAAACCTTTTTCCTCGGACATCGATATCTTCATCTCCTCCCCTCCCCTTCCGCATCTCTTCCTCGGAACATGCCATAATAACAGTCCCTCTCCCCACTCTCACCCTCTTTATCGCCCTTTGCGCCCTTTCCCTCCGCGTACCCTCTCTCTCTCTCCCTATGGTTGTTTTTTGTCCGGCAAACCCCAAGCAAACCCTCTTCCCATCGAGCCCTCACCCAAGGCCTTCATTTTCTACACCCTACCCCCAAAACCCAATCCCCTCCACCCTCTTACCAGTTAAACCTCACACTGACGCCCCAGCCTTTAAAAAAAAGTAAAATATAAAAAAAACAGCCTTTAAAAAAAACAAAATCCTCTCGCGCAAAACTCTACCCATCCACCTTTTCGTGGAAATTGCCCGAGCTGAACCATTTTAATTATGAGAATCCTTTTTCTCCCCTTAACTCTTTCCGCACATTTTCCCTACCTTGAGCCCGCACCTAACTCTCTCCGTCACTCCCTTCCCCCTATCTCTCCACCAAAACCTCCTCCCTCTTCCCTCCCGGGAAAAAAGCAACTTTCTATTATTTCCTCTCCCTTCGACGATTTTCCTTATTTGCGGAGCTTAGATATGGAAACAATAGGCCGACATGATAACCCCGCGAAAAAAGGGGGGGAATAAGAGGAATAAAAAAATTGAACGGGGCTGCTAATATCTTTTCAATGTCTTTCCACATCTTTCGCTTTCTCTTTGCCACCGTGAAGTAAATACCATGCATTTTTCAATAAAGCTCTCTAAAACTTTAATTAAGAGATGGGGACTAAACACTTTGTGTACGTTTCAGCAATAAGATAAAAATCTGCATCAAAAAAGACTTCAATCCTGTAATCCCTTCTTGTTGATACGTAGCAATGGGTGCAAACAAAAAATCCAATCATTTCACCACACTTTGTCTTAATTCTCCACATCGGATATTTCATTTTGACGAGAAAGTACACATATACAAGGATGAGATTTAACCCGTTGCATTATAATGTCACCTGACTCGTAACAAGGAGGTTGTAACATCTCGCCATTTCGCAGAAATAAACAGAGAAACCTTATATAAATCTGAATCACATGCAAAACGACAGATTCTGCTTTGTTTAGAAAAGAGAGTTGATTTTCCAGGGGAATTGGTTCTCAGTTTTATGGTTTTTTCCTCAGGGCCTGCCCTGTAGTGTCTGTTGACGTAGACCAAATCTTTCTCTCCCACCAAGTGCGTTCGATCAAAACCGTTGTACGACGTCCTTTAATTTGCGACAAGAGGGATATTTCTGTTTTGGCAACCTCATCATTGGTTGGAGCTCAGGATGCCAGAGCACACATCCATAGGGCTTCATCAAGGTTCATGGAGGAATAAACCTTTTCCGCCGCCGCTTTCAAAAATTCAGAGCACCCACGTTCACCCACGCCATCCTGTGCGACATCCCAGGATTATCACTCGTCTCTCCCGCCTTCCTCTCTCTCCTTCCTTCCCCGCTTCTTCCACGTTTTATCTTTTCTCCACATAATGCCCTGAATCTCCTCCCACCGCCCACTCATTAGTTCGTCGCTCGGGTCGCCCCCCCCTCTCATCCTTCCTACCCCTCTCCTGCCGAAGGGACGACAGTGAAACCTTCGCCTGCCACCTCGTTAATTCCTTCGATCTCATCGCATTCGTTTCGTCACACCGCACGCGATTTTTTTTGCAATAAACATGTCTCCCCATTCCGTCCGCATTTGCACGACGGTGGCTCACGACCTCAACCAAATTCTGAGCCGGGTAGCTATGGGTTGGAACGAAGGGTTACGGGGAAGGGCGGATGGGGGGGCAGGGTGGAGGGAGACCGGTAAGGGGGCCGAAATCCCAGCCGGGAGGCCCCGTGCGCCAGCGGTGGCGTCGGGGGTGGTCGTGGAGGGAGGGGTAAAAGGCGATGGACCCAAGAGTGCACCCAAGGCACCCATCTTTTTTTTTCTACCCGCTCCGAATACCTTACCTTGTTCTGTCAAGCTTACCGCTCCATTACCGTTCCAACCGCCCTTCCTGACTCCGCACTCCCTCTTCCATCGTCCCTTTCCCTTCTCTACCCGTCCGTTTATTTCGCAAACAGATCGCGTGCGAAGCGTCTTGTTAAAATAAGCTGTCTGGTTGGTTAATAGATTACTTAGCAGGCAGGGAGCCTTTCTTTTCATCCGGCAATGTTATTAATGCTTTCCTGTCCGTTTCCGAATTAATGATGTGTGCATAGAATGATTTACGTGCATGATCACTTTTAATTTTAACGCCTCTTTCATGCTTTTTGATTTCATTCCGTATATGGTACCCCAAAGATACTATTCAATCAGTTTGGCATTAATCAAAGTTCACACAAATCGAAGTGTAGTGTAATCAGGGCATTAATTTTCCAACCTGGTTTCCGAAGATATTTACCAGCCCTACTGTCATGGCCTACACAAAGGTTTTGTTAATTTGGGTTCCTGAAATCTTTAGTTGTTGCATTTCATTACGATGTACTAAAATAGGGGCATCTTAATAATGGTTTTACAGGCTCTTTCTAAATTTATAGTCAATGAGTTAACATTGACTGAAAGTTTCCAGATATATATTTATTCAGATTTCAGGTTAGTATAATAATCGGACGATATTAAAAACTCGAGTGAAAATACCCTACAGTTAGTGCAGAAGTATGTACTTGGAATCTGCAATGGAAGTATGTAGTTGAGGTAAAATTATTACTTGAGGAATGAATGGCTTTGGTTCAAGGGAAGAGAAATGTGTGATGCCTTATTTGTAATGAAGTCAATAATAGAAATTAGTATAGATTAAAACCGGGACGTATTTTCATATTTACTAGATTTTGAGAAAGCGTTCATTAAATTAAACTGGGGAGAAATAATGAATGTACAACAGAAGATAAGAGTGAATTGGAGGGATAGCTGATTTATTCTGCAACGTACACATAACACTGCTGGTGGGAAAAAAAACTCGAACAAAAGGAAGAGTTTACCAATCTTTGCAGTATTTTGGATCATCGTGGTCAAAGCGGAAGGTGAGGGGATCGAGATGGTGCGGGGGCTAACGTACTGGCTTCCCACCCTGAGGGCGCGGGTTCAAATCCCGGCGGTGTTGAATATTTTTCAGAGGTATCTCGATCCTTACTTGAGGTGCTTTGTGGAGGGAACTTCGAGTGAGTACGTGGACTGGGGACCCCTTGGCGCCTTTCGTAAAGAGTAGGTTAATGCGACGCCGGGTTTCTCTCCACCCTTAATTCTTTCCTGTCCATCCCCTATGGCGCAAATGACCTTAGCTGTCGGTCGCCTCCCCTCAAAACTACTACTGCGGAAGGGGAATATGAAATTAGACAAAAAGGCTATCACAAGAGGAGAGAGTCGATGACAGAAACGCTGAGTAAGGCTTTTAAGGAAATATTAGTGAACAAATTGATATCGTACGTGGTGCTTATGCAGCGCAGAAACTTGCCAATTGAAGGAAGATGATGGGATTAGATTTGGAGCATTTTGAGGTATGGGTGCGAAGGATGAAAAATATCAAATGGACGGATAAGAAAATCAACAAAGTTGGGTGCGTGAGGAGAGAGAATTGTTGGGAAAGTTCCAAGGATGATGGAAATGTGAATGCAGAGTATTTTGAGAGTCAGTGTTATGTTGTAAACTGTATAAGAGCGGAGAACATTATTTAAGTAAGGGAGATGGAGGAAAAGGATTAAAAAATTGGACGGAATGAAAGGAATGTATCCGGAATCGAAGAAGGGTTAATTGTATAACGCCTGTCCCAAAAGTAGTAGTAATAAATTGATTTAAAAAATGTATTGCCAGAATTGATACATTACTCTAAAATCTCTGAAATAGCACCCTTGTGCGTCCACACACCGCTTTCAGCGGGTTTTCCTCGCCTCAAACGCCTTCTGGAAGGCGGCGCCCGGAATGCTGCTAAGCTCCCTCGTCACGGTCTGATATAACGCTTCCACGGAGCCGTGGTGATGTTCTTTCAACGCGGATTTGAGGCTTGGGAAGATGAAGAAGTCTGGTGGGACATTGTCTAAAAAATTTGGGTCCTCACTTACATTGTCGGTAATCTCTTGGCATATTCATGCGCTAGTTTCCTTTCGTTCGTCCGAGCGCACTTGTGGCACCAATTTCGCACACGCCTTTCTCATGCCCATGTTTTCGGCCACACTTCGGTGGACATCACTTTGGGGATGCCAAGTTCATCATCAGCAACCATGCGAGTACTTAATCTGCGATCGCTGTCCAACAAAGCCTTGCAAGATTTTCGTAACTTTTTGAGGTCGAAGGGCGTATGCGACATCTTCTCTACCCCCTCGAAATAACTTGTGCCACTCAAAAACACCCGATCTACCCATGGCGTTATCACCATAAGCTACCGTGAGCATGTCATAAGTGTCTTCCCCGGTCTTGCCCTGTTCCACGCAAAATTTGATGACGCAGCTCTATTCCAAACACCGGTTCATGACGGAGCGTGAGGAAGCTACGTTATAGAGGTTTCGCAAACAAACGATTCGCATTCCACAGAGGTTGGGAGCCAAGTGCCACCGGTATTTCATGAGACTCTTCTCCCTCGGAGAGTCTCAGGCAGAGAAACTGCCGCCCGTCCGTCCGTCTATCCGAGAAAAAATAAGTGTATCATGGTGGATCATGTTGTCTTGTTAGATGAGGCGTCAAAATGTAGTGATGTTCATTCTGCATGCAAGCAAAGCCTACCTTAAACGTTTAAACAACCAAACAGGAAGTGCAAGAAAGAATAAAATTTCCTAACCACGTCATCCCTTCATAATTATTCTGATATTAAATGATGCTTCTGAATAAGAAATTGCTTGCTTTTTTTACTGTGATGCTTTTTGTTTATATACCTTTTAGTGGGCTAAAACTGGCAACTAAAGTGTATTGGAAATTTTTCATGGGTCGCAACAAATTCTTCTTAATATTAATAATGCAAGACCCCCTTTTTTCCTAGAGTTTCCCGTCACATTTGAACGACTTAATTATTCTTCGTAATTAAAGCATAATTCAAGCGTGTCTTTCACAGACTTTAAGAGAAAGTGATTTATATATAAACGGGTATTTACTTTTTAATTAATGACCTAATATTTAAACGACATCTCACAGATTTGGATGAAACTATTTTTCCTTATGCAAAAAAGTCTAACTTAGGTTTTTTTAATAAATGAATATTTTTTTTCTGTGCTCTAACATGTTTCTAAGAAAAAATGTTTTTCAACACTAAAAGTAACGTAAATATTGAATTAGCTCTACCTAAGCGAGGTTTGTTTGAAAATTTTAAAGGTCCACACGCAATTCTAATTCGTAACACGTAATTCTACTCAATATGGTTTTCCACCTGGCTTTCCGTTCCATTGACTGCTTCCCCGAAAACACTTGAGAAAGTTTTGAAAAAATTGAAGCTACAATCACATAGGTTATGTATTATGGCATCGTACACGTTGTTTAAATATAAAAAATGAGTTACAAATATCATCGAAGAAAAAAAAAGAAAACTTGATGCCATTATAAAATATAATCTAATATAACATCAAACATTGCAGCCATAGAGACTGTGACATTAACTTTGAAAATACTTTCCTTTTATTTAATTTTTGTAACAAACTAAATAAATATTTTAATACTTTTCATTTCAACATTTTGTTCTTCTTCCATGAATATAATTTCCGAAAATAATACTTAGATGCAGTTAAATTTGATATCGTGCGACTAAAATTGCAAGGGCCGGTTACGAAAAAACCTTCGTGATAATTACTACAACAGTATTAAGAGCGTCAATAGTATAGGTGGTTCTCCCTTAATTTTGTATTCAATTAATGAAACTTTTTGTCATATATAGATACCATAATTTGAATAATTCTTTAATACTTAGATAGTTTCCTCTAGAAGAATATCTGACACTTGAAACACAGGTACAATCGGCCATAAGGACTCATGAAGATTCATACTTTTAATAAATACGAGATTTATATCACGCAATAAAAATTTACAATGAAAGATCGAGGTGTCATACATTAAGACGATGAAAAAATCTAATTTTCGTCGGCCGTCTCCTATTTCACTATGATTGATCATAGGTTACCATCATTAAACATTTATACAATGTGGTAAAAACTCTAGGTATCTCTGAATTCAATTCATTTGAAAAGCATTTAAATGATTTCAATGAAGACAATGAAATATATAAAAAATACATAATATAAAGACGAGAAAAGAACATAATAGATAAGAATAAATGATAAAATATGTGCAGGTATAGTCAACTGCAAACTCTTAAAGTAGCATGAGCCAAATATAAATTGTTTTGTTCTGATGAAGTATGGAAGTGTTCCATTGCAGTACACCCTCTGGTAGGTTCGATAGGAATTTTCCTAAGGACATCATGGCTTAGTTTTTTATTAAAAAGCATTTCAAACTGTGTCAAATTTGCAATATATATATATATATATATATATATATATGTATACATACATATACATATATATACATACATACATATATATACGCACATACATATATATATATATATATATATATATATATATATATATGATTGCCAATATTGATATTAATGTTAAGGGCCAAATATAATGTTGAGGGCCAAAAAAAAACAATTTTCAAACTGACAAATTCCAAAGAAACTGCGGGAGATGCCGCAACAGTAACTTTTAACGGAGTCATCCGCTAATGTGCATTTCAATGCAACTATATCAGAGCGTAAAAATCATTCGCCTTGACTTCGTCCCAGTCAAGGCGAATGATTTTTACGCTCTGATATAGTTGCATTGATTTTCAAACTGAATGAAAACCGTTAATTTTGACATTTATCGAAATATTACATCATTATCAGTTCAAAACTATTTCCACTGGAATGCAATATTAATTAATAGGTAATCTATCGGTTAAGGTAGGTTTTTGGATGGACAAACAAATAAAAAATAAAACATTTTGTGACTCCTAACAAAACACAAAATACAAAATCCAGCATCCTATTCTACATCAGGTGCCTCTTCATCTCCGAGTACTTTCTTCCTCCCTTCATCCCGTCCAACATCCCTATTCTGATCCTTCCCTTTCCTCGTTTGTCTAACATTCTCCCCTCAATTACGGTCTTCAACATCCCGCTGCCGGTCAAAACCCGCTTCATCCACTTTTCCTGCCTCCGTAGGATTTCGCCCAACAAACCCCTCTCTTCGCCCACCATACCAAGTACTTCCTCATTTGTTTCTTCTCTGTCCATTTCATCTTCTCCATTCTTCTCCACACCCACATTTCAAAAACCTCCAGTCTACGTCTATCCTCCTGTTTCAATGACAGGAGGATAGACGTAGATAGATGGAATACAATATATATATATATATATAAATATATATATATATATATATATATATATATATATATATATATATATATACATACATACTGCAGAGAAAATAACGATTTTCTTGGCAAAAAAGTATGTCACGATTTAGCAACAAGCTTGAATCTTCTAAATTTTTTGTGACCACGAGTTAAGTTTAGCGGCATTAATACAGCTTTCAAGCACAGTGATTAATATATGCGATAAAAAAACGTACTACTTTGGTGTTAGAACATATTTGAGTTTTGAATATTAGGAGTCGGGCAAATTTCCCTCAGGATTGCGCTTCTTTATGAAAGTTGGCAGAGTTTCAGGGAAAGGCGCCGGGGGAAGGTTTGCCTACCAGAGGCCACATTTGAGGTGGAATGATTTAAGAAGCTTTGGGGTATGGCTGCGGAATATGTTTTTACTTCGGGAAAAAAAAGTTATATTTGATCATAAATTCATTATTTCAGCCATTCTATCTTGCGATATTTGGCCGACGTAAAGTCTCAATGTGTTCAAAGCATGTTATATGTTATGACACACGGAGGATGAATACTAAATTGGTGATATAAGTTGCTTATGGCACGTGTTTCCGTAAATATCTCAGCCTCAAAATTAGAGCACCTTATTTTTTAAAGGGAATTTTGTGGGTTGCACCCTGGTGGGTAAACCCTGTGCCAATAGTAAATTCAGGGACATATTGGTTTTGGATTAGATAAGCCATTTCGTGCTAAATGAAAATCATTGGTGAAAAATAGAAAGATTTAAAAATAATTTTATCTCATTTTTCCGAGCATTGAAGTAAACGGTAAGCCTTATTCCCCTTTAAAATACAGGTAAGCCTCGGATTTCGATCGTGGAAATGGGTATTTAACACTGAAAATAGATTAGAATGGCGAGAAAACGGTTACATCTGTAATTTACTTTGGAAATTTAAGTCTTAAATATTCATGGCACTGACTTGAATGGTTTTTTGAAAATTAGTTGAACAAATTCAAGCAACTATTGCAAAGTGTCATTCTCTTCGGATGCCGTCATAGGAGAATCTTTCTCCCAATTCTGAGTAATTTTAGAAGGCAAGTTACATAACCAAGTGTCTATTAATAAACTTTTGCATGCATCATAAAATTTAGGAACCAGAATAATATCCTCCCTTTACGAGATTTCGGAGTTGGAAGTCATATCTCAAATAATAAGCTCTGTCACACGGATGTGACTCTTTCATAAATGAGCTTCCTTACGGAATTTCTCGTGCCTAATTCGTCCTGAGAACATATCAATATGATAACTGAAGTAATAATTGGTAGAATTTAAAGCTTGCTAAATTGATCTGCGGGCACTCGCATTGGTTATTGTCAGAAACAAATGTTGAGATGGATTCTAAGTTTTGTAAAATTGTCTGGCGTTTTACATAAAAAAGGTGGCTTAAACAATTGAAAAAACATGAGGACTAATCAACGGATTTGGAAAACCATTTGCTCTTAAGTGCAGAGAATAAAGCGCAATTAAATAATATCACGCTAGATGAAATATATACATTATAGAGTCATACAAACACATTTTATTTGACCATTCTTCAAGTCAGTTAAGGAGAGACTAATTTTTGATTGCATAATACCTTCAACCGGCGTCTTAAGTTCATCAGTCTTCTACCATCTTGGAGAAGGGTAAAAACTTGAAATTTCATATTAAATTGTCCTTCGTATTGTTTTCCTCTGAGCTTCTGCGATTTGTTCTGCCCTCATAGTATCTTGTTCCGCCCATTTGTATTGCTACTTCCGCATATTGTGTAAAATTGACGATTCATCGTCATTAATGATTATGTATGTATGAAAATGATAAACAATATGCAAATATTTGATTATAATTTCTCATAAAGAAAAAATAACTACAGGCATATCAAGATATGAACACTGTTATGATTAACTTGCTTAGCCTTTTAGGAAATAGGGATAGAAGTAAAAGGCAAGTTTTAATCTAACGTTAGTGCGTAGTCAGTGAGAGATTTCCAGCCGTAAATAATAAAGGGCGTTTGAAAAGCAATAATAACTTTTGCTTCGTGAAATACAGTGAGCTTACGTGCCCTATGAGAAACAAAGAAGAACTTTGAAAAGGGACACCCAGATGTCATGTCACATCCTCTTTCTTTCAAAGTAAACCCCTTTCATCGCAATTGTTAATACAGTAGAATTCTGGCAGATCAAAAATCGTAATTCCATCGGCCAGGAAAAAGCATACCGTAGATTATAGCTTTTTTTGCGAATGAAGTAGAGGTTAAGTCGACAAAAAAACAGTGTCTTTTATCTCCCTCTCGCTCTTACGGTGTCCTCTTAGTCTTCCCCTACATTCCTCTCCTGTTTTTCCTTTTATTCCGACATGGAAAATGGTATTCGAGGAAGCGGGGAGCCTTTGGATAGCCATGGGAAGCCCCGAGGAAAGGATTTGTGGCACGGAATAACGCTTCGTCCTTAATCCTATGCGATTTTGTGACCCGTCTCCCACTCTGTGCTCTTTCCCTTCCTCTGTCACCCACCCACACTTCCCTAACCGAAAAGAACTCTTCGTCGTCCCATAACTTCTCTCTCCGCATTCCTTTACCCTATTCCTACTCATGTACGTCTGATTCTGTATACCCATTCCACTTACATCACCATGCTTTCCTTCATATTGAGGTGGAAAATGCGTGGACTACTAAAATGAAGGAAACTAAAAAATTAAAATTAAATAAAAAGGTAGGGTGGGATGAAGTCTATCTGGGTGGAGCGAGTGAAAGAGAGGGAGAGAGAAAACGGAAAACATGTTCGAGGAGGAATAATATGTTGGTTCTCACGCGCAAAGGAACGTGAAAAAAATGATGACTCCGACGCTTTAACGAATACAAAAAAGGAAAAAGGAGACGAATCTACCTACGACTCGGGTGTATATACAGCTCTACTAATCTCTTTTCACGGCATTCCCTGAAATTTAACAAAACATGTGACGAATCACTCAACAAATTTTATTGAGGAATGTTGATGAACTTAAAGTAAAATATACTAGAGCATTTTGGATCCTAGTTTCATGAATGAGTAGCACATTAATGGCCGTAATTATAGAAAAATGCAAAATGTATATCTGCAATATTACAACGGCAACTAATACGGATGATCAGCATAAGCTGAGTACCAACTTTTTACAGTAATAAAAAAATAACTAAGAGTATTTCACCCGAGTACGAAGGAAACTTATAAAAATCCCGCTATCGAGGAAAGATCACGTAAGATCATCGCGAAGTCCCAAAATTCTTGAAAGAAGAAGGATTAAGTGAAAAAAAATAATTTTCAATCAAAATTCATCGCCACAAATCCAATTTCGAGCGATATTAGAGCACCAATTATTTTTGAAGCTCCGTTTGGCGAATACTCTCTGATGAATATGTATCGACACTCGCGAAAGAGCGCCATTCCGTGGTTCTTGTTCACTTTTCATTTCACCCTCCCCCCACCCTCCCAAAAAAAGACTACGCACTAAAACGGAAACGTAGAGAGCACTTCCCGAGGAAAAGACGTCCACTTGTGCAACTAGGTGATTTAAACCGTAAAATTACCCTGGTTCTAAAACACCGAAAAGAAAAATACCATCGAAAAACAAGAGAAAAATTTAATACCAGTTGAGATGCATGAGCGACCTATTTTGCCCAGATGAATATGTTCTCATGGAAATCCGAGTTTTAGAGCCGGAGGGAAAAACTCCGAAAAAGAATTTGAAACTCGGGAATGATGAAGGAAATAATGGATCCCGTCACTTGATTTTGAATAATTCGATGTGTCAGGCATTGAATGCAGGAGTACTCGGATGCACAAGGCATTGTTGATATCGCCCCGGGAGGCGCGGGCTCGGTGAATGGGAGTGGACTTGTCTGAGCGCGGGTGCGGGGCGGAGGGATGCAGGGGGGAGGGAGGCGAGGGGGTGGAAAGCAGGAAGGATGGACTCGAAGGGAGCCGGCGGCGGAAGCAAGAAGAACCTGGAAAATGCCGGAAGGATAGAAAGGAGAGCCCTGTATCCCCACATATTTGTGTGTGTGTGTGTGACTGTTTGCGCGAATAGCAGGAGGCTTTTGCCCGATGGATAGAAGAGTGGAGCCGGATGAAGAAGGCATAAAAAAAACCCCGACCAGAGGGTGATCACCGAGTCAAAGGGCTAACTAAGCCCTCCACTCCCTTCGTCCTCCTAGTCTCTCTCCTCCCCTCAATGAGCAAAGGGCAGGAGGAGGACATTGTTGGCGGATCGTAGGATCACGGGCAAGAGGGTGGCAGGGGGGCAGAGGAAAGGGGTGGGAAACGGAAGTGGGAGGAGGAGGGGGGGGAGGATGGCGAAGGGAGTTTAGTTATGGAATGGATAGCGCGGTCGGTGGAAAACGTCGAAGGACTTTTTTATGGATTTAAATTTATCCGTTGCATTCTGCGATGCTTGGATTCAATTCAGTTTAAGCGGAGAGAACTTTTTTCGAGGCTATAAAGACCAGGACAAACTAAATACCCCGCTGTAAATTATGGCCACTATAAATGCATCCACATCGTTAATGCAAATTAATTTTTTTTAAGAGTTAGCTTTATGTAGGCCACCTCTGCTACAACGTGCATGGATTTAAAAAAAAATACCAAATCTGAAAAGCACTGCGAAAATAATAGCAGTAGCTATTCCCCAAAAAATAATAAATAAAGCGAAAAGTCTTGATTGCCCACACCATAGGTATGCAAGTGGCCGTAAAGGAATGGCAGAGTGGACAATATGATGCGCGTGCTATAATTTTAGGTTTAAAAAATGATGGCTTCTCATTAATTCCGAATTATGGGCTAAACTAACGAAGAAAATTAAAATCAAGTCGGTCGTCGGGAAGGATAACAGGTATACCTCCACCGAAATGCCCCTAAATTCTAACATCCCTCCATATTATAGATATCTCAAACACACTTAAGATAGTATCACGATGCGCCATAGTGTCACAGGACTCCTTTAACCGATAGAAGCAATGCGAAATTCAAGCATAACGTAACTTGGAGGAAAATAATTATTTGCACTAGAAACGAATTTGAGACACACTGTACCCATACTTTTATATCGTGAAAACAGCTATGTGTTGGCTCAATCAGACATAAGTAATCATTTCGTTCAACAGGAAGGAATGTCGTCAAAATATTTTCCAAAAAAGTTAAGAACATACTGATCCACGAAGGGTTTTACGAGAAAGGATCGCCCCGGTATTCATGCCTTTCTGGTGATCTTGCGTCCGCCGGATGACGAGTTCCTGCTTGACGTAGGGGTTGGAATCGGAAAGGGGACAAACCGCCGGTGGGGACGGCCAAGGGAGCCTAGAGGGCGAGCGCGGACGGACCGACCCCCCGCCACCACCCCCGGTCTCTCGACCACGGATGAGAATCAGTCCCCGGGAATCAAATAGAAATTCCGCCGCCTCCGCCCTCATCGCTCCCTGAACCGTTCCACAGTTCCTTCCGCCCCCTCATCCCCTCCTTCCCATACCTAACCGATCACGGGGGGTGGGGTAAAAATATACACGGTTCCCACAAAGAATGAGGTCGGAAAGAGATAGAAATCGAGCGAAACACTCGAGGAAATGCACCTCCGGAAATTCTCGTCACGTTCCATCGATAACAGCTTTTTAGGCAAATTCCGTACTCCAATTCTCCTCCCCCCTCTCCCAAGCCCCGCACCCTATTTCCTTCGAACCTTCTTCCTTCTCTCTCTCCCCCACCCTTCTCTCTCACACACATACACACCATCTCTTTTCTCCTTTCCCACCGCCACAAACTGTCAATCCAGCCCAACTCTCTCCCTCATTTCTCTACAAAGACTTGATTCACTTGTACCCACACATACGTCAGAGTCCTCACAGAGAGAACATGAACATGTTACAATTTGTTCTCTACTATTTTTTCCGTATTAATTTAGAGAATCCGTCTCGTGATACAAATATTTTTGAACTCGCAATCCATTTAAGCCCGCCTCACCCTTCAAGCCTCGCCTCGCATTCTCTCGTCAACCCATCCGGGCGTCCCGCAGCCGATCAATCGTTTGTTTGCTTCCACCCGGCCCATTATTTTTTTCTTAATTTACAATTAATAATCTGATATTTTCGTCAGCCTCAGTTTTCAAATCGAGTGCGTTTTAAGCGGAAAGACAAGGAAGAAGAGAGGAGGTGTTTTTACATAATCCATTTGATTTATCTCTGAATTTAAAGTACCTTGTTTTGAACGTAAGTTTTGACTGCTATAATAGTTAAAGAAAAAATCGGGATAGTCATTAGAACTTTCTTAATTTAGCCGTTCACCGCTCACAGGCGATTAAGAATATCCCGAAAATAAATCCTGTATTCTACAATGTTGTTTGATCAGTGCGGAATGCTGGTAAATATTTACTGGCTTCAAATATACTTTTGCTGCATTATATTGATACTAATAAACGAATTGATGACAAAGCTATGAGATTATTAAAATACATTCGCGAAAAATATGAAAATGGAATAATAATATTTATTTTGTTTCATATGACAAGGGAAGTACCTCAGCCATAGGACACCCGGAACCGTGAGGCAAGAGAGGGGGAGAGAAAGGGATATAGCAAGCACATGGGAGAGCGTGTGTGAGCACATATGCGACGAAAATTAACGCACACGAATACGACCACTCCCTGTTCAGTAAGTTGTGAATGCTCCGGCAGTCGCACACACACACATACACACACACGCTCTCGCGCACACAGTTTCGCTCGGGAGGAAGGAAGCGGTTCCACAGGGAGGAGGCGGGGGAGGAGGGGGATCCGGGAGGGGGGAAGATAGAAAGAGGACGGGGAGCGGGTATTGGAAAAAAATGGCGGCGAGGCGACGCCTCGGATGCTGGGGGGGGAACCTTCACGAGCACGTCATCGGCTCGCGATAAATACGCGGGCATTGTTGTCCGGGAGCCGGAGGGGAGGCCGCGGGTTTGGGGAGGGGTAATCGAGGGGATGAAGGGGAAGTTCGGACGGGGTAGGGAGGATGGAGATGCGATGGAGATTGGATCCATGGGATGGAAGGAGTCGCCGGGGGGCGGTGGGAGGAAGGGGCGGCGGACGCGTGGGAGAGGGAACGGGAGAAAGAAGGGGTACATTGCGGGGAGTGGAGTGAAGGGGGTAGCATCATCGGCGGCGGTGCGTGTATGTGGCTCACGTCGAACCATAACGCCCCGTTACTCGGTTCGGCATTTCCCTCGCTCGGTGTGCAGGGGTGCTGTCTTTCTCGTGTGAGCGTGTGCGTGTGCTTGTGGGATTGCCGACCAGCGTGCTCTCCCCACGCGAGAGAGAGAGAGGGAGGGATGGTGGGAGAGAGATAGGTGGATGGACGGTCGGACGCGGTTGAGCGGGAGGATTAAGCCGGGCGAAACATAGGTCTTCATGCGATACGGAGCGTCAATGGGAGTTTATTTGGTTTCTCTTCCCTTGATAATCGGTTCTCAGCATTGCCAAGGACTAGACAGCAGAATAAACAGTTTTCCAACCTTCCTAGAAATCAAATTCAATAAGTCCTTTTCAGAAAGTAAAATTCTTCGAGACTGGAATATAACCCACCACCCCTTACTATTCATGGAGCATGGATTCAACTCACGGATCAGAAAACTGATCCCTCCTAGAAATGTGAGGGGAGGAAATTCGAGCTTTTGAAATAAGGTCTCGGAACAGCATGCTAAAAATAACCTGGACACGTAAAGTAAATCATGGAGAGGTGACGGAGAGAGCGTAGGAAGAATACCATCTGACAGAAGCAATAGAAAATAGAATAGACAGGCTTGATAAGGCATTCAGGTTGGTTTGTCAAACTGACTGAGGGCTGGATAGAAGCAATCAGGAAAAGCGCAAGACCTAGAATGGGATTCAAAGAAGTGACAGACATGGCACTTTTCCACACACTATATCTTAATAAACACGATTGGTTTCACTTAAATAACGCATATTCTGACAACATCATGAAATATGCATCTCGGTATGTGAGGAGCACGGAAAGGCGAAGGAGGGGCATTTCCAGGGGAGTCAGAGGGGGGGTGGGTGGGAGTAAGGCAGGGCACAGTAACTAGAGAAGGTGGTGGGTGGGGCAATTGTCGGCGGATGAAGGATGCACGTTGCCCCAGAAGAAGGCGGCCGTTGGCAGGGTACACGTAGGAGTGTCAACTCTCGGCTCCTTAAAAGTTATGAAGGGGAGAGAAAGGTGATTGACTGGGGAACCAGCGTATCTTAGGGCGATGTTTGGGACCTAACCCCTCCCTCGATCAAGGTCCCCAGGATGTCAAGATCCCGACAGTGAGGACAAGAGGACCTGGGGTGGGGAAGAGGAAAGGTTGCTGATAGAGGGAATCATTTCGGGGACAGTAAGTTGATGGAAAATAATGGAGAGGAAGTTGGGAACAATTGGGTACTACAAGGAGAAATATTCGGCATAATTGGGAAATTTCAAGCTGCCATAATGAGTAAATTTCTAAACATTTTGTTCAATAGATCAAAACTCTCGTCAGGAATTTCCTTCCGAAAGAATTGTCCAATAACTGTTTACGATCAGGTATGTAGGATCACCATTTTTAAAATATCCCAAAAATTTCTTGCGTCAGAACACTTCTGTTTTTGCATAAACAGTACTTAAAACTGTCCCCACTCATTAATTTGATCAAATTTCATCTGTCTCTTCATATTTCCCGTTGGACAAGAGAATTTCACGAGTAACGAGGGAGTAAAAGTTTATCCCAAGGTTTGGCTAGAAGGTTGGTAAGGTTTCTATGAATGGTTTCCGATAGAAGTAAGTGAACACCATTTTAATGAGAGATTGTCTTTATATGGGGAAAAACAATCTCTTTTAATGCCAGATACTTTAATTATATCGTTAAAATGTGGGAGTTGTAACAAATTTCCTGAGCAATGGGAATAATAGTTTTGAGTTTTTCATTACAGTTAATGATTGAGAGAGGTAGATAGACAAAGGAATTTATCAATGGATGTGAAACAGCGTGTTTGTGTGAATGGATGTGGGTGAATGGTGCGGTCTGTAGCGGCAGAGATGAATGTTGAAATGGTGTTGGCAAACATCTGTTTCGTGGTGGCCGATGACCGACGAAGTGCCACCTCGCAATCCGCGGCACAGATCTTGATGACTCTTTCAAGAGAGTGATGAAACGATTGGTGAAAATTTTAACCCTTTTGAGAGGAGGCTGAAGTGACTCCGTTAGGTGATGCTCTTAGAGATTAATCACACAGGATGGGCGGGAGGAGTGGAAGTAGACATTGGGGAGGTGGAGTGGGAATTGGATATGGTGACAGCGCTAAATTCGGTAATTTTCATGCCGAGTATTACACATTTTTTAAAAGAGATTATGCTAATACAATTATTTGCTTCACCAAAGAAGGTAACTCATTCCGCGAAGGCTAATTTTGTCAAAATTTCGGCGTGTAACAAAAGTAGGTAGTGGCAGAAGGAGCCTCTAACACTTTGCCAAAATTGTAGTTTTCAAAGCCATCAAACTTCTTGCCTGACTGCCGTGAATTAAAAACCAATGTGGACCTAGACATCGGTGGGGAAATATCACCAACTTCCAACAATTGCTGTTGACAGAGATGTTAAACAATGCTATGGAAACTTGAATGGCAGCTTCAGGAGAAACTTAGCCTATACTGCATAGCTGAATCAAATTTATGAATGGCATAACTCATGAATATCGAAATGAAATGAAATTATTGACTTTTTAATTCCACACACTTTGTCAAAGTCAATAATTTTATTTTATTCCATTATGTTATGCAAATTGCATAAATTTACGCCGGAGACAACAAATAACCATGTAGTTTCCATGTTGACATTGAACAGAGAGACTCTAAAAAGAAGATGACGCATGCTACTCACCTCATGGGTTGATGAGATAAATGAAACTTACTATTGATAAAAGCGGAAATAAACATAGTCCCAGAAATGACCTACCGATAACAATAAATTCCTTACAGCAAGTAATTCTACATATTTGATTGTCTGCAAAGTTATGCACTCCTATCTTCCCTGATATTCGGCATCTACTTCAAAGGGGACGAACATTCCTAAAATGGGGGAACCAAGAAATCAAATACACGCTATGTTCTTCAACTTCAGATGAGCCTTTGATTAAGTGTCACGCAAGATAGACAAACTGGGATAATGTGATATTAACAAAAAATGAGTGAAATACGTTCGAAATTTTCCCTCTGAAATGTTAACAAAGAGTAAAATATATGGACGTAATTAGTTCTATTTTTGTGAAACTAGACTCTGACGTCCCGCAGAGAAGAGAACTGGATTCTTAACTTTTTCTCATTTAAACCGACGGCATTTATTCCAATACACCCGTCAATATTAGATTTACCGATGATACACTGATCAACCGATGTATTAAAATTAAAACAGACTGTGAGCGTCTTTCTAGCGATATGAGCACTAGTAGAGCTTAGTGTTTGGATTAGGAGTCTAAAGTTTAGTTGAACCTAAAAACCCGCGCTGTAATGAATTTCAGGAAAAGAAATCCACTTAACCTTACTCAACTACGTAATGGAAGAACTCAGAGAAGTAGAGATGAGCATAGTGGACCGAGTAATACCCACTTAGAAGCACATGCGGTACACTCAGAGTGAGAAGGACATCAAGACTATGCTTAGAAGTGACAAGGACATCGGAAGTAACATGAGAATAGCTCGTTAGAAACATCTGCAAAGCTTAATAGTGAAATAAGTATCATCGATAGTGTAAAGGGAATACATTGGAATGAAAACGTAGAGGAACTGTGTTATTTCACGTTCTGAGGATGTCAGCTTAAACAATCGTCGAAGTATTTGAGATATTGCTCAAGAATTTCTGAAGTAAGCATAATAAAGAGAAAATCAGCCGTGAAAACTGCCATGTATTGACACCAACACAAAATTATTATTGGAAATCACGGAAATAGAATAGGAAAATTATTATATATAAAACTGTAACTATTAGTATGAAATTAAGTTGGCATGGATGCTCAGTATTTTCCATTGTCAGTGTTTATAAATAATTCTAGCCCTCCATTTCTTTAACAGAAGAGGCCCTGAGGATGATGGCAAGGAGTAGACTGCAAAAATGACTGCCGAAATGGTCGGTATATGAGATCCTTTTTCCATTGCACAATTTATAACCGAAACGTAAGAAAACGTCAAAGACGACCACTTAAATTATCAGAAAATAAAATTATGCTGAATTCCAATAATCAACGATTATACATGTGGTTGGTGAATCCAGTGACGCCTCAAACCATTCTATTCCTTTACCACAAGCCCTCGGGACGGTCTTCGGAGCCCAATATAGGGATACGGGATCCTAGATGCACATAAATAACTCTGCGTATCACTAACACCTGCGATCGAAAACATTTTAAATAGTTGTCAATGTAACAATGGTAACTTCTACTGTCTTATTTGCACCGTTGTAATTTTAAATCAAAACACTTTTATCGCTTTATAATTATAATTATAATTAATTATTAATAATATAACACTTATCAATAATAATGTGAGTCCATTTACAGAGAATTGAGACTATTAGAAGTTTCAAACCGAAATAATTCAAAGGGAATATTTCGTTTTTATTTCCTATACAAGTGCGTGACGACTGAAATAATGTTTTTGACAAACCTCCACACGTCTCTCTCGTTGAAAAAGAATACGTAAAATCAACTCTGCATCAGACGACAATAGAATACTGAATAATGTGAGAAAGGACAAAAAAACTTATCAAAATGCATATTTACTTGGCGAACCTGTTCATATAAATATTCAAACGCTTGGAACTGCCATGAAAAGAATTAAATGAGAAATAAGTAATTGCAAATTTTTTTAGGGGCGGAGTGAGGAAAACGATGAGTTTAGCCTTGACTGAAACCAAATTGATTACAAAAACTGAATAATCGTGGTCATCGGTCGATGATATTCTATGAAGGTCGATGTACGAACATGGCCGCCGATTTAAGATTTAAAGGAGGATTAGTGGGGCGGGGAAACGGGTGGAGGAAGAAATGAGATTCAGTGAGGGTGAGGGCGGCAGTGGGGAGTCGAGGGGGATGTAACGGAAGTGGAGCAGGAGGAGTGAGGGTGGCGATGACTATCGCGGTCCGTTGGTGTGGACGTCGGCTTTGCGAGTCCACACCGCGAGAGAACTCGTCAAGGGAGGCGGGCGTCACCCTCTCCGTATTTTATATCTCCGTTCGAACGTTTGACGAACAACGTACTAACGTGAATACATTGCGAGGCTATTCAATCTTTCCCAAGCTCGCACACTCTGAAGCACCGGAAAACACGATCCAACTGTCATCCTAACCTGTTAATAAATCACCATTGATCCCTAATACATTTTATACGTAATGACACGGTTCTGCTACTTCGAAATTTTCAAAGCTTTGAAAGGTGAGAAATATCATCCTTAATTATTCCCACATTGGAATTTATGTTTAAATGCAAAGTTGAAAAATGGAAAAGGCCTGCAGTGAGCGCAATGGTATATTCAAGGAGTCACGAGGGAAATTAATGAATTCCGAATGAAGTTTCTGGCGGATGAGCACCTACTGCATTATTACCCATTGATAATTTTTTAGACAGCTATTTTATGCATATTATCTGATGCATGCCGGAATACAAAGCGATTTTAATGAGTTGTGACTTTTTATGTAACAAAGGCACTGATGAGGACAGTTCAAGGGTAGGATGAACTCAAAACACGAAGTGGTACTACTTTTGAACGGACGAAATTGTTGAGCATTAGTTCTCATGGGTACCCTTCAATACTAGCGTAATTTTGCATGTACTCAATCATAATAGGCCGGTAAAATAATCGGCGATCATGCATTTTTGAAACGCAAAATTACTTGTAAGAAAACGAATATTATTCTTAAGTGATCTGTATAAAATATGTGGTACAAGTTTTTTTGTGGCACAAGTATTATTATTTATTCATTCTAGTATTGCGTTAGCGGCAGCTGTTGAGAGTTGAAACACGTTCAGTCACCTGTGACTGCTCCTGACGATAAAAAAACGTTTCCATGAAGGTGCCTCTTCACATTTGAGAACTGAAAATAGTCACATGAGGCTGAATTTTGGCTATAGTGAGGGTATTAAACGCACTTGACATTCATTTGTCGAGATATTCATCAAAAACTTCGCGATGTTCATCTGTGCATTATCCCTATGCAGTATCCATTAGGTTACTTTGAAATGTGGCCCCTTTTGTGACTCATATGGCCTTGGAAGAATTTTCAGTACATCCATAATGTACGCTCTATCGACAGTTGTGTGTTCTGGTGGAAAATAATGATACATCATGCCTTGAATATCGAAAAAGATGACCAAAATTTTTCCAGAAAAGCACAGCTATTCCATTTTGGATTTTTTAGTGTTGGTAATGGTGAATATTTACACACAGAGCTTTGTTGTCTGCTACAAGTATCAAAATGATGCAGCCAAGTTTCACCTGCGGTGTAATTATCAAAAGAAACTCCTCATATTGACATAAAATCAACTTAAACTGCGAACAAGCCTGCACGCGAGCAGTTGTTCGGATATGTGTAAGTCTGTGAAAAATCATGCACAAACAGGTATCATGAGGAATTTATCAGTTACCATCGTGTGAGTGGTGTACAATGAATTTATAATATTTCTGGAGTGATTCTAACGAAATTTGAAGATCAGCTCTCAGAATGGCAGCAGCGATGTTTACATTTACTTTCGTCAAGACAGTGACTGGAGTTCCTGTCCCACCTTCTAAAACTGATTGTCTCCTCTCTTTACAAATTTTAAACCTTCTTATTCCTAATATTTATGAATTGAGAGACTTTCCAAAGCCTTCTGCACTTTAAATTGACCTCGACTGACGACTTGTTAAGGAAAAAGCGAAATATTTATGCTCTGTCGCGTGCTAACCCCATCGTTACTTTAGGGAACTGAACATGTTTCAAATTTCAACGGATTCAATAGATGCAATATTAGAGTCAAACCAATGAAACATGTACCACATACAAATTAAGCTAACTTAACAATATAGCATAAAATTTAATCCTTCCTTAATAAGTTTTGCGGTTAAAATTTATGATTTCTCGTTATTAAACAACCCTCGTATGTATATTCTACTTGTAAAGTGTAAATTCAATAGTCATGCCAAAGTAACAATTCTAAAAACTGGAAAATCACGTGATGATTTGCCCGACAAAATAATTGAAAAATATACATCTAGCATAAAATACAAGTAATTATTAACTTTGTGATTAATAATGGCTGCAGTTCTTCAAAAATACACAAATTTGATACAAATTAATTGCATGAACTGACATTTCATTCGAGAGAGTTGTTTAAAGATAAGGGGTAGGGACTGCGCAAAAATCCTATTTTAACTTCATTTATTTTAAAGAAGAATTCTTAGACTAATGAAATGCAACGGCAGAAGGCAAAAAGTAACTGTTAATGCCTTAAATAATAAAGGAGTTAGCGGTCTGGTTGTAACCAAACATGCAAATATTAACCAGCCCTCAATGTTAATTAATTAGCATTAATTAAGGAAAACTAAGGACAAGGTTGCGGTTTTACCCTTTTTCGGCTCCCTCCTAGTTTTTTTTTTGCGCGGGGCGCGTTGTACCGGTTAACGCGGATGTTGAGGGAGGAAGCGGAGAGAAAGATGAGTGAGGGCGAGGGAGGGGGGGGTAAAGGGGTTTGGGGTCGGAAGTGGTGTTGGTGGTGATGCTGGTAAGGGGGGGCGTGCGGGCAATGGGAGGAGAAAGTGAGAGGACGGGATAGCGGAGAGGGGGAGGAAGGACCATTAGCGAGATACGTGTGCATAAAAAAAAGAACGGGTCTGCGGCTCACGCAGTCCGACCGACCTGCGGTGGTGAAAGTGTTCTCTCGCTGGGAAGAAACCAGTCGGGTCTTCCGCCAGAGTTGCTCCCAAACTAAAGGGATTTCCCCTCTTGATTAGCATCAGAATCCTGCTAGAGTCACGGCACCTAGGGAATTTGAGAGGGACAGGGAGGCTCGCTTCCTTTCATACCCACAGGTCTTCGCGTAACAATTATGAACGTTTATCCATTTCTGCTACGCTCACCCAACCGTGTATGATACTTACCCGTACTCGCCCTATTCCTCTCTCTCTCCGTCTCGCTCCTTAATCTCTTGAGAAAAAAATATCGATTGGAGATAAATTTTTTTATCCCCTTTCATTTCAATTATCGCACTGCTGGGGGAGATTAAATGAAGGCAATATTTCTCCCTTGAAAGAAACAGGAACTACGAATCATATTGATCTCAAAGTGATAGAAATATGATGCCATCGCAAATCAATTGCTGCGAGCCGGAAATTTGTCCACCACAGTTTGAACAGCGTATGGGACATAGATAATAATCAGAACTCCCACCACAACTGAATTCAGGGTAGCATAAAACGAACAAGGGTTTATAACAATAAGATTTTCGTTTTGTATATAAATCCTGAGAAAATTCTTCAAGGAACTGCAAATATATCCAATTTTACTCAGGTTTATCCAATACAAAGCATAGTGATCGGTAAAACAACTGGTGCTGGTAGGTCGAACTTCAACGAAAGGGGGCGGAAACCTTGTCGTTGACTTCAGGACGAGCAAGAGCGGAAAGAAAACATTTCTTGGCCCATGCTTCTGCTTACTTCGTGCAGACCATGCCGAACGTGTACATTGCTGCAAAAAACTACCATGGAGTGCTCTCGACACAATTACGTGTACCCTGCTGATGGTAATAATTTTGTCATCGTCTTGATGGGAACATTTCATGTCATTCCTTATGCGGTTCATGGCACGCCTGTTGTTACCGGCTCTCAATTTTGAGATGAGAGCGCTTACCCCGAAAGAGAAGAGTGACAAAAACAAGTGCGTAAAGCAGAAATGTGGGGGACCCTCTAGCAAGGGGCGTGAGGGAGGGTCAGGGGATTTACTGGAAGGGGGATGCAGGGACTTGCGGAACGGCATGGAGGCGGAGAAAGGAGGAGACGGGGGAGGGAGAGAAGAGGCAAGAACGAGGGTAAAAGGTGGGAATCCTTAAGGAGACGGAGTAGCAACGGATAATGGGTTTTCCCACGGATTATGTCAGACACCACCAGGGGGAATTTCAAAGCTATTAAGCATTCTAATCGCGAGGAAATCTCCTCCAGAACATTTACTTTGGCGTCGCTTTAATCAACGTGAGCGCCGGAGGCGGTTTAAGGCCGGGGTGCATGTTTCAATTATTTCTAATTCTGCGCAAATGCATGCTCGGGTGGAATCGAGGAAATCAATTACAAAACCCCGCGGTAGGAATGCCAAAGACGACAAAAACAACACCACACTTGTCTCGAAATCGACTTCCTTCTCTCGGAACGAAAATCACTCTCTCGAAGAAAGTAGTTTCCGAGATCTCAATTAGTGAGACTTAATTTTTACTCCTCAGGGGGCTTCACTACCAAACTAAGGTCTCTAAATCGGAAACTTTACATTGTCGATTAAAATGCGATTGGCGCATACAATAGAATGCAAGGATAAACTAACGCCAAAAAACGTTTACGGGAGTTCAGAAAGAATTTTATATAATGTCTGTATCTGGAAAATGTACTTGTAATTAATGAGAAAGTTATCAATGGCTACTCATTGCAAGAAAAATCTGTATTTTGAGAAAGATTATGATCAACCATACGCGTAATATAAGGCTATAGAATTATGGTGCTGTCATTTACCAAACCGATAGCATATATTTTTATCCAAAAGCGAAAAATTTCATTTTTCTAAATTCTTTGCTCTACGGGAAACTCAGTGATCAATGTAATAACTAAATCCCAATCTGTATTTCTCTGCTGCATTGCCAGCACTTATTCTTAAAATGCTTGATGTCTCATTCATATTTTCCACTAATAACTACTGCAAACTACATAATTTCGATATTTCTTCCAAGTATTCGGATGTAGCTAGATTTGTAAAATTATGTCATGATAAACTTAGTAGCGTATCCAAAATACATGTACAAGAGGAGCTAGGCTGGGAGTCATTCACGGAGCGAAGGTTAAATTACAGATTGAAGCTCTTGCATAAATTGCAAGGAGGTCTCTTTAGCAGTGATTCTGAAAATTTATTATTACTTCCACCGTACTGCGGTAGGAGAGATCATGCTAGTAAAATTAGAGAGATCAAGTGTGGAACAGATAGATTTAAGATGTCAGTTTTTCCACGAACGATAGGGGATCCATTGTTCGACCGCTGTAGGGTCATATTCGGGTAAAATTATCCTGGTGTGTATTCACCCCCTGCCACACATTCTGGCGGTGACCTACAGGGTATATGCAAATAAATAAAATAAATAAATGTTAGAGAGATCAGCAGTCATTTGATCGATTACGACCCTTGACCTTGTGACTACATGCGTGCTTAGAATCCATTCAATAAGAATGTTTTTCACCTTACTTTGATTAACTTAAATGTATTATACTCCATGAGAGAGGGTATGAAATCAAAAATCACTTCATATTATATAATAATGTCTTCTTCCATGATTACATGCCGGAATATGGAGTTTTCAAAAAAGGCGACTAATGTTTCCCAATTATCAGACCTTTTTCCGAGTGCAATGGATTGCCTCACACTTCTGTGAAATAAAAAAAAGTGATCTTGATTTTTAAAGCAAAACCGATACGCCATTTGGTCAACACGGTTGCTATGCATTAGTTTGATGGCTTAATTGGGGCCCCAAATTTGAATTAGCTCCGCTGCGTCGAACGTCGAGACAGAAAGCAATCAACGAGTTAAACATACAAAGTTGATGGCGTCCCAGCTGATGGGTTGTGTATTTATGCCACACGTGCATACAAACACAGACTTCACGCACACATACGCATAAACGCACATTGCAAACTGCGATTGCAAGAGGAGGGCAAGGGTGGAACATTATTCAAGAGCTTGTACGCCAAAATAATTGACGGAATACATTTCAGGAGAAAATTAAAAACGTATCCACTCCGGATGAAATTGTTTTCATACGAAAGCCACATACGTTCCTTCCTTAATTGAACAATTTGACGCATCTGACTACTTCACGATGATCTCCTCTCCTTACTTCTCTTTGTCCCCCAACATCTCCACTACCGCTATTGTATTCTCTTTCCTTATCATAAATTATTCCAAAAGATAACGTATGGCTCTTTTCCCAGGACGCTTTGCATTCCGTGCGGGGTTTCCGGTCACAGAGAGCTTGAATTTATTGTATAAGAAACATTTTTGCCATAATGCGAAAGAGGCAGAAAAAAATTTAAATATTTTTATTTTTTGTGCCCATAGTTTGAGATATAAACGACAAAACAGAGTAGGGCAAAATTCAAGGCAATACAATTTGCATAAGACGAAATATTTCCGAAATCATGAAAACAGTCCTTAGAATTTCTCTCGCAAGATTCTACCCAATCACCTCATTATCACAGTCAATAACTTCACCAAATCTCATCCAAAAATTTTCTTTCAAGTTTTAGAAAAGCATGAAGGTTGTTGAAATGTATGAAAGTGTGACAATGTCCTGCGAAGCATCCTCTGAAAGTAACTTACTAAAATCTATGACATATGAATCAGCGTTCGGAAAAAAGAAGATTCTAGCAGACATATTATTAAAATACTCTCCAATTCTTCAGCAATAGCATTTGCGTAGACATGACGAGAAGAGAAAACAGCAAGCAAATTTTAAATTCATCGATTCCTAGAATACTCTTAAAGAAGACCAAAACATCATTTAATTAAACTTTGTGTAAAACACAGAAACCAAGTCTGATCATTGCTTTAAAAGACCGCCTCGACGATTTTAAATATAAAATGGTATAAACGCCCTGTAACAGAAGCAGATGGGCCACCGTCCTTTGTTTGCCAACCTCAGAAGATGCTTCAGAAGCACGAAAACACATTCGGGTGAATTTGTGACCGACCCTAAAATCCCAAATGGTCGCCCGTTTCTTGGACGCAACTCATTTTACCAGAGATTGGTCGTAACATTAGTCCATTCGACAGTTGTAATTGCGCTCCCCCCCGCACCCAAAGCACCTTCTCCCCCGCTCAACCCCCTCCCCCCCTGCGCGTAGCGTGGGCATACCCTTTCCGAACCCTCGCCTCCCGTCAATTCTCACTCTAATCTCCACCCCATCTCTCTTTTCCAAAATCCCTCCCTGTCTCCTTCCTCCACCCCCAACTTCCCACCCTCCGCCATCCTCCCTTTCTTTCTCCCTCTTCCCAAAATCTCTTCCCTCGCCTCCTTTCATGGGAATTCATGGTCGATCGAACGTGTGATCTGGATCCACTGCAACAAGTACGAGAGACTTGGGACAGATTTCGGAGAAGGGGGTGCGGGCGTGGGGGGAGGCAGACGGTTTGTGGGAGGAAGGGACGGGGGCGTGGGGGTGGGCGAGGGTTGGGAAGGGGGGGGCGGCGCGCGGAACGTAGCTCCCCGGCGGCGCGCACGTGGGGCGCGGGGGGAGGGGGCGTGTGGCGGGGTGGGGGAGGGGTTCTTCAAGTGGGGAAGGAGAGTCCTCCTTCCGAGGACCGGGGCGAGGGAGAGTGGGCGGTTGGGGGACGGGCGAGGGGTGGGGGCGTACAAAGTGAGGCGAGGGGAGGAGGAGAAGCCGAGTTGGACCGGAAGGAAGAAAGGAAGGGGGATTTATTTCGGCCTGGTCCCCCTTTCACACCCTGGGCATACGTTTCCCATCCTTCTCCCTCCCTTTCCCTCCCACCCACCCTCTTCCCTCACGTCCCCTCGTAGTTCCTTCCGCCCGCCGTTTCCTATCTCGCGCCCGATCATATTTTTACACGTGCGAAAAATGGAAATACGGAATGCGAGGAATATGAATGCGAGCACGCACACGGATATAGGTCTCGTACGTACATGCAAACATTCACGATGCCTTTATTCAAAAGAAGCGTCTCCTCGAATCTCACCGTGAAATCATACGTACCAATGCCCAAACTACCACTCACAGGCACGCGCTAACACAGGCTCGCACCCACCCACACATAAGCGTAGACTAAGGCCCCCCTCTCCCCCTTGGCCCTCCGTAGTCTCCGAGGGAAGCCTTAGCACCCTTCGCCCTTTCAGCCCTTCTGCCGACTCCACTCCCCATTTCCAGTCGAAACATACCATCCCAAGTTTCCATCTGACTGGTATCCTTTCGGTGGCCGAGTCCTCCTTTACCCTACACCCTAATTCCTTTCCCGCTCACTCCTGATCCCATCCTCGTGCGCGTTAAAGAAAAAAAGATCCCTGTCATCACCACATGACCACATCCATGTCCCCGCATATTTCGACCTCTTCCCCGACTACCCGATCTCGGATCCGCAAATATTCTGATGCCTTTACTTCGTCGTTGAACGGGGGTTGCGTAATAAGTGAGTGCGCGGGGAATGCCCATGCACCCTCTCGTTAAACATATTTTATGCACACTCACCGGAGTCATCAGAATCCTGTGCGCAACTGTGTTTGCCGACGGGATGACTCGGGAGATTAGTGTACCGAACTCCTCGGTTAAAGGGGGGAGCTGACTCCGATCCTGCTCGATTCATGGAGGTATGGTATCATTTTCAGTTATGACACCGTTTGGAATGCTACGTGGAGATTGCTTCATGAATATTTAGGCTGGAATGAGTCGACCCCACGGTTAATTTCATATATTCCGACAATGTTTTTGAGTTAAATGGCATACTCTTCATGATATACTCTATTTGTTTACTCACGATTATGAAACCGGTACGTTTTTGTCGGAGCAATAATTTAGTTTTAAGGCTCAGTGTTCGTGAACAAAGCAAAACGTAAATTCACACCACAGATTACGAATTAATTATTGATAATTTATCAAGGAATAATTACAATAACTCAAAAAAGCAGTGCATATTTCAACCTCTTTTTGGTATAATAACAATTTATTTGGTGCAAGTCGTTTTTATACTGAGATTTGATTCTGGTAATGGGCTTGAATTTATTGTAATGGAATCAGGTAATTTCAAATGTTTCGCGCCTGGATCCTCTCCTTTTGGCATGGAAAACAGAAAAATATATGAGGCCAATTAAGTAAAATTGTTGAAAAAACGACAAAAAATCTGAGCGTAAATGCCTTGAGTGCTACTAGAAAAATGTTCAAAAGTGAGAACTTTTCTAATCAAAACTTGTTGTCCTAAAATATTTCAAAGCTAGTGTATCGTTGTTCAAGTTGACATCCAGGTTGAAACGGAGAAGAAAAGTTCTCAGAAAAACCAAAAGTAATATAGAAATTAGTACCATATATTGCGGTAAAATCGCTTTTAAAAGAGACTATTTAACTTATAAAAACGCATGGTCTTTTAAAAATTCATATGGCTGCCAGTTTGTAATCTCTATGATAACGATTTTATGTTTTTTACATATCTTTAGAATGAGCACCATTTATATATTTTCAATGAGACCAACATTAATCATGTAGTCCTATAGCAACTTGTCCCTAGGCAAATTTCGTGGTCTACTGCAAACATCGAGTTCAACACGAGTGCATTGCTAAATAAAACTTACCACAGAATGAATGGTGAATTGTCGCAGGAAAAATATTTTAAAATTCATATTGATTTATGCAAATATGTTCCACGAACTCCTATGCTTTCAATTAAAACTGGTGCACCTCCAGTTTTTGCATTCGTTAAATTGATGATTTCACATCGAATAGCCCACTATTCTTTGAATGACTAGAGGAGAATTGTTAAGTAGCTCGCAAATTAATAGCCAAAATTTTAAAAGTAGCCTTGGGTAAAACGCAATTGTTATCAGAAAAAATATTCAATATTTTCTATAAAGGCACTCCCCCAAAGTCTAAATGTTTCTCATTTCACCAACTTATAAAATTTTAATTTATATTTGCCAGTTAGTGGCTTAATAACTCTCTTTATGACTGAAATACTCGTTTTCCAGCGTTTATTCAGTTCATTCACTAGGTCAGGACGCATTAATCAATTCCGCATGTTTGCATAGCCATTTCCTCAATCCGTAATTTCCTTCGGTCCAATTTAGAGGCTAGATCTGCCTTTCGAAATTCAATTCAAACATGAAGCCATTACATGCGCCATTCTTGAGTATTCTTATGCGATATACTATATAGGAATGCATGCAGACTCTTCTGGAGAAAATCGACTATCTGCCAGAGAAGGGTTGCCATTCGCCCCGAGGTACGCGAATTATCTAGGCAATATTCAGTATGTGATTGCTCCAATTAGGACTGCTAAACAATCCACTTCTCCTTCCTGAGTACACCTAACATGGAAGAAATGAAGAACTGAATGCATTGAAAAGAATCATGGAAGGAATTCTGCGGAATGAAAGTAGCCTGCTAAGAGCAGTAACATCAAAATATTCTCTCAACGAGAACTAGTTCTCCTGATCTTGATACTTGCACCAATTTTCTCCTCTTCTGAACAGTGTTAAATATAATACATAGACATTAACGTTGAGTAGGGACTTGTCACTATATATTCATCCCAATTAAAATAATTTTGATCAAATTTATAATGAAACGTTTAACTAAAAACTTCACTCTTAAATTTTCGCAGACCTCTGCTTTAATTTCAGGATGCCCGTTTACTGGAAGAATTGTTTACTCTCCTTAAATACACAGAATACAGAATGATTCCTTTCCTCCTAGCTTCATTGTATATGTACATCAAACCTCGCTCAAAACTACGAACACTTGGTTGCCTATCCCAATTTATGAAACCACCTCCATGAGGAGCGTACTAAAAAAACGGGGATCCATAAATAGCTTACTATCTCAAACTCATCGCCTTGAACCTTTGCAGGCTGCTCAATAAAAAAATGCCACTAACACGTGCAAGCGACTCATAAGTTTTAAATATTTCTATTTTTTATCAGATAATTTTAAATTTTTCATAATAGTTAATAAAATTGAATAAAAATATTTTAAAGTTAATCTACGTTAAATTCAGCTTTCACGTCACTGCATGGAACGGCAATCCTACCTCCCTAAAAGACTTCAGCTTTCACCTTGGTCGATTCAAGATAGAACGTGCTTAGCTATGGTATGAGTTTTACATTATCGAGTCGACTAACTTCATCCCAAATGGCTAATAATAAACCTCAGGGCTTGGCCTTTAACTTACGCTGCCTACTTTGTTATCATCACCCCCTAAGACTAATACCCTCTGTTTTTCATCGTTTTCCTGCTCAGTTCGCGTGGTGTTAAGATACGACGTAAATCTCTGGGAAGAAAATGCTCAGAATAAACTTAGTGAAAAATCACCGGCTAACGGTAAATCCTCGATAGAATCCTTAAAGGCTCCTTCCCAGGTGAGAAGAAGTCCGTCTCAGGGTCACTTATCACCATTAGTCTTACGGAACGCGGCCAACAATGAATTTCGACACGTAGACCCGGAATCGCTCCTTCGTCCCACGAAAGATCCTGTCTACGAGCGTTCTGGAAAGGAAATCTATGGGAGTCTTATTTTTATTCATCTAAAGCGGCTCTTCCCCCATTTACTAGCGGTGCGAGCCACCTCTCACTCACTGCACCCTCCTTCCTTCCGTGCATTTTTTTCGCGTGCATATTTTAAACTCCCCTCCAGGACCACGGCCGAGGTAGGGAGACGCACCGCACCAGTGACTGTCTGGCTGCCTCCGGCACCCCAATCCCCCTTCCCCGCCCGGCAACGCATACACCCCGTGCTCTCGCTTCCCTCGCTTGTCTTTTAGCCACCTAATCCCTCCTCCCTCTTCCCCAATCTCCACTCCTGTGTTTGCCTTGTTGTACGTTCTCCCTCTCTTACCTTCTTCTGCCCCGTCGCGCACCCGCCATTGGCTCCGCCGAACTGTTGTAGCAGCACCACCAACGCATTCATTCCACGGGGGAAAGGGAAGCGGATGAAGAGACCAGGAAGCGAGGGTGGGAGATAGGGATGCGCGAATTGATCAATATCCGGGAGGGGAGTTGGCAGATGGAGAAAGAAAACAGAAAGAGGCGAAGAAAACCCATTGTAGGTAGTAGGCACCTATTACCGCCGCTGCAACGGATAGGTGCAGCCGGACGTACCTCGTCGCAATACCGTGGAAATATTGAAACGATAGCGTCCCCTCTTTCAATTACACCAAAATATGATATTCCCATTGAACGGAGAAATACACGCTGAAACTAGATAAGTATTAAATAGGAAAGGTCAAGTGTCATCTATTGACAACGGCATGGGAACTATTGTGTATATATATATATATAAAGGCCCGCTGCAGTAGCTCATAGGTCAACATATTAAAGTTCAGAGATAAAAGCCGGTTCAAGACAGCTACGAAACGCAATACGAGCGAGAGAAGAATGTCACGAATGGTACGCACGAAACAGTTTTTGGCAATGCAACATATTCATTTCAGGCAACTACAACTCACCTGGGCAGTGGTCTAAATGGAATTGTAATTAATTGCAATAGCGCTGATATCAAAATAAACGGAAGAGAAAAGCCATTTAATCTAATTCGGGCCATTAATAGAACCGACGAGTAATAATGTTTCATTTTTGAGTGACGATACGATACGCAGCATTTTTACGCCCGATATTATTATTTACTACAACAGCTTTTTGAATGAACTCACCTAATATATATTATATTGCAATTTAATAGACAGGTTTATTAATCGAGAGTGAGAGAATATTAAGGTTTTGTGACTCATTTATCATATTTTAGAGAGCAGTTTGGTCGCATAGAATTACCTTTCAAGGTATTGATAATAAAGTTCTTACTTAATTTCTCCCACTGGAGCGGAATGAGCAGATGTATGCCGTTGTTGTGTTCCATACCTAGTGATTGCATAGTATAAAATGCTTAATAAAATATCTAATAGCATTAAGGAAATAAAACACATTCGTATCTCTGTGCTCTAACGAAGTTCTCGTTAAAATTGAGAACAATCTATGCTTCATCCAGAGCAGCCGGTCACCGGCAGTTGGCGGTCGAAATAAAATGAAAATTCCAAGTGATGGGAGGTGCAAGTGGATTTATTTGTAAATGGAGAACGCTTCAATGTCCTTTTAGCGAGAAAAATACAAAATTTACCTATTAATTTTGCACAAATACGACACCCTTTGAGATTTCCAGTTTTTGCCTGGACGGAAATGTAATTAACAGCAATGGCGGGGATGATATCTTTCAAATAAAAGAGAAACAACCTCAAAAACTGTCCCGAAAAGGAAAAATTTCCTTTAGGATATTCTCCAACGAACCCACTACAGGAATAAGATTAGAGCAAAGAGTACATAACAAGAATACTGCAAAATGGAGTACAACATATACATATATGACTGTTTGAAATAACATAGCTATACAAACTTCCACGATCCTATCATTTATTTTACTGCTATTCCAGAAAAAAATGCCTTAAATGCACCGGGTGTGTAATCTTCTATCTACCTAGAAACACGCATGTATTTAAAGATCTAATTTACAAAAAAATTCTTTCAAATGGAATATCTTGAAGGCAAGTTACACAACCTTATGACGCACTGGGCCATGTTATGATCTTACTGAATCCAGCTAAGCATCGGTGCCAAATTCAGGGACTAACCTAATATTTCACAAACAGATTAAGTAAGCCTCCTTTGAGAAAAGGCATGAAATATTTTCTCCGCTGTGTATAGTGGCACAGAGTCCGAGTCCTATCTCCTCGCTCTCAAGCGATTTTAATTTTCATCTTAAAAGACTCGCGAAGAAAAAACTGTATGTCAACATTTCCAAAAGCAGCGAGGCGTCACGGTTTCCTTGATCGTGCTCATCAACGGATTTCGACTCTCTTTCAATGCGTAATGGAAACCACAGGGGTATGGCGTGGAGACGACAGGATGGGGAATTGAAGGAAACGAGGACAAACGATGAGGGGAACGCCGGAGGAAGGGATGAGACGGAAGGAATGGGAAGCACGAGAAGCGATAAAATGACGGTGGGTACGGAATGCGAGATAAAAAGTGAATCGAGTCGCGGCAGAACGCCCTTAAGAAAACGCCAAACCACTTCATCGTCGACGGCAGTCATTTCATGCCAACTCGCCCCGAGTTGCCGGGGTTGGTTGCTCGCTTATGCCCGCCCGTGATGTGGACTGGGGTAAGACCTGTCGGGTTACGGGCAGAGAGAGAGGGAGGGTCCCTGAGGGCTTTACTCCTACCCGCGAGCCCTCCGCCCCCACCCACACTCCAACTCTGCCCCCGTTAGCTCTCGCCCCAAGGCTCTTTTTCCTCTCCCTCCTCCCATGCCTCTCTCGGTAAGAGGAGGTGGAAAGGAAGAGAGGGGGGAGAGAGAGCTAAATCCCTTTGAGGGTACACGACATTCCACCTCCGATCCTTCTTTCTCTCTGCATCTACTTCACTGCTCCCTCTCACTCACTCTCTCTCTCTCTATCGCTCTTCCTTTTCCGCTCTCTCATTCCCTTCCTTCACTCTTTCTCTCTCTACTGGGAAAACACGACGGTGAGCAGGGACGAGGAGTTAAAGGTGGTAATCACCGGGGATTATTACGCATTATTATTTTTTTCTCCTCGAGAAATCGTTGGCATGCGATATTTTTTATGAGTAATGTGAAACAAGATTTTTACGTGCCTAAATGTTACCAAGGAAAACAGTGGTGCCGCGACACTGACAACAAAATCTGCGGTACCAATCCTTACTCTCACCTCCCTCTCTCAGGATTTACCGACTAATCCGAGAGAATGTGACCCGTGAATAATGTTTACCCGGACATTTCTAAACCAGGTTCCTTGTCATCCGAAAGTGCGTATTAATTTTTCAAAGTGCAAGTTGATGTTTAATGGGATACAAATTACCGGAGACTAGGAAATTTTAAGCTTTTCCAGGATGCTCCGGAAGTATTTGTAAACGGTTCACCAGTAATTAGCTTAAATAACCACCATCGCATGGTTTTCACTGTTACGTGGAAGACATTGAAGTGATAAATAGATTCTATCCTACCGCCCAATCATGTGCTAATCTTCAAAACACCAGTTATTACAAGAAAATTCACATCAACGGCACAAAAATATAATATAAATCTTACTAATAGTGCGCAGACATTGAAATTGAAATAACATTCGAAATAATACGTAAATATTTTTAAAAATTAACTTATCTGCGAGAAATGGTATAAATCCAAATTTACTTTAATACCAAATAATCCTTCAATTCAAAGTAAAAATTGTCTGAAATTAAAAAAAAACTACAATAGCATCTGCATCCAACGCGTCTCATGTAACATGAAATAAAATACCAGGTTGCCGACCGGAGAGCAATGAAATAGGAGATGATTCAGCGTCATAGTCAATTTGGCTAATAAGGTTTCCGTTATTACCGAGAATAACATGGGTTTCAGTCAAAATTCACCGTAGTCTATTCCAGAGGCCCCACCAGTCGAAATTTCAGAGTAGCGGCTCAGTTGCTCCGAGAGGAAATGAAAATAGCTCAAAGGGCATAAATTACGGAATATTCTCAACCTATCAAGTAGTTTACTACCACGAGACCACTTCTGTAACTTCTGTAGATATTTAGCTTTGAAACGAGGAGGCATTATGTGAAACCCTTATTTAGGAGTTAGAAACATAAAACAAGAATGGCAACGACGAGGATAGTTGACCACATAACAAGAAAATCTTTCGAAATGTGATTTTGAATGCGAATTCAAATGATGAAAATCAACCGGACAGGCTAAGCGGGGAATGAAAGAAAGAGAACAGATGGAAAGGGGAGGAAACGATCATCCAGATCGACATACTGGTCAACATGCACCATGAAAGAAGGTTCAGATGACATAAAAGAATATCATAACATATCGAAAATTAGATGGTTAGCTGAGGTAGGAAACAAAGAAGAATAGTAGGGGTTTGAATCGCTGGTATTCGAATCAAACAACTAATAGATAAATAATACATTTTCTCTACTACCAAAATGATGAAAGAAATGTATGGAATTTAGATTTTATTGATGGAAATTCCGTTATATTTAATGATGCTTTGTTTTTTTTATATTTTAGCAATATAAGCTGCTTAAGAGTCAATTTTGAAGTTGGGAGTCCTTCAAAAAATATTCACCGAAAAACTTGTTAACAATATCACTTGGCCGATTTTCTTGAGTTCCCAGCCTGACATGCCTCAGGAAAGGAAAGCACTCAAGGAAAAAATAATTTCTCTGCCGCCTTTGAAAGAAGCCTTTGAAACGAGACGATTCCGGGATGCTGAGATGCTGTACACGTGGCATCAAATTACAGTTTCTTAGAGATGTACAGTTTCTTACAGATGCCTCGAATAGTACCATTTAATAAATGCAAAATATTTTCGAGAAAACCTAATGTGCACAAAATATATACTAAAAAGCGAAAATGATTACCGCTGTGAATGTATAAAAATATTACCCATTCTATATAGTTAAACATAATTAAAAAGCAACATCACCGCTGAATCAACAAAAGTTGAAATAGTGTCATTATTTTTAAATTTGCATCTCTTTGTCGTAGCTTGGTGTGTAAATAAATATATATTTATATAATTTCGCAAATAATAAATATAGGATGTACTCACACTATTTTGGTCTTTCAATTTGGGATCTTGGTGTTAAAAGAAACATTTAATGGTATAAGAATTAATAT
Organism: Hetaerina americana; assembly: GCF_022747635.1. Lineage (NCBI taxonomy): Eukaryota > Metazoa > Arthropoda > Insecta > Odonata > Calopterygidae > Hetaerina > Hetaerina americana. Next base: position 100,345,960 of record NW_027286874.1, on the reverse strand, counting down.
TTACTCTTCCCCATCAATAAATCAGTGCTCAAGATTCTCACCCTTTCGGTTCTTAATGAAAGTCCTCTGGTTACAAGACGCCGGTCCTAAAAATTCCACAAAGTTGCACAACATAATAACCGCACGCCCATTTATGCAAGAGGAAAGGGCGAATTAGAAGAGAATGATGCTGGCGTTAGACGTAACGTTCTAGAATGTGGCATAAACGTCAGTCAAAAGGCTGCGGTAAAAGGCTCACGCCAAAATCTCCGCAATTTTCCATTTTGAAATCCACAATGAATTACATCACTCCCGTCTCCCCCAAAACAATTAGCCGATCTCATCACGGAGCGAAAACAATCCCCTTGGATTCCGGTGAGAGAGGGAGAGTGAGTGTTCTCTCCTTAGCTCATATATTGCCCCGCCACTGTCTTTAAAGGTAGGGTAGGAGGAAAGGGGGAATGGGCGTGGGTGAGGACTTCCCCTCGGGCGAATGAAAGATAAACACGTGGGCGTGAGGGGGAGGGATGGGTGGGGGGAGGTCTTTTTTTGGGCGAGGGGGGGGGGGAGGGAGAGCGAGGCAGAGCGGGAATGCGAAGCCCTCCATTCCCGCAGCGAAACCCTCTCTCCCCTTCCAGTCCTTCCTTCCAACCCCTACCCACCGTCTTCTCGGAAGGAGGAGGCAGGGAAACAGGAAGAGGCAAAATGGGTGGGAGAGGGTGAAGGGGTGATGGAGGGTTGAAGGACGTGGGGGGGGGGAGATGAAGCAAAGATGGACGACTCCTATTTGATTAGCTTGAGAATCGATTTTAAAATTTTATGATTCTCAATATTTTGCTCTCATGATATTGAATCGGCATGCGATTCGATACGTCCGGATTCGGATTCGATTTTGATTCCCTTCGATGAGATTCGATTAATCCATTTCCGACTCTGGAGTGTACTCGCGGAAGAAACTCACGAATTCAGTGCTGTCTATCGCAAGGCTCGATTCTCTCTTAATTTCCACACAGTCACGTTAGATCTCAGACCGAGAATAGGATTCAATTTGATTTTAGGAATCCATATCATATATTGGACTCAAGTGATAAGATTCGAATCTCTACTTGGACTCACTCCTCTTCAGCGGGCGAGTGGGTATATGAGAGCGAGGGCAGTAAGGGTGAAGGGGAAGGACGAGAGGAGAGGAAACAATTAGGGAGCGAAGGGATGGAGAAAGGGAGGTCTGGAAGAGCGGAGGGACCCGACGACGCAATAAGAAGAACGGAAAACGAATGAGATGGAAAGTGGGGTTCATTTTTTTCCATTAATGCAGTCTATACTTGCGAGGATGGTCGTAACTCATCCACCAACAGACGTTCTTACTCAATGCAACGAGAAAATAATATTCTCTCATATCATTACCTAAACCGTTATGATAGATATCACAGTAAAAATATAACTGACGTTTGAGAGAACCAATTTTTTTTAATGCTGCGCATCGAACTATTACGGCCTTGATAAGGGTTAAAAAAGAAACTTTGCACTTCCATATAAAGATTTAATATTTCACGACCATGGTTTCGATGCTGCGCATCGTCATCAATTCGATGATGATGCACAGCATCGAAACTAAGGTCATGAAATATTAAATGTTAATGTGGAAGTGCAAATTTTCTTTTTTTTTACCCTCATCATGAAGGAATTCCACAAAGTTAAACCTGAAACTGTGATGTTTATTACGACCTCAATAAGATTTTTTCAGCGAACGTGATAATTATTGTCGTAAAATGCGAAAATTTATTCTGTTTGATGTTGAGCGTAACTAAAGACGACTCCTGTATTTTTATTCGAGTCATTTAGTGAAATATACTACTTCGTTAATCCTTCTTCACTGCAGGGAGTTTTAAATTAATGATCAACCCTGAGTTCCTTTGCATGGTGGTCAGAACAATCACCTGATTTTTCTTTCTTTAGAGAGAAAATCGACCCTTAAAATAGGCAAGAGTGTAATACGGTTTTTACAGTCGCGCTCTCAAGAGGGCAATTATCTCGGGGCCTTCCCCGGGAATCTCCAGACCTCTTCCAGTATTTCTATAGCATTTAAAACAGAGAATGTTGAGCAAGATAAAGTACGTTAAATTCCCTGTTACGAAAATATGCCTTAGCGTATGAAACCATATAATTATGTGCTTATCATCATTGAAGGAAAGAATACCATCGACGGTGGCCAGGTATTCGACCGATCCCTGGTTGGTCGGTGCCTCTGAATGTGCGTGACTCATGGTTTACCGACGAGACAGTCTGACATTTTTAGAACAATAAAAAGGTGTCTGAGGGGGTAAAATTACAACGAGATTCCTTTTAATTTAGGAAGAGGAGAGCATTTTCCATTTTTGTGGAGTTTCCCCGTGGACCTCTTTCCTCTGAGAAATGCTTTTATTAAAAAAAGGAATTCTCGAGACAGTGTTTCTTTAAAAGAAAATATTACATTTTTAAGGCAAAAAGCGCTGTGAAAAAAACCTAAAACCCCCCGAGATGGACTTAATTTCTTTACCTAAAAATATATCATTCCGGAACGTGTGAGAAACATTTCATGAAATCTGGTATTTATGTTTTAAAAATGAGGCTCTCAGAATAAAACGTGCTTTTTACTGAAGACGTTTCTGTGAAAGGTTTTATTCATGTGGTTTATTCATTAATGTTACACTCCTGTATTCAAGATCATGCTGAAAGTAAGACTAGCAGGCGTTGTGTGTATAGAAACATTTTGTAACTTACGAGCACGAGAAATAAAATCCGCTCTCCATCAAGAAAGATAATTCCATCGTGTTTTATGTGCTTTTGGTAAGGTATCGACCAATATTTTCTGGAGTTAATAAAATTTTATTTCCCCAATTGTTTTGAATTTGATTCTTAATCATTCCTTAAAAACGATTTAAACTAAAATCAAATCTAATTACAGACTAAAAATTTATTTCCAGGAATGAGTATACTCAGAAATATTATTGAATTTAATACAAAATAAAAAAGTTGAATAAACCTCCGTTCAATTTAACGGCGGAATAAAGCATTAACTTTTTTCTTAATGAATCTGAGACAGCCAAAGGAAATATTTGTCTTAAAACTTTTGTAGCGAAGGAGGGGCACTTTCAATGGATTTATTTTATATTTTAAGAAATATATTAAGAAGATCTGAATAATTGGCTGATGAGATAACGTTTTAGTCAACACTCCCTACTCGAAGGAATAATAAAATCGTCTTTGAGGGATTATTTTTATCGATTGAGTGTACAAGCAAAATCGGAAGACGTTGCCGAGCCCCAAACGAATTCCTTGCACGTTGAAGATTGGATTTAGTGAAGCAATTGTGTGGTACGCGTAATCGTAATTGAAATATAGGATAATTGACGAAGAAATGTCGTGAAAACGCATTGACGCATACACTAATATCGTTTCCAAATGATGTCAATCATTCTCATCGCCACGTTGATAAGACGAAAATTTTGCCAATTCCTCCTTATAGTACATTGCAAAGCTTAAAGTGGAGGATCTTACAGTTGTGGTCGCGAGATGGGGAGGAATCACCGAAGGGAATGAAAGACACGGAAGCAGGGAGTGAAGGAGGCAAGTTTTTTGGATGTAAGAGGAGGCAAAGTCCAAGTCAGTCGGAGGCTCTAGAATGCGCCCCCGAGCAGAAGGAGGCCACAGCGGCACCGACGATGGTGAGGATACGCCTTCTGAGGGGCGGTCGGCTGAGTCTTCAGACGGGGCAAAGCACACGCGTGCCAGCCCTGCTTACACATTCCAGTGCTTACTTTCTAATCTAAATTTTTAGTCATGAATTTTGTTAATTCTGAAAAACTGCTGGTGTCAATTGGCGGATCGTAAAATTACATTATCTGAGGGAACAAAGTACTGATGTACCGTCATTGACTTAAAATACACATGGTGCCTGCCAAAATATACCCATCTCTGTTTTTTTTTAAGTACGAGGCCACCTTGTTTCGTCCTGATCTTTGATGTCCTAGGTTTCCTATTTTTTCATCTCATAACCCTGGAGTATGGATCGCGGTAGTCCAGGGCGTTGGACTACTGACCGGAGGGTCCCGGGTTCGATTCCCGGGCAAGCCTCTCTGGGCACCTGCAGCTCCACCCAAACTATGTGATCTTTCTGGGAAACCATAACCGGCACAGGGAAAGGAACTGGCCCCCCTACTCTGATGTTTGAATTTCACACGCCGTCGGTCTTAGTACTGGGTGAACTCTACCGTCACCTACCAAACCGACCTTCGGGTTGATTACTGTGTTCATGGTTTTTACTTAACCCTTGAGGAATATTGTGAGAGTTTCGAGAAAGAGGAAGTTTAAGTTAAAACTTAAAATAGGAGGGCAAAACTAGAGCAGGTGGAAAGTTTCTATCTTGGAAGTTATCTTTCACCAAATTGTCAAAGTACTAGGGACAATAGAAGAGGAACTGCGTTAAGCTAAGAAGCTTTCTCAAGTAGAGGGGTGCTGATGACAGGGGCGCCGAGTAAAAATGTTTAGAAAAGATTAGTGAAAACTTTGATTTGGAGAGTTTTTGTACGGTACTGACACTTGGTCAGTCAAGTAAGATGATACTGTAGATGCAAATTGTAGTTTTTTTATATACGCACATTGAGAAAGATGTAGAAGGTGAATTGGACGAAAAGGGAGAAAAGGCATTAGGATCGGTGCGGGATGGGAGCATATTGCTGGGAGAAATTCAAAGGAGGCAGGAAAGGTGTATGCAGAGGATTTTGATTGGAAATAGGATGTTGAAGACTGATAGAGAGGAAAACGTTAGGTAAGCGAGGAATGGATAGGAATAGAATAGGCATCCTGGACGTAATGAACAGAGCGGGAATACATACAGAATTGAAGAAGGGTTTTTTGTAGCGTGGGATCAGGTTATATTTTGAACGAGGCTAAGGGATGTACGAGTGATAAGTTTATATCTATACAAAGCCTAGCATTACATATTAATGGTAATTAATGGCACGGTAGCATTACATATTAATAGTAATATCCAATCAGGGTCCGCTAAAAGAGCCAACAGAAGTCAATTCGTGTGCACGGCATGAGACGGTCAAAGCCTAAATTACCACGCCAGAGACGCTTAAAAAACGGTAACATGGCAGTTGCGCATGTTCGTGACAGAAGAGCGAGAGCACTACTTAATAAAAAGGGATGAAGTTTCATAGGGCACTCACTTATGAAGACGACTGCCACTTGAACATCAATCCTCCAGCTCGCATTTTTAAAATTATATTTTACGCATCGCGCTTGCGGATTTCGTCCACGCACGCCGAAGCTGGCGGCACGTGCGTGTGCATTTCTCACTCGCGGAATCCGGGCGTCCCAAGCACGCACGCGTGCGCTCGGAACGAGTATTCCTGTATTTCTCGGTTGATCCCCGTTGTCCGCATCGGCCGTCGCAAGGGTGGCACTCACAAGCAGACGCCGAGGAAAAGGTTATGGAAGACGAAAGAAGAGGAGAGGGGGGACGAAAATGTGAAAAGGGTGGAGACACTTTGAAGAGGAGGGACATGAGCGGGTCGAGGGAGGGTGGAGGTCCCGACGGGTGAGGTGAATGGGTTGGGGACATGAGAGTTGAGAGGCTGTAATGAGTTCTCCTCAGAGTCATCCCCGAGCGCTTTTAATTGTTGGAACGCGCACTCCATTTTGAATGCGGAGGCCCGGGCGATGGGTGGAGTGGGAGGGAGGGTGGGGTAGCAATATGGAACGCCGTCGTGGGGCTCGGTGGTGGAGGCGGCGGAAGGGGGATGTGGGAGAGGGGATGTGGGAGGGGCGGGAAGTGAGGGAGCTTATGAGTGGGGTGGGTGGCCCAGTGAGGGAGGGAGTTGGGGTGGAGGCAGACGGGAGGGCGAGGGGAGATGTCGGAGTGTCGAGTGTCGGAGATGGGGCTCGAGTGAGGAAGCAATAAAAGGTTGGACGGAGACGTTGGTTGGAAGGAGGAACGAGTGAAGGGCTCGCAGCGGGGGGAAAGAAACTAGAAATAAAGAGGTCCCCATATTTTAATGGAGGCGGTAAATATGTCCAAGGTGTTGCCGTCTTTTCCGTCGCTCGTGTTCTACGGGGAGGGGAGAGAGAGAGAGAGAGAAAGAGAGAGAGAGAGGCGCTCGGCATGATTTTAAAAGCGTGACGATATTTCAAGGATTAATCAAGCACGAGACGAGGCGCGTCTGGATTCTCAATGCTACGAGCGCATTCGTGCCGCTCTATGGCATCTGAGACGTTCCTTCGAGCGGAGTGAATATTCTTTGAGGAGAAGGCGCCTTTCGCAATAGAATACCATTCATCAAATTCCAAGCAATGATGGCGTGAATCGAAGATATGTATGTTACGTGTATCCTATTGGAAGTTATGCTGTAAAGTTAATGTTCGAACTAATTGCAATGCGGTTATTTGCGGTTGCAGTTGGCTATTTAAAAATGAAAAAAGCAAAGAAATTTAAAAATATATTCTTTAAATCCTATATGAATATTAAGTTTAACCTGAATGCCACGTCTTTTGAACGTATTATTAAACTAGGTACATAGCTATTTAATTTTGTGCTGAGACAAATTCATCAAATTGAAAAATCAATTTTTTCGAAGTAAGACTAATATCGCTATTCGTTTCCTTTAATGTAGTTATGAATCCTTACGGCTGGCACATGGTTGAGGATAGTAAAATTCCATTTACTCATTTATTGGAATTACATTGACGAGCAGAATGGGATGATTCCGATGTGAAGTATTTTGTCCTCTTCTAGTTCTGTGACAGATTTGTTGTAACTACTTATCTATCATAAAAAGCACAGACTGTCTCAGTAGTCTTACCAAGAGTAATTTCCAATTGGAACAGTGTTTCAAAGTGGCAATTAAGTAAAATATAACACCAATATTTAAACATTGTACACAATATGTTATTCACAGCATTGCTATTACCGATAAACAATAAAAATTAGATTTTTGCCAGCATTGAATATTAAACTCCACAGTGGTATGGGCTGAATATATTACAATAAGAGGTATTAAAATTCCCTATGCTACCTTCGCATTACATATTTTAGTTTAGACATAAATGAAGGGTAAACGTTCAATTGCATAAAATGGTTTTGATAAAATGAACTTTATAACTATGACGCTTGATAAACTGATTTGGGAATATATTAAAATGAATATTAAACATTATATTGAAATAGTTTTTAATAAATTCAGAAATTAGTCCACTTCTGAAGTTTAGCGAATTATTCATACGCTAATTACGATCATGTTAAAATTATAATATTATACATACCTTAAAGCATTTATATTCTATTGTTTCAGGCTTCACTTCGTGGAAGTATTTAATATCCATTACTAAAAAGAAAGAAAGACTCGTACTTTTCCACAGATTTTATTATACGGTACAACGCGTTTCACCGACTTGCGGCATCATCAGGTACATTTACTTAAATAATAGCATTTACTAATATATATTTAATATATATTTAATATATATTTAATAATAATAGCATTTACTTAAAATAATTGTGAAATCTCTAGTAAATGTTCGCCAACAATTCTTGTAATTCTTGGTACACAGTGTGGACAGTATACTTATACTTTGGAAAACATCCTGCGATGTATGTATAATACATCATAGGATGTTTTCCAAAGCACAAGTATAGCAAAATGAAGATTTTGTAATGATTATCATTAATATATCCCTGATAAACTCCAAAAGCCTGTTCGAGGCAAGAAAATTATTTAAGTTCAAATCACAATGAGAATTCAATTAAAATAGGGCAGAAAAATCACGAGATAAAACTAGGACAGTCGTAATATCATTATCTGTGTATCGCGTTTGCTGTCAATTTCATAAATTTACTTATTAAATTTAGTATTTTAATGCATTTAGAAACTCTGTTTTAATTTTATTCTGAAATATTTCATCCGAATTTTGAGTTTTAGCTACTTCTCTTGATCCATATCATATAATTATATGCCACAGAGAATATTATGCATTCATTTTAGCATAAGAACCTTCCTGTCATATAGATCTACTATTCTTTAAGTATCCCGAGTCATTACGGGAAAATTTGCAATTTTAATTTTACTCAATAAAGAATAACTGGCTTTGAAACATGTTTGTAGAAAAAACATACACATTCAGGCCATACAACTCGTGGAGTTTGTTCTCTGTAATCGACTGTCCAAATTTCCAAATACGAATTAAATTCCAGTTTCATTGCTGCGCTTAACGCGAACGAACGACAACTGAAATTAGTCGAGCTTAAAATGCTAACCCGCAAAAATTTAAATTTTTCGCAATCGTTGCGTGTGATTTTCTAGTCGTGTGTTGGCATGACACGGATAAATACGTTATTTATTTTCTTGCGATAAGAGACAGTTGAAATGGAATGTTTATGTAGAATTAGGGGATTTAAATCCGGATTGGGGATCAAAACCAAGAGCGGGATTATGGAAATGAAGGAAGTGGGATCCCAGAGCAGTCGCAACACTTTTTAGCGCATCCTTTAAACTCTATCTAACACGAGATAATACTCATCATGCACCTGGAAAATTCCCTACCACATCAATCCTCAAAAATATAGCTAAATGTTATTCTGGAAAATTCATTAAGAATAAATGGCCGGTCGCTCAAATCGTTTCAGTCTGAGTTTTGATCATTTCGAAGGAAAACTTTAATCTTCTCTCTTTCAATCATTAACGCCCAACTGCGGTTGGTTGAATTCATCGCGCTATGTGACAATAGCAGTTTGAGCATCCTAAACACAAAACTATTACACCCAAAAACTCCAAGAGATTTATCGCAGTTTTACATGATCACATTTTGAGGTATCTGAACAAAAAAATATTTCATTAGGAAAAATCAACTAGAAATCTAACTCGCATAAAAATTGTGTAAGAATCGAAAAAGAACACTGAAACCACGTTTTACTTTTAAATCGACATAAAACAACCCAATCCAAACCACTTTTGATATAATGTATTAAGAGTGAAAGGCTCTTTATTTTACTGCTGACATATTAAATTTCGGCCTGCTCTAGGATCTATTTGGTTAATTTTGGCAGCACTAATGAGCACTCACAGCCATTAATTGAATAAATGAGGAGATGAACAAGTCTCCCGGCGACCGGATGAATTCATCAAAGATGAATCATCCCAGTATCTAGATTTATATTGATGACATATAAAATGAGGTAAAACACATCAAAATCTCTTGTTTATCTTGAAAGGTTTTGAACACCTCATAAGCGTGTCTCCCTTGGGATACACCGACAAAGAAATAAGCAAAGACTTCTTCAATAACGCCACACTGCTGATGAGATTATCTCTCCGTGTGCTAAAATTCCCTTACCAAGGTTGTAAACGGCTCAAATGGCACCGCGAAGCTTTGTCCTCAAACGAACCACATCTGACCAACCAACTGATTTAATGCGTATAATTATTATAAAACACCAGAGTAAGGCCCCAGCGGAAAGAGCCGTAGCTAGTTCTTCATGTTAATGATTGCCGCATATTTGGGCATAAGGTGTTTTCGTATCTCGTATCGATCTGTATCCATACCCAATTGCGAGTCGTTTGCAAAACATCAAACGTGTTTTTACGCTAATACTCAAAGGGAGCTGGTAATTAGAAACAGAAGTAGGAGACTGCTTGAGGGAAATCAGGATAATGGTAAAAATCTTGATGGAAGAATTTTTTTTAGACTTCAAATTGAAACAATGATCAAATCAAGAGCTTTGACACCAATTTGGCGGAGGAACGTCACAACGCAAGCACCTACATTATGAATTGACGACACATTCGTTAAGAATTCTGAGTCAATACCAGTACTTCATAGGAGTATATCAGCCAGGGAAGAGAAAAATATATTCCACATATGGTAATCTTCAACCGAAACGATATTTTGAAATTCCTGAGGCTTCATTTGATTAGCGTTTGCCTCGATGAAGGGGGGGGGAGAGGATAATAATGAAACTGAATGACCAACCCGAACTGAATCCCAAGTTTTATAACATCAAATTAACTTTAGCTCGCCGACACGTCAAGTTGTGCGAGCGAAAAGAATATAGTGAAAGAGAGAGAAAAAGATGCGTTGGCCGACCTCGGGCCTCAGTTATTATTCACCAATTTAACCGAACCCGTGGTCTGTGTGGGTGGGAGCGATGAGAAAAAGAATAAAAGTTTTTTGAGCACGTAGACTTTCGAGAGGGCGCGGTAGAGGAAATGGGGAGGGGGCGTGTGCAGGCTCGAATGGTTCCCGAGTTCCCTCATCTCGCTCTCTTCCTCTCCGTCGCGATATCCTTCCCCAAATTAGCAGCACTTTTCTCCTCCATCCACCCTGCACCGTAAACCAACCCAAAATTTATCATTCTCCATATATGAAAAATTCCTAACGCTCTCCATCGAGGTATGCGGGTCGATGGAAAGGTATGCAATCTATCCCCACTCTCCCTGGACTCATACCTCTCCTCTTCTATTCTCTCTCTCCACCCTGGGGACCACCTCACACTTCTCTCCACCCCCACGCCCACACACGCTACCCTCTTGCGTGTAAGAGGAGGGGAGAGGGGCGTGGGTTAAATTAAAGGATTTCTGCTGCTTTCGTGGATAAGGAATGGGTTGAAGTCGGGTGGGAAACGTCGTCACCACCCTCCTACCCTCTTTCGCGGGCGATCCCGAGCTATTCTCGGCCCAACCCCAACCTTCTCACGGTCTCATCACTCTCCCGTACTCCCCCCCGGCCCCTCTCCTCCCCTCCCCAGGCCCGACCACCCCCGCCCTTCCCCCGCCCATAGACAGTCCACCTTCGATCCCAATTCTCGCGCGAGAGTGAGCTATGTTCGAGTCTCCTGCTGGCTTTTTTAAACTCAAATGGCGCTCTGAAAAGTACGTAAATATGAAAGGTAAGTTGCGCGAGGATTTTTCAAGGTGAAGAAGGAAAAGTTAATCTCTCGGAATGCGGTAATTTTGAAGTGTCGGGGAAAACTCTGCGGGGATGAAATGAATATCGTTGGTTAAGGTGGTAAATATGACGCCATCTATCGCCTGTACTGGAAAAATGCCCGTTTTTAATGACCTGGATGCACACAACTGGAGCAATTTGTCGAAAAAATGAATGAAAGAAATTACTTAGGCAACAGTCCCATGGACTTCCATAAATGAGAGTTGACCTTATAAACATAGTCACTCTTGAATACCATACTTTGGGACGCATTTGTAATGAATTTACATGTCACCTAAAGGAATTTTTAAATTATAACAGCGTGCATTGGAAGAAGGCAGATATCAATATTTTGATTAATAATTATAAGTAACGTTCCATAAATGTATTTTAATTTTTAGAAGACAAAAATAACATTGACAAGGCGTATGAACATTATTTGAGATGCCTTTCGAAATGAATTTTTTTAAACATATAAAATGAATAATTGCATAAGTTAATAATAACGGTGGAAAGAGAATTTTCAAGGACGACATATGTAGACATATGACTGTCTCAGCCGTTCATCAACAAGGAATAATACTACTTGTAGATGCAAATGGATGTATATAAATAAATATAATCTACCGTGTTTTCTGTAAATTACATGTAAATTACTTGTATGTAGCTGTAGTTTCTCACAATACTGCTGTTCCCACGTGCACTAAGAGTGATTACATCTTTTCAAACATGCTATGCTCGGAAAAATGTTTTTAATACTGAGTTAAGGCGCAAACATTTTGTTGTCCGCCCAAATTTTTTTCGGTCACGCCTCAGGCTCCGACATCCAACACCATCAGAAGAGGTGCATAGCCATGAATACACTAAAGTCTAAGCGTAACTCGACTGATGATGACTTTTCACGTCGAAATCCGAATTGTGACTGAAAAAGATTTCATGGTATAGCCAGAGTATTGCATTTGAATTCAGTATGAGGAGATCTCACAGAGTCACGTTTGAAGTAGTAGATTTTTTCAGTTCATTTCGTTCAATAATTTGAAACTTTTTTTATGAATACTTAAAAGAGTTTTGCATAATTTATTTACTAGGAATAATTTGAAATATAATTTAACTTAATTATCTAATTCCAATTTTAATAGATTTTCTCAAAATTGTGTTGGTGTAGCATTTATATACATATACATGGACGCATGAGTCCATTAAATTGGAATATGATTTGTTGGATTGATCGATAACATCGGATTTGTTTATATATTCAGATTTATTGCTTATTTTAGAGGTCAATTATCTTTAATAAATGTAATTATTACAATTTTATAGGCCAAATATAATTTTATTGCATATTTTATTCATTTCGCGCACATTCATAATTATTCCCTCACTCAGGCAGGGAACAACATGGAAGCCGATTGAGTAAAGTCTCGACCGATAACTGTATGGTTCAGAGCTTAAAATGGGTGATACCTCCTTAAGTTTGTAACTAAATTCAAGCTTGCCGTATTTCTTGCTCCAGATTGACCTGGGAAACCAGACTATGCAGGAAAGGGAACATCATACCTTTCCCGTATGATGTGCTACTCCATGAGAACTTGCACGAATACATACGAGTATATTTTATAATTTTTGAAAACAGTTTTTAAAACATTTAAAAAAATGTAATGTTTGTTTTGTTATGTAAGGACTCTCACATATGTAGTTTTGACGATTCGACGGCACACCCGTCATCATCAGAATCATTTAAAAATTTATATCAGTGTTTTATATGTGGGGCCGGGCCATAAAGTGTGTATGTATGTATGTATGTTTCTATATATATAGCTGTATATATATATATATATATATACATTATTTATACATATATATTATATATATATATATACATATACGTACATACATATAACACACACCCTTTTGTGTATATATATATATATATATATATATATGCATATATATTTCTCGTCTTGTACAACAGAGAAAAGAAGAAAAGTAAAAGTAGTTCCCAAACTGTGAGAAAAATTTTATTCGAAGTAATTCGACCTTATCGAATTCCAATTGAGTGATCCTACCAAATAGGGAAAGGAAAAATAGTTCATAATTCAATTTTTGTAAATGTAAACATGACATCAAGAATAATTAATTCTTTCATATTTTACCCAGTGAAATAACTTATCAACTGTTCATAATAACAGGAAATTTTATTTCCTAAACCTTTTCATTCTCTCCTCAGCGTGCCAGCGTCATTTTGAAAGTAATTCCAGCTGCTACTTCCAGAGAGGCATCTACTATATATTGAATCGTAGAAAGGGATAAGGGTGTGGAAATAGGGTAATAAAAGAACTCAGTAATGTTCCACAAAATTTTTATTATTTTTCATCGATTTCAACGAAGCCACCAGAAATATTTCCCTTTTACCAATTCTATAAATAAGGGTCTATCTGGGGGTATATGTAATTTAAGGTGAAAATGACCCTGAAAAGTCGAAAGGAACAGGTATAGTTTGTGAACCATTATTGCGCACGTATTTTATTGGTCAAAATGGCACTTCACTCAACTCACGAAATGTGAGGAAGGAAAAAATGAAGAGCTAAGGAAAATATGCTGTGAGACATGTGATCGCCAGAGGGCAATGTAAAACTAATGAAGTGGATACGCAACTGGGCAAAAATAGTCCGTGATGGCCACAATGAAAAGATAAAAAATTGCCACAAAGTGCATATGCAGGACCTAAGGAAAAATTAATAAAAGGGAGATTCATGATTTTAAGAGATAAGAGATGATTTTAAGAGATATTTTAATGAGATGGGAAGAGTGTACATTGGCTTCATTCTTGTATTTAAAAGCAGTGATGATCAAAGTTTAGTCATTAACCAAATCAAACAAACCTTGTTTCTCAGCGCTTTATTTATTTACTCTCAGGTATACTTATCTCCTGCAGGCGATTATAATCGATGTTTGTACACTTACGCATTGATTTCTATAAGTACTGTCCCACGTAGTAGGTATCCCTCGAAGTTCGATGTTATATTGATTCTCATAGTCTTTTTGCATAAAATGGCGAGGCAAATACGGATTATAATTGAGCTATAATTCCCAGACCTGCCCTGAAAAATGAAGATGCTTATCTGTCTTTCCTTCTCTAGTCCATATGTCCAGGGATGACCGAACCCAGCACAATACGGAATCGCGGATATACACATGTCCCACCCCAGGGCAATATTCGTGCACCGTTACGGGTAGATTGCTGGATGACGTAACGAGTGACAACCGCAGTTGAGATCCCAAAACCGATGTCCAAGGTGCTGAGGAGACGGGAATACTGCGCTTGTGAGCGTGAGTTGACACTTCTGCGTGTGTGTTTGAGAGGGAGTGAGAAGGGACGACAGAGAGATGGAGAGAGCGGGAGGAGATATGGTCGCATGGATAGGAAAAAAATGGCAAAACGGGGAAATCCGATAAATCACGGAAAAATCATCGCGACGGATTGATTGCCACACACCACAGGGTTCAAGAGATCGAGGGGAAGGAAGGGAGAGGATGGACGGATGAGGGTGGAGGAGTTGTGGGGCCGATGGGGTGGGCCGGGGAACGGGCGTAGGGACGCAGGTGAGAAAGGGAGAGGGGCTCTACCTCGGCTCTATCCCCAAGAGAGGGCCTCATGTGCTCGGAAGTTTCCGTCCGAACGGGCGCTCTCTTCCGCGGAATGTCGGCTTCCACGTGGGAGGAGGTGGCAGGCGGGCGGCCGACGGCAGATAACTTTTTCATATCGAGAATTTTTCCGAGCGGCAACATTTACACGGGGGCTTTTCGTGCACCGGGAGGTGGCGAGACGCGGGGACGACGTGGGCGGGTGGAAAAGGATTGGGATGGGTGGCGGGAAGGGGGAGAGAAGGGGTGTGGAGATGTGGGAGTGAGAGAAAACGATTTTGAGTCGGAGGCTCTAATTCGAGGCTCTCTATTTCGAGGCAGAAGGAGTAGCACGTAGGATTCGCCGCTAACGTCCTCGTGCTCGTGTGAGAGTGTTTTTGATTGTATGTGTGTTTTGTCGGGGTGCTCGTGCGGGGGGGGTGCAATCCTTTCCCAACTATCCTCCCCCCCGTCGTCCTTTTATCTCTTGCCGTAATGACGGCGCTGGGGGGAGAGAGAGAGAGCAGTGAAAAAGGCAAAACGAGAGAGAGTGCGCGGTCTTGGTGGCGGAGCTAGGTCAGACGGATTTCGCTGGCGAGGCGGAGCGTGAGGTGAGGAAAAATAGGTACCGTCCATTGCCGCGGTGCATCGATGACCTCGATGAGTGGTGATCGCGCAGTATCGCAACGAAACCGATGCTAACTGACCTCGTGATGGCCCATCTCTCAGAAAAACACTTCTACTCTCATGTAAAAATGTCGTAATGTGCCAAACTTCGAGATCGATTGCAACAATTTTTAATAGAAATTCCAGCAAATGTATTTTCACTGCAATAATACATTCTGTTTTTCCTCGTACGTATCCAGCCACGACATCAAAAATATAAAATTGAGATGCTGGAAATATTTAACAAAAATAAAGAAAATACATCCATCATAAGGACGGTTGATAAGACATAAGAAAATGCCTCGGCATACCTATTGCAACTGTGGTCGAATGGCACAGTCCTAATTTAAATGCGATGTTTGAAATTCAACATGCAAACAAAATGAATTTCTATTTTATAAAATTGCATCATAATGTTGATTAATGCGATATTCATATTTTATCACACTGCGAAATTCAACTTCGCATAATCATCAGTTCATGGATAAGATAGCTCGTGCAATGCGGTTCTCCACTCATTTCTCATCTAAAATATTTATATTATTTTTATTTACTTCCTACACTCACATTTATTTCATATCTGGTTCATTTTTTCAATTTTGGCATACCTTTGAAGTTCTCCATAATATATCACTGTCTCCAGAAGATTATTATGCCTTTGAGCAAGTAGGCCAAAATAAGATTTTATCTTTTTCTGCACACATTCAATTCATTTTTGTTGACCCGTTTATTCTATTTAAAGTTCATCATTATTCTGTAAAACAAAATTTTACGGATAAAAATACGCCTCTATTATTAGGCTTGCGCCGCTCCCTGAAGTTATATCTTTCTTCCCGTATAATGCATACTTTGCTTGGGTCATTATGTTATGCTTGCGTTTACTTTACATTTCTTGCTTCTTCCACCACTATTAATAAATTTCTTGCAGCATTTCAGATTTCATATATCCTAGCTTAATACCCATATTTTTCTTACTCCAGAAAAATTGCACTCTCCCACGAAAATCCGACTAGGAGCAAATGTAATTATGACTGAAATGCCTTGTGGCAAGAACGGTGAGGGAGGAAGGAGAAAATTACAAAGCTTGCGAGGTTATGGAAGAAAAGCGTAACATTTTAGGATGTAATTGTGGAAAGAGAACCTAACAGATGGGAGATAAAAGAAAATAAGAAATAAAAAGTGAAGAATGAACAGCACAATATCCATCGATCGGGTTGCGAATCGGTTTTGTAGGGCTGTCTGGCATGGGATGAGGGGATGTGGTGGGAGGGGGAGTGCAGAGGTCTCGTACTGTTTGGTGTATACTTACAGCCAGTGCAACTCGCGCCCGCATATGAGAGATTTCGAGTGACGGTGGAGGGGGCGGAGGGAAGAAAGGAAGTTTCCGGGGAGGGAGAGTCTCACGGGAGGGGTTTTAACGGTAGAAGAGAGAGAGAGAGCACGGGAGAAGAGTGAGAGACAGCACGGGAACACGCTGAGAAAGGGGAGCGGTGTGTGAGCGCGAGGGGAGTGACGGCGAGGGGTTGTAGGGACCCGCTGGAGGATAGGCTGAAGTGATAAAAACAATAGAAGCCGGAGGGAAATGCGAGAAAGGGTGAGCTAGTCTTAAAATGGAGTCACGTGGTGAAAGAGGATAAAGAGGTGACGAAATCTGAGACGGAAAGGCAAGAAAAGCGGAGGTTAGCCGAAAGAATGGATGATAGCAAGGGATTTGAAGCAAAATTACGGTCCTTTTACAGCAGATTTTCATTGAGCTCGGATAGATAATGAGAATGGGGAATGAACATTCGCTGTGATTCATGAAAGCCGAAATGGGTGACATAAAATTCTTGGAAAGACCCCACGCATATGCGTTAAAAGTTTAATCCTTTGTTGGTGGTAAGAATTTCAGTGGAATCCGTTAAACGTGGGGAAGAGGCGGCTCACTGTACTCACATTCCAAAGAAAAAAATAAACTGCTCTTGCTTGCTCCTTAAAGGATTTCGTTGAGTCAATTCAAAAGGGAAAATTAAAAAAAAAACTTTCTCAGAAATGATTATAGGAGAAAATAAATGTTGATATTAAAAAATAACTATTATGGAAAAATACGCACCTTATTTGCCTGAAAATAAAAAGCACGAAAGCTTTAAAAAATAGCTTTTTCAAAGCTTTCGCAATATAACGCGTAATATGTGATCAGCCAATTTTTAAAGTTGAAATAATGTTTTTATGCGTGCAAAGTCGAAGAGGAAGATCAAAGAGGCTCTCACTGCACAAAGGGAAAGTAAGGATGAGCTACAATAGTATATGTGAATGCTATTATATTGAAATAAATTTGTTAAAGCAGCCATATTGCTGGTTTCTCTCTATCAAATTATTTAGGTTGTGTAAGGATAAATTCCCTTCAAAGATATCCAGAATTACAATAATTGACTGATCAAGCATATTAAAAACAAAGAATGAATGAATGAATAAACTAAAAATATCTTTGAAAATATTCTTCCATAATTTCTTCATAAGAATTAAGTATTTCATGCGTGATAGATACAAGCATCCTAACCAGAACAATTTTTGCTTGAATCCAAATTTTACTTTAACGAATTAGGAATTTCATATGTCCGTTTCATTTAGAAAAAAAACTTTTAATTCAATTTTTCTTAGAAACAGTCATTGTTCCCACAGTTAACCGTTTACGGCAGAACAATCGACCCTCTCGTTTGAATCACGTGAAGTTTTAACGTCCTAGTATTTGGAAATTCGGGTGCCAGTGGAAGAGGCAGGCAGGAAGCGACGAAACGAGGTTAAGAGCGGAATGGAGAAATAGTCGGAGCGCCGGGACGTGATCGAGGGGGCGGGCGGAGAGTGAGCGAGAGGACAGGGGGGAGGGGACCATTGGGAGGGTGAGGTAGGTGGACGAGGGAGGCGGAAGCAGTTAACCGTTGTCCGGGCGTTGAGTTCGCTGTGGAGGAGGAGGAGGGGAGGAGTAGTGGGAGGAGGAGAGTGGTTGGTTAATTCGCGCGGACGGGGATGTGAAAGGGAGGGGGGATTCTGCGGTCAGATCTACGGGTTCCGAATACCCCGAGGTTGGAGTCCCCGGGACACAATGCGAGCAGGCGAGGGAGGCTGCGCGGTCTCCCGCAAAGTGGACCTGCGCCCCGCGCGCGCACATCCCGCGTCGCCGCCGCCGCTGAGATAAGGGCACAGGGAGAGAGAGAGAGAGAGAGGGAGGAGGGACAAGGACAGAGGGAGAGAGATAATGGCGTCCCTCCGACACCAAAGCAAGTTGAGGCTCGAGAGCATTTTTCTGTTTTCCCTCCCCCAACGCACCTCCCCTCCAACTCTCTCCAACACATCGCCCAACTCCTTTCGTCAGCAAGGAGGGCACGAACAAGCCTCGAAAGACGCCACGCAACGCTAACGTTTCACGCCTTCCTATACTACCAATTAGGCTTGGATTATAGAAAAAATGGAGTTTTTCCACCTGGCCTAAAGCCAATTTCTATTTTGGAATGCTTTTAATTTGGACTTGGCATTCATTTGAATAAATGGCGAATGATATGACGGATTTCTCTGATTATTCGTCGATGATGAATGACCTGCCATTGAGAAAAAATGAGAGCGATCGGATTCCTGGAGTTTCGGCGAATGTTAGATTTATACAATCCTATCTTCTTTATATTGTTGATTGCTTGAAAAATTACACTCCCGTAGAAGCATAGGCTCTCCGTTTCTTGTTCTACGAGTCAGTATTTCTATATACGTACTTCTTTTGCTCTCAGTGTTCTTTTTTTTGAGGTAGGCAAAAAAGTATTTTAAATACGCTCCGGAACCATAACATGGTAATATTCGAAAGTATGGTTATCAGTTCGACCGGGAGGATTATTTCCAACCCGAACGTTTTGAAAAATACAGAATAATGCAAGAACAAAGTAACGGAAAAATTTAAATTCGCATAAATAATTTGCAGTAAGGTGTGTATTTTGCGTCCTTGCTACAATGAGTACATTAATTATTCGTCATTTCAGCTTTCCACTGTATTATTATAAATATCACTAGAGACATTTTTAATTTCAGGTTATCATAAAAATTATGCAATTCATATGAATTAAAAATTGGCGCAAGGCATTATTATAGAAGTAAAATAGGAATACAACAAAATTCGTGAAAAGCGTTGCTTTTTACAGAAAATTCTAACAAAAGAGTACGATAAAACAGTTATATGCAATTTTCACGCAAGTGACCCACGTAGAGGGAGATAAAGGAACAGAAGGAAGGTGAGCATTGAATTTGCGAGAGAAAATGTCGGAGCGGGACTAATTTTTAGCAGAATGCTGGAATACGATAGAAGAGCTTGCTACCTTGAGTCCAACAAATGGATTTTCAAGTAATTTATCAACAAAAACCCACTTACGCCATAATGGTAGATGAGTGTAAGTGCAAATTCCTTGAACAAACACACACACACACACACACACACACACACACATATATATATATATATATATATATATATATATATATATATATATATGTGTGTGTGTGTGTGTGTGTGTGTGTGTGTGTGTGTGTGTGTGTGTGTGTGTGTGTGTGTTTGTTCAATATATATATATATATAAATACAAACATACACACGGATGTATGGGGATTGAGCGAAATTAAGTGGGTACGGGTGAATGATTTCTGGCGCGACGGAATATCGTGTGAATATAATGAAAGGATAATGATGATAAATTTAGAGGAAGAACCTACGGATGCAGCGATAGTACAGGTGTATATGCCGAGATCCAGCCATTCAAATGAGGAAATAGAGGAAGTAAACGAACAACTGAAATAGGTTCAAGGAAAAGTAAAAGGGTAGAAAAACCTCATAGTGATGGGAGATGGGGACGCTGTGGTCGGCGAGAGGGAAATAGCGTGGGTTACTTCGGATTGTGAAAACTTTACGCCGCGGGAGAGATATTGATGGAATTCTGCAACGAGAAAAACAAGGTCGTGGTAAAAACCATCTTTGATCAGTACATGCGAAGAAGATACACATTGAAGAAGCCTGGAGACAAAGCATGATATCATATTGCCTGAATCCTTGTCAGGAATTGATACAAGAACCAAGTTAAGACGTGTAAGAACTACCCCGGCGCAGATGTAAATAGTGATTATAACCTGGTGTTCATGGGCAGCGAACTGCGGTACAAGAAGATAGAGAAAGCAACATAACAGCCGAGATGTAACTCAAAGATACCGGAAGAAAAAGCGAAAGAGGTAAGTTCACCACAGCCATCTTAAGGGAATTATGAAATTGATTTTATAAGGAAATTATGAAAAAACCAGTGCTGAAAGTCGATGGGAAGAAATGAAGAATATAATTACGAAAGGTGTACACGAGCTACTTGAGAGAAAGGCTGAAATATCTAAGAGGCCATGAATAACAACTCAAATAAGGGGTCTCACATACGAAAGAAGACAATACAAGAACCCAAAACATGAACCTGAAGAAGACCTCTATAAACAGTTACGGAACCAGGCCATTTAAGTGTGCAGGAAGTTAAAGGAAGAATGGATAGAAAGCCGCTGCGAGGAAATCAATGACAACATGAAAAAGGGAAATTGTTGGATGGTTTATAAACTAGTGAAGAGAAAATTAGGAGAAAGCAAAATTAAATCGCAAAACATTTCTCCCTCCAGCTCTTCCCATACTTCTGTAATCATTTCCTCCTCATATACGTCGAACAGCGCCGGTGACAATGGACAAACCCTGCCTTACACCTCTTCCTAACACTGCCCATCCGGACTCCCCGCTCCCCACTCGCACATGTGAAGTCTGAGACATGTACAAGTTAAGGGTTAGCCTCCTGTCCCTCCAATCTCTTCCTATTTTCGTCAATATATTCATAAGGTTTTCCCAATTCACTCTATCAAACGCATTTTCGAAATCTACAAAACAGGCAAATATGTCCTGATTGTATTCTATATTCCTCTCGATTAGTTATCTCATTATTGCAATGGAATCACGTGTGCCTCTCCCCTTCCTTAACCCAAACTGATCATCCCCTTAGTAATCATTTGCCTCGCTCTCCATCCTTTTGTTTATGATCCTCAGAACCAATTTCGGTGCGTGGGTCAAACATGTTCTGTAGTCCTCACATAATGTAGCCTATATCTTTTTCGGAAAAGGAACTAAAAATGACCTCACAAAGTCTTCCGGCCAGATTCCTTCCTCATAGATACTGCGAATCAGTCCCTATAGACTCTTCCTCCCACATTTTCATAAACATTTAAGTAATTCCGGAGGAATGTTGTCTACCCCCATGAAATTATTTGAGTTCATCTCCATTAATGGCCATTCTATCTCATCGTCGGATATGCCTGGACCTAAGCTCTACGTAATGTTCCTTTTCTATGACCAAACTTGTTGGCCTAAGTTCTTTACAATAGAGTTCTATATATTCGTTCCATAGTGGATCTTTTCGGTGTCAACCATTATCTTACCCGCTTTATGCCTAGCTGTTAGCACAGATCGTCCCTTCTTACTTCCCGATAGAAATTTAACCTTGATGTATAGCGCACCAATACCACCGTTCTTCCGAGTACCTTCTTCCTCCATTCATCCCGTCCAACATCCCTATCCTGTTCCTTCCCTTTCCTCGTTTACCTAACATTCTCCCCTCAATCACAGTCTTCAACATCCCACTGCTGGTCAATACCCCCTTCATCCACTTTTCCTGCCTTCATAGGATTCTCCGAACAAACCCCTGTCTTCGCCCACCATACCAAGTACTTCCTCATTCGTTTTCTTCTCTGTCCATTTCACCTTCTCCATTCTCCTCCACACCCACATTTCAAAAGCCTCCAGTCTACGTCTATCCTCCTGCTTCAACGACCACGTTTCCGCGCCGTACATAGCTGCGCTCAATATTAAAGTTTTTACGAGTCTTTTCTCAATATCCTTACTCAACATCCTTGTCATACATCCTTTTCACATTTTTTTTACATTCCTGTCAGAAGAAAGGAAAATATAATAAACTCAGGGGATGGGAACGTTCCTAAAAGAGAATACCAAAAAAGGAAAGCTATTAGAGCACTTGGGTTCCGATCGGATTCAGCCAGATGTAGAACGAAAGAGAAGAGGGACGATTAGAATTATGTTGGTACTTATTAGTAGCCGAATCGAATGCTCTTCATAAAAGCATCTTGAAATATAATAGACCAGAAAAGTCCCGGAAAAATATATAATAGTTTTAAAAAGCTTAGTTTAGTAGAGGTTCAGGAACACAGTAGATTACTGCTAATGCTGCCAACTCAGAAATATAACTTATTGGTGGTTAGGCCAATTTAAATCCAAGTGGCTGAAGAAAACAATGAGGTATAAACGTAAAATATAAAAATTTTAGGAAACATAAACCGTCTTTCAAACGACTATGGAAAAGGTTTTTTACAAAATATTGATGCAAGCCCAGTATACGGAATGTTGTAAAATGCCGTAGAAGAAGTAGAAAGTGAATAAACATTAATGTGGGCACAGACTAGAACAAAAAAAACGACAACAGAAGACCTCGAATCTCAGAGAAATTAGAAAGGACTAGGTGAAGACAAGAATGAACAAGCATATCTGAACTGACAAAATTCAACAATTTAATGAGAAAAACAATGTGATTAATCAGAAGGAAGTATTAAAATGCTGAAGAGAAGTGATTTTGCTTAAACAACATTTACAAATGACTCTGTAGTATATAGTGAATAAGAATACCGGTATACAAAAATAACAATGGATTTCTATAAGAATAAAATAAAATATATTGAATAGAGAGAGAATGATAGATTTTAACAATTTTTAACCATTAGCCTCACAGAATTAGGGTAAAAAAACTCAACAAGAATCATACAAAAAGACAGATCATGAAAAATAGACACCCCTGGACGTAAATCACCTTGGATTTGAAGTTATTTCGGTAATTAGGTCACTAATAATAGTGAAATAGTAATAGTGAAAAGAATGAGAATATATGAACTAATGCTAATCGCATTCGTAGCTTTAGAGTGGGAATGCGATATAGTCGACTAAAAAATATTTAAAGGACATCTGAGTGTCTTAGAATTAAAGAGGGACCCACGATCAATATTAAGACGAGGTGGCTGAAATTACATGAAGGGTCGGCAATGAAAAAAAGTAAAAAAATAGCAAAGCGAGAATGTGCACTTGTTGTCAACTTTTAAATAGAGAGAATCTCTCTTACGATTTCTTCTTTATACATATTTTAAATAACAGGTAAAAATAATATTCCCCGCCTTACTCTCTTCCCTATTACTTCCCATTATGACTCTCTATTCACTATCCGCATCTGTTCACTCTGAGGGTATACAAGTTTCGGATAACTCTCCCACCCCTATTCTACTCTTATCTTCTGCTAAATAGTCATTAGTTCTACCCAGTTTACTCTGTCGAGCGCTTCAAAATCCGAGAAACATCAAGATACATCCTGATTGTACTCTTATGTTCTTTGCCACTAAGACCTCACTATTACTATAGCATCATATGTACTCATCTCCTTCCTAAGCCCAACTGATCTCCTGAGTACTCATTAGCTCACTCCTCCCACCTTCAGTTATATCCAGTACGAGTGTGAAAGCAAACTTGCAGTTCTCGACAACTACTGCTTTTTCCTTTTTTGGGATAATATCTCTGCTGATCTTACAAAATCTCCCAGCCATATACCTCCCTCATAAATGCTACAAATGAACTCATGAAAATTCTTCTTCCCCCTGTTTCCTAAATTTGCCGGAAGTTTTGCAAAGATAACATATATTCTCGCAGTTTTCTTCGATTTCATTTTCTTTTATGCCTTTTCTATTCAGAAGGCAAGTATTCCTAAAATATATTTATCCATATCATTTTCCCTTAATATATGCAAACTCAGGCCTATTACTATTACCTCATAGTTCCTCTCTATATTCTTCCCATCTTCTCAAAACCTATTCTGCTTTAATCAATGTTTTACCTCTACTTTCTAGCATTTCATATCTAATAGTGTAAATCGGTTTCTTACATCCTGAGTGTTCCTTCAAATTTATTCAGCGCGAGTCCCTTACGCCGATCCCTATGAACTCCCTGCATCTCCTCCTACTGCTCTTCCCACTATGGTTTTTGCCTTTTTAGTTTCTCGCCTCAGTTTAAGGTTTAGCTCTTTGTACAATCATCTCCCTAACTCTGTATTCACAATCTTCCATTAACTTCTCTCATCCATCTTCCGTATCATCAGGAATCTGTACCATCAGGAATTCATAGCTTCCCAATCCTTTTTCTAATTACCGTTTCTTTTGCTCCATTTGCCACTTTTATCTCCATTATCGAGATATTCTAATCTTTTGTCTACTGTACCCAATCCCTCGTTCTCCCTAGGAATTTTATGATCTGCCTCCTGGTACTCCTTCCTGTTAACTCCAGTGAAGTGTTCTGCATTCCAATTTCTTATCCTCCTATTCTTTCTCAAACTTTTAAATTAAACACATGACAGCATAAGCACTGAACTGCGATCCAAATCCACATCTGTTCTCGGGAAACTAAGTTATCTGATCACGCTATTCCTTCATTTAAGCCTAATTATAATATAATATAACTGATATCTTGCTGCAGAGTTGCATGAACAATCTGATAATTTAGTGCATATTTCGGCATTTTTTGTGTGTACCTTAATATAAAGTGGCCATTAAACCAAGTGTTAGTTGTGACTAACCTATTTTTTCTGATAAACTATTTTTTCTCACCACGGTCATTTATTTTTCCTAAAACATTCTCTCCAATAATACAGGGTGCGGCAACTTAACTTTATTTTTTGAATGCATTTTGTATTAAAGAAAGGAAATTATGTTACCGCACCCTGTACACGACCTACAAAAAGTACAAAAAAACATACAAAAAATCAAGGCAATGATATGCAGGAAACGTAAGGAGGTAAAACACATGAAATACAAATACTACAGGTAGAACAAATGGAACATTTCCTACTCTGAATCTGCATAACCAGCAACCGAAAACAGGCGTACAGGCACAAATGACATGTCAAGCAGTAATTCTACGAGAAGAAAAAAATCCACTCGCACGGATACGATTAAGCGCCGAGTAAAGACAAAACTTCGTCATGGCATACTCCTGATTTGCCTCTACATATTACTGTAATACCTAGTGTGGGGAAAGATAAAAGAAGATAGACATGTGGTGCTAAGGGAGAAAGATGAAGATTGAAGGGATAAGTCAAATAGCAACCGAACAAATAACGGGAAAATATGAAGGTTATTAAATAAATCTAATAATAAGAAAGGAAGGTACGAAATTATTTTAAGCTGCTACAAGTTTCCGAAGCTGGCTTTGGAAGGTGAAGCGATCAGAGGGAATCAAGGAGGAAGACTGCAGATGACATAATTGCCGGAAACAAATGTGGAAGTGAAAAAAAACAGAAGAATGGAAACGTGAAGTGGTTTGGAAGACGAAGCGGAGGGCTGCATCAAAGAATCCTAGGATTGATGACCGTTGATGATGATGATTACCTTGCGACACAGAAATGAATTCGGTTTCCAGACACAGCCTCCAGAAGGAGGAAAACTTGAGAAAAATTTTAATTAGCAAGGAAACCTTTCAACCGAGCGGGGAATATTTGTCTAATATTCTTCATATTTATACTCCTCGTAGAGACTGATATTTCTAGGATGAGTTCCTCTATAAAATCCCACTTCTTTTATTAATATTGCATATCCAATTACCATAGGAGCGAAAGATTGGCGAAAACTCGACAGATGTTTGAATTGAAGTTCATTACAGAGTCAAGGAGTAAAAGCAGTTTCCAAGACATAATTTCCTTTTGATTAGATCTCTTCTCTCTCACTTTCTGCTCGCTCTCCTCGGGAGTGTCGCAAGAGAGGCGGGCATGTCCGCAAAAGGGGAGTAGGGGGGGAGGGAAGAAGGGGAGGGGAGGAAGCAGATGCGGTGGAGGGGATTGAGAGGGCGGCGCGGTAGTGACTGAAGCCCAAAAGCCCTAAGTCCCGCGCCCGCTCAGCTCCAGATGAGAACACCTGGGGCCTCCAATCGAAGGGTGCGAGTGGGGCGGCAGGAGAGGGGGGACGAGGCGAAGGTGTAGGTGCTAGGGAGAGGGGAAGAGGAAGAAAGGGGTGTAAAGGTAGGTGGTGC
Organism: Hetaerina americana; assembly: GCF_022747635.1. NCBI lineage: Eukaryota > Metazoa > Arthropoda > Insecta > Odonata > Calopterygidae > Hetaerina > Hetaerina americana. Next base: position 100,319,574 of record NW_027286874.1, on the reverse strand, counting down.
GAGTTGCGGCGGGCGCGCCATTAAGATGGGAGGGAAACAAAGGGAAGGAGGAAATAAAATGGGATAGATGGAAATTCCTTTACTTTTCACAGAAATGCACCTCATACTTCCTTCCTCCCCTTCCCGCTCCTCGTCCCCCTCCTCCTTTTGATCCCTCTCCCTGTTCCCAGCGGTACACCAATCCGGCTTCGGGAGAGGACGGGTGCGTACGGGGGTGAAAGCCTTCCCTTTCCCACCTTTCATTGCCAATTATTGAGGGAGAACTTTTTCCCCGAAAAAATCAGCCGAATTAATACAGCTATCACGAACACAGCTCATATTACATATATCCTTGGGTATATATATATATATACCCACGGATATATGTAATATATATAAGAGTGTGTGTGTGTATATGCATATCTATTATTATTATAAGGTAATCTACCGGTTGAGGTAGGTTGTAGGTTTTTGGATGGACACAACTACCAAATAAATATTTTTTGACTCCTAACAAAACAAAACTCAATCCAGCAACCTACTTTACATCAGGTCCCTCTTCATCTCTGAGTACTTCCTTCCTCCCTTCATCCGGCTCGACATCTCTATTCTGTTCCCGCTCTCTCCTCGTTTGCCAAACATTCTTCTCTCTATTACACTTTTCAACATACCCCCTTCATCCACTTTTCCTGCCTCCATATGATTCCTCCCAACAAACCCCTCTGGAAAGGAAACCACTCTCTTCGCCCACCATACCAAGTACTTCCTCATTTGTTTTCTTGTCTGTCCATTTCACCTTCTCCATTCTTCTCCACACCCACATTTCAAAAGCCTCCAGTCTACGTCAATCCTCCTGCTTCAATGACCACGTTTCCACGCCGTACATAGCTACGCTCCATATCAAAGTTTTTACGAGTCTTTTCTTAACATCCTTACTCAACGTCCCTGTCATCAACTCCCTCCTCCTTGTGAAAGCCTCTTTGCCTAGCGCAATTCTTCGCCTTACGTCCCTACTACTTTGACCGTGTTGGTCCAAAACACTACCGAGATATGTAAACTGTTCTACCTGCTCTAGTTTTTACCCTCCTATTTTAATGTTAAGCTTGGCCTTTTTCTTTCTAGAAAATCGCTTAACCTTTGTTATATTAATATTAATTTTCATCCCATACCTGTCGCACTTAATTTTCGATTCACTCAGCAATGCTTGCAACCCCTTGGCTGACTGACAAACTAAAGCTTGGTGATCAGCAAACCAAACTGATTTTACGAACGTCCCTCCCACTTTCATTCCTGCCTCCAGTTTTTCCCATGCCTCTTTAAACGTTTCCTCCGCATATACGTTGAACAAAAACGGTGACAATGGGCAACCTGCCTTACACCTCTTCCTAACATTGCCCAACCTGACTCCCCGTTTCACACTCGAACCTGAGCAGTCTGAGACATGTACAGGTTGCGGATTAGCCTCCTTTCCCTCCACCCTATTTTTTCAATATACTCATTAGTTTTTCCCAATTTACTCTGACAAACGCTTTTTCGAAATCTACAAAATAGGAAGATACGTCCTGATTGTATTTTATATTCCTCTCGATCAGTGAGTGATCTCATTACTGCAATGATATCACGAGTACCTCTCCCCTTCCTTAACCCAAACTGATCATCCCCTAAGTAATTATTTGCCTATCATTAGCTATCATTTTGTTTATGATCCTGAGAACAACTTTAGCTGCGTGGGATATCAAACTTATTGCCTTGTAGTCCTCACATGATGTAGCCTTTACCTTTTTTGGAATAGGAACTAAAACTGATCTCACAAAGTCTTATGGCCAGATTCCTTCCTCATAGGTACTGCGAATCAGCCCATATAGCCTCTTTTTCCCACATTTTCCTAAAAATTTAAGTAGTTTCGCAGGAATGTTATCAGCCCCCACGGCCTTATTTAGTTTCATCTCCCTTAATGCCTTTTCTATCTCATCGTCGAGTATGCCTGGAACTAAGCTATCTTCCTTTACGTCATGTTCCTTTTCCTTGTCAAACTTTGTTGGTCTAAGTTCTTTACTATACAGTTCTTCTCTATACTCCTTCCATTTCTCTTGGATCTTTCCTGCGTCAACTATTACCTTACCCGCCTTATCTCTAACTGTTAGCATAGATCTTCCTTTCTCACTTCCCGATAAAGTTTTAACTTTGCTGTACAGCGCACCAATTTCACCCTTCCTCTGCAAACTCTCCATATCTTCGCACTACGTCTTCCACCATGTTCCTCCATATGTTTGCTCGGTGGCATGCATACTTGAATAATAACCAAGTTCGTCGGTTCTGCTTTTATCTGTACTAGTAATATTCTATCCGTTGCCTGTTCTATGTTGACCACGCTTCTTCCTTCTTCTTTATTTAATATTATGGCAACCCCTTGTTGGCTCTCGTCCCCGCTGCTGCATATTATTCACTTCAGTAATATCACTTCATATATTTATCACTTCAGTAATCCCCGCTATCTTTCCATCTCACCTCGCATAGGCCTAAAATATTTATATTTCCCCTTTCCATCTCGCTAAATATTCTCTAATTTTCCAGTCGTCAACATTGTCCTAACATTCCACGTTCCCATTCTAACTACTTTCGAGATGATCACCAGCGTAAAAATATTTCCTTGGCCGGGACTTGAGCACTGGATCTTTACACTTACTGGGCCGATGCTCTAACTTGAGCTATCGAGGAAACTCGATTTCTGCTCGATACCGCCTTACCCACCTCTCCTGTGTTCGTCCTTTATATGTGTTTCCATCCCTTTTTCATATATCTACATCATTTTTCCATGTGAATGAATATTTGTTCGGTATATGGCGGGATTACGTGTTTGAATACATATATACATATACATACATATATAAATATATATATATATATATATATATAAATTAATTTATTTATATTTATGTATATGTATGCATGTGGATCACGGTAATCCAGGGGTAGAGCGTTGGACCGCTGCCTGGAAGAGCCCGGGTTCGATTCGCAGGCAAGCCTCATTGAGCACCAGGAGCTCCACCCAAGCGATGCGTTTTTTCGGGTACTAGATATTCCTGGGAAACCATAACTGGCACCGACCCCCTAACCTGATGTTTGAATTTCACCCGCCGTTGGGCTTAGTACTGGGTGAATTATACCATCGCGTACCAAAGCGACCATCAGGTTGATTCCTGTTTTTTTCTTATAAATGTATCTATGTAACCTGTGGATGTTCTTATTTCATTAAAATATTGAAAATAGAGGTTACTTTAACTCCTTTCATTGCGGTTCGTTACCACCGGGGGATCAAAGAATGCGTTTTCGACCACGCGTCTTAGGATTTCTCAAATGAAGATGGAGTATTGGCAAGGAAGAGGAACAGGTGAACAGATGGTCATGTCCCGTCCCACCATCCTCCCTCGATTGCACAACGATTACGCTATACGTTACCAAGTAAAATCGTTACCATCCGAAGGGAAATCTCGAAGGATTTCTGAGAACTAAAACTTCTTAATTGGAAAAACTTTTCCTGATGACACAGAGGCTCTCCTTGGAAGCATCGTCAAGAGTTCATTTTGCGAGTTTGAAATGCATAGACCCATCGCTCTAATTAAGAATACACCCGCATTAGGGTGGTAACTATGAGTGCATTATTAGATTTTCATCGTTTCAAACAGTTTTTTACTTCGCATACGAGATTACAACTTTGAATTTTGACGAAATCCCAAATATTATTCTTGGCTTTATCTGATTGATGTGCGGACATAATTCTAAGGGTTTTAAATTTTATTAAAAATATTTTCGTTTCAATGATTAATGTCGTTTTCCAGGAGCTATGAAGGTTATTTTACAGTATGGAGGAAATTTAAAAACGGTAATTTTAGAAATTAATAGTTACTTCCTGCTTCCTCGTATGAAATATACTCAAGTAAGAATTCTGAATTCAGTGGCATATACCTGAAATCCAGGTATACCTTGCTGGCAAATGACCCGTCAATTCCAATACCCAGTCAATAATAATACCTCCGAATTAAAGAACTTTTTGCATAATGTAAATACTCCGGAATATTTTATATGAAGTTGTTTTGGTTCATCAAACCTTCGTATTTAAATCCAAAGTGTTCATTATTTCAATTTTGTCCAGCTTCTACTTACAATTTTAAATACTTATTAGAGTATTGCAATATTCAATGCAAAGTTTTTTTATTCAGATACTTCGTTCATTTTACCATTCCCTTTTTGTGAAGAGGGTTCCAATTTGAAATCTTCTTATATCTGCATTAAAGTGTTTCTTGGAAGGAGTTTTATTAAAATATTCAAATTAAGAAGATAACAAAAGGTGCTATTTCGCATTATCTAGACCCCATTTTGAATATGCCCCGAGCATTTGGGGCTCTACATTAAAGGACATGCAAATAAGATTCCGCTACATTATTAAAATATCTTGTTTAGGCGCCGGGTTATTCCTAGAAAAACTACAAGCATTGGCAAAATTATCTGGAAAACTAGTTACATTGTGAGAATCGAAAACCACAAAGAAAAATACAAAATATACAAATTTCATTGAAAAACTGAGATAATCGTCTTAATTTATTGTAATTTGCAGGCAAGACCATAAGAAGCTTAGGTTAATAGTTGAGCTAATGGATAACAAATAACTTTATAACGCATAATCGCAATTAATCTCGATTAAAATAGTAGCAATACTTAGAGGCATAAGTTGAAACTAGTTAAAAGCCTCCCGTCCGTTGATTTATAGCCGAGATTCATCATCTAGACTCGCCACATACTTTCGCCATGGACATCATGCCTCCTCTCCTGAATTCATGTATCTTCCACGGAAACTCTTTTTATTTTTTTAAATCATCCCTTAGTTTTATCTCTTATTAGACTTTCAACGAATGGCATCAGTATCAAAGACCTAATTGTAAAAACTATATGCCAAATCTAGGATTTCACATCCCTCTTCCTCGGAGAGAGGGGTCAATGTGCCGAATTCGGAACGTCGCTCATCGATATGGAAGCCGCGCGCTCAAATCGAAAATAGTCCAGTTCCTGTGCCACGTAACCAGCTCTCTGATCCCTTTGCTGAATATACCCACTCCGCCATGGTTGATGACTATTCGAGCGCGTCTGAAACGCGCAGCACATTATACTCTGAGACATGGATGAAACCTCAAACTTTCACGGGTTTGTGTGCGTGTGTGACCGACCGATCCGATAAATAATGGCTTCTTATAATAATTGCAAAATGTACTCATAAACCGCAGTTTACTTCTGTCAGCATATTACGAGAATTCGAAAAAATATCAAACATCTAAAGATCAACTCTTCAGTTATGGCATACTAATATTATTATTTATAGTAGTCCATCACTCATGGTAAATTATTGATGGATCCTGATCTCCTGGTCTGCTACACCTCAAAGCCCATATAACATGACACTAAATACCCTTAAAAAACCTATCACAAAATTAACGCCAATTCATCCATACACTAGCCAAATTAATTGATGGGATAAAATCAAGTCAGTTGTTCAGTGAGCTCAGTAGAAGTTAACTCAGAAAACTTGAAATACACAAGCGTCACTACCATGGCTATGCAGAACCTGTATTGAAAGAATATTTTGTTAAAACTTTTCCTATTTATCGTACAAGAACTATTTAAATTGAACAAGCAACTAGAGTGTATATGAAATTTTGAGGAAATTTAATAAGGGGTTAAGAAGCAAAAATTGCACACTTTCCAAGAAATAAATACAATAAACTGAAAGCCTTAGTGCCATAACTGAATGATAATCAAATGTATGTACTGTTACATCACCGCAATCCGCGTACTATCGATAAATAGGGCTTCGCTTGATCAAATACGACTTGGGAGATAAGAAATATTATTAAACATGGTACGAGAATGTTTACATGAAAATAATACAGAAACATTTAATATTTAATATAGATGCTTTGAAAGGTGCAACTAAAGCAAATTCCACTATTTATAAACTCTTCTAAAATAATATTCAATACTTCTGCCCCTCCCCGAAACGATATTTTTGGCACTTAAGGTATTAGGTTTAATATATTTTTTGGCTATATTAAATTATTAAAATATTTGGAGTGTTAATTTGTGAAAAAATCCGGACATCATGCTTTAAGGAAAAATATGCCATTATGTGGCTCTTTCGATTAAAAACGAAATAAATGAATAACTTACATTTAATATTATAAAACCACAAGAAAATATAACTCTTCAAACGAGAATGCAGGAGAGGTAAAAATCAAAATTATTAAATGCTGTCATTTACATGTCTTCAAACTCAAAATTTCATTATTTTAGTTCATAAGTAAGCAAGGGCTATTTATAGTTGTTTTGTCATGAAGCTTTTCTCGTTATTTTCAAAATTCATATACCACTTCATGATGAGTAATAACCCTACCGTATGAGGCTGATTATTAGTATGCGTTACAAAGTAAGCGATTTAATTTTAGTGCTGATATTTTTAGGACGAAAATTCATCAGTTCTCATTTACCTAAGTTTTCTCGTAAAACATAGCATATTTCCCGTATATTTAAAAGAATGAAATTATATGAATCCCATGAAAAACGTTCGAGTATTTGGTTATCTCCAAGAAACTGCAGATACCATCTATATGCACTGCCGTAAAATTGTGACGTGAATTTCAAGTTTAATCATGGCTCTCGCTCAAATAAACAATCATCTCCCAACTTCCTCATTTTAAAAGAGCTGAAAATTATTCAGGGTACGGAGTGAAAAGATATGTCTATTAATTCAACTGTTCCATTCCCAGTAAAGTTCTCTAATGCTTGCGTTTCTATTTTACTTTCGACCTTAATTTCAAATTAAAAGGAAAAGGTTTGCCCAGTTCTCCCGCCAGATGTCGGTATTATTTTCTTTCAATGTAAAATACACAAAATTGAAACTTGCACGCCGTTTATCTTTCGTTGTTGTAGCTCATTTCAATTTATTTGGCTTTCCCAATTATTTTCCGCTAGTTTTACGTTGAAATGAAGACTTTGAGTTGGATTACTAGGGTCGTTCACCATACCCACCGACCACAGTCAAAAACCAAAAGTATCCAAGTTCAGTCCAACTACGGAGAAAAGATATTTCCCACCATTTCCCATTCGGTGTGTATTATTTCAATTTTATCCTCAGACCCAAGATTAGCCGTAAGATAAGAGCTTAAACGAATCCTCCATCAAATGATTTCTTCCCAGGAATTAATTCCCGCCACTGGGCTTTCCACCCGCAACTCCCTCTACTATTCTATCATCGCGCGAAACCTCCTTTTCCATACCTCAACCCCTTCCCTCTTACCTGCCCCCTCTCCTCTCTCCACCCCCTGCCACACCACCTCCCTAGCCCCTCCCCGTCTCCCCTCCGCACCTCGGCTCGTACCTCCTCGCTTATATTGCCTCTCCTCTTCATCCCCTTGGCGCCACGTTAATCTCTCGTGTCTCCCGACACCGATCCTCCCCCATTCAAACCCACTCTCCTCTCTGCCGCTTCCCTCGTGCCCTCCTCCCGCCCGCTCGCGCAGACCTGACCCTCTCCCATCGCTTCTCAACTCGGCCCCTCTCCCTCCCACCCTCTCGCCCCAGTCGCCCGCTGATCCTCCCAGCCAAACGCCCCGATTCACCATTATTGGCCCTTGTCTTCTCGTTCCCTCTCTCCCGCCCGTTCTCCTCTCCCCTTCCGCATCCGCTCCTTATCGAAACCACCCTCTGCCGCGGTCACCCACTCCTCCCTAACCCAACAACCCCCCAAACCCTCCTCCCCCGCATCCCGAACCAAGCTCCCTCCCATTCCCCCGCGACCCCCAAAGTGATCCCCGACCGTCTTATTCACTCTCTTTCTCTTCTTCTCATACCTTTTCTATCTCTCGAGCTCTCTCTCGTTTTACTCCCCTCTCTCTCACTCTCTCCTTCTCCACGCCTCTCCCCACCCCACGACGGGTAGGTACTCAATCACGCCGAACCTTTTATTCCCTCCTCCACCATTTTCTATCGTCTTTTGTTCACGTGGCGAGCGCTTTTATCGTAATTAAGGTGTGTGCGAGGAGATTTGTTACCGTAGGGACGGAGAAAAGGATGGTTAGGAGTGGGAAGAGGTGGAAGTGGGGTTTCGAGGGCAGGGGATGGGACGAGGAGGCAAGAGGGCGGGGGTAGAGACGAGGGGGCGATGGGATGGTTGGGGCTGAAGAGTTAGGGGGGCTGCGAGGTGCGACATGATGGCTACGAAGGGATGAAAGGAGCAGCAGGGGGGTGGGAGATGAGGCAAGAGGGTTGGGGAGAGAGCGAATCCCAAGACAAGCCAAGACACGGGCGGCCATTGTAGATGACGAGCGAATGATCAACATGAGGGGTTAGCTGTATCGGAGTGTGGAAAGACTCCAAGGGGGCTGCTAAGGATAAGAGATAATGAATTCCGGAGCTCTCCCCCTTATTTCCCCAGTTCTTTCTTAGGAATATATCTTCCCTCCCCTATAAAAATCAAACATAAGCTCCAACATATGTGCCTGAATGCATGTATTATGTATAATTGAATGTATTCGGGACATGACGCGGATAGTGTCCCGGAATGGATGGGTTTGCTGATGAGTATTTGAGGGCACAAAAGAGAGGTACGGAGTTTGACGGAGAAATTATGGCCTAAGGGTTATTAAGGGGAGGAATATGAAAAGTTCTTGCGCGGATGACTACAACTTTGGGGAATTGATTGCCTCGCTGAAGCGCTCTAAAGGGCTAAAAAATGAAAAATTAAGGAAGATGGTGATTTATCGACCAGACATTTTAAAGTTTTTTTTTGAGTGGGTTCCTAAATGAGCCCAATAACCGACCCACTTATTTAAGATAAATTATTGTTTTATTTATCATTAGCGTAATTTATGGCTTAATGAGGCATTATTAAGCCGTTAAACTATTTCTGCACTTAAAAGACCTGCATTCTCTTATTTTTCAAGTATCCTGTAACATTACCTTTTGATCCTTTATACGTAGATTTAAAAGTGGGAATGAATTGAACTATCGACAAAAATAAGAAACATTGATCATTTGAACTAGATTCGAGAAAAAATGTAAGTACGATCAGATTTTATTATACTCAATTAAGGGTTGCCCCCAAAGAACTTCTGCAAGCCAGTGAAAAATTATTTTTACTGATAGCCTTCAGTTTTAATTAGCATATAACTTCATCCGATGGGGAAACCGATTACTTATACTCATCTTCTAGGATAATAAACCCTAAACTGGGAATCTTCACGCAATTAACGAAAAGAGTTTAGAGGAAAAGAAAGTTTGAGTGAGCTAATTTTAAAATTTTTACATTTTATGAATTTGTACATGGATAAAATTTTCCATTTCCCATTAATCCATTTTGTCCCAGAAATAACCAAGTTTTAACTGCAAAATTCAGCAAAAAATTAGCGCAAACGTTTACTTTCGTGTTTTACATTGACGATGCTAAGGATGCTTCTAATTTATACGTATCCTTCTCTCCGGTCCTCCAGACGTTTTCAATTTCGAGAAATTCTCCTCCAGCGCGCAGAATTATGGAAGTTCAAGGTCTGCCGTAAGAAAGAGAGAAGCGAAAGGCAATCAGAGCCAAAATACTCCCGTATATATAAATGAGAGGAAAAAAATTTCGGATCTTTTGTTGAAAAAAGCTCGTTAAGTGAAAATGCTTGCATTCGCATGAATGATTAATTAGGCGAAATAAAACTGATTCAATTTAACAACGGTGAGTGCCGTCCGTTGTTCCCTATGAGAAATAACGTTTCTGAAACACTAAGTTGCCGAAATTTCTTCTCGATTTATTCACGAACACCTCTAAGAAAGAAAACCAAAATTAAAGCTGCCCGAAAGAAGAGGAATAGGAGAAGCTATTAATTTGTGGAGAGCAAGAGAGAATAGGAGCGGGAAGATCGAGAGGGAATGGGAGTGAGAATGGAAGGCAACGGACCAATCACAGTGTCATTACGAGCAGTTCCGAGGAATAAGGGCTTTGAAGCTAAAAAGCATGGAAAAACGCACCGGAAAAAATTCAATGAAGGTTTTTGAGGGAGGGAAAATGGACGGAACAAAAGGTTATGGGAAGAAAATAAATGCAATGGTAGTTCTCTCTCAACCGTCTCCTCGTATATTTTTTTTGTTTTCAGTGGGAGAAGATGGAAGTGGAACTCAAAAGGCATGCGTTCTCTCATAATAAAAAAAATCACCCTCAGCCCCCCCAAGGAAGAGGCTGGAGCATTGAAAGGGATCAGAAGAGCATATTCAAAGGGGGCGGGAGAAAATATTTAGGGAAAAAAATCAGACGGACGGATTGAATGGAGAGAAGGGAAAATTAAGCAGAGGGGGCAGGGAGAGAGAGAGAGAGGGAGACAAGTTGGTGGCACGTTACGGGGGAAATAAAGGGGAAGTGAAGACTTAGCAGTTGGCATAGGGTCAGCATTTCAGAAGGGACCAACGCAGAACGAGGAAAGGTGTAATTTGAGGAAGAAAAATAACCCTTATGAGAAATTCCCACCACCCGGAGATTAGCTTTTTGAGGAAGAGTTGGGTGGCGAGGAGGTATGAGACGCGGGCCGAGTAGGGAGCGGAGGAAGAGGGTGACATTGAAAAGGAGGTGGAAAAATTCAGGGAACGAGAAAATAAAGATGAGCATCTTCGTTGATTTTTCGGAGAGAGAGAGACATAAGAAAGTAATGGGAGGCTGAAAGAATTGAGTAGAGAGTCAAGGAATCTTCTGAAGGGTTCTTCAGTGTATTCTTTCCGAATTAGTATTTTGGGAGGCACATTCTCGGAGGTATAGTATGTCGTTAGCTGGAGAAGGGCGGAGGAGGCAATCGTTTGGAATTTCGGGATTCTTAAGTAAACAAGGCGTGGAATAGTGTTTTTATGGTAATTCATAAAAGATCATTATCATTATTCACGGAGAGCAAACAGTACATATTTGAAGATATGGTTGAATGAGTGGATGAGAATTTTATTAGTCCAATCGACGAAGGATGCACTGCGAAAGTCTTGAACAAATTATGATTAATTTTAACGGCTGGAAACATTACGTAGAACATAAAAAATATTCTACCAAGTTAAAAGCACAATCGAATTTCTGTAAAAATGAAAGGCGATTCTGTTAACACGCTCATAAAACAGCATACTGTTTAATGATAATGAGAAACTTTCAAATTATTCGTATGATCTAATTGTATTATCTGATACCTAACCATCGTTTGAAAAAATGGCCAGATGAGCTAAATCTTAATAGAAACAAAAGAATAGAAGGTACCAATGTTACTTTTATATCCTCATTATGAAAATTGTTTGGTCCAAATTTCTTAAGAAAGGTAATCCGAGCTTTAAAGAAAGCATTAATAAGAAGTGATACATTTTTTTTGCAAATATATATAATAATTCAACACCTTAGAGGGTGATATAAGCCATGTGAAACATTTTTAAAAAATCCATTACAATTACACTTAAATATATGAAACAGCGAAGTGTATTTAACAGGTAATCAAAGTCATTATTTGTAGTATCCGTGTAATTATAAAGTGATATATTATTTTGATCATGCATGTAGAAGTATGATTATTTAGGCAGTTTGTATAATTTTGTCATTGCATGAAGCATGAAATATTTTTGTTAGAGGGAAATTCCTCTTTAAAATCCAATCTAATTCAAAACCACTAAGTTTTAAAATGAGTGATATTTAATATTCAAGCAGACTAGGTAACATCTTCCCTGTTTGAAATTATAGTATAATTCATTATTTGAGCACTGATACATATCCCAAGACCCATATAGAACATTTTAAAATGGTCAGAAAAATTGCTACAAATTACTTTTTCAATTAAATTTTTAAAAAGAACTGTTTTTACAACAAAAAAGTGTACATTCTAGTAAAGTAATTCAAGACAATGAAAGAAAAATTCTTGCGCCTGCATAATGAATAGAAAACACAACAGTTCCTGTTGCAGAGAGCATTCTAATTGGAATTTTTAAAAAAATTAAACTTCATTGATAGGGAATTCGAGGAAGATAAAATAGGTGAGTAAGAACTGTAAACAGAGCAAATTAGGTAGGGAATTGTAAAAGCATTTAATTAGGAAAAAGTAATGTAACGGATGAGGAAAGATTTATTTTTATATTGGAGTTTGATCGAGGCAAATTATTTCAATTAACCTTTCACAACTATCGTAAAAAAGAACTATCACTAGCTAAGAGATTGCACTGAAATCCGAAGTTAAATGAAATAATTGTTTGGGAGCTATTTAAAAATTGGTGAAAAAACGAAAAATCAATATTCCCGAATTCGCTAATATAAAATAGTCAAAATAATCAAACTATTCCTGAAGAAACATAACTAATTAACTGTACATAACAATGCATAATAAATAAATAAATAAAACATTAATGGTAAATATGTATGCAAATCAATAGTTGCATTGAACCCAGTGAACATTTCATTCAAGGCATTACAAGCACCATGAAGTTACTTTTTTATAAAATTAAGGACATTTCCCTTCAGTCTCTTTGAAAATTGTGTACATCTTATGTAATGATAAACTTATCCATCAGGACTTAGCATCCCGACCATCAAAAATGTTGCGGAGGCATCTACATCAACTGATTACAACTTCATTCACTTTTATGCTTTATCATAATTTTCATAAAAAGCTAAACTTCATGAAATACCTCGAAATCTGCGATCATATCCGGCATGAAAGTTTACGTAAATGGAAAACCATGGGAGAAGAGTTCTCTGCAGCAAAAAAGTGTCTAAATGAAACGGAACAGAAAACGGAATAATCAGTAAAACAAAAGTTTCATCGGGACGCGTGAAAGTTTGCGAGAGAGAGAGAGAGAAAGAGAATTTTGTTCGAATATTAAAAGGAAGGTTTGACAGAACTGAAATAGCTTAACTTTCCGCATAATTCCGTGAATCGGAAGAGAGCGTTTTACGGTCGCTATAGAGGAAGTGACCTGCAAGAAGTTCCATGGAGACGAGGAAAGATACAGAAGTAACAAATATAAGCGGGGTAAAAGTGAATTTGAGAAGAAATATCAATGGTATGAGGAACGAACGAGAGAGAAGGGTGGAAGGTGCTTGTAAGCTTGAGAAAGAGCAAGGTGAATGTAGGAGGGGAGGAAGATGAGGTAAAGAGGTAAATATGAGAGTAATGAGAGACAAAGAAGATCCTTAGTGAAGGCTGGAGGACTAATATTCTCCTCTCTTGCGGGGATAGGAATTCCATTGTTTCCTTTATTGTCTCCGTGGCGAATTGTGGGAGGGGACGAGAGTGTACGAGGGGGAGGGGTTGGGACTCGGACGGGATGGGAGATGGCAAGCGAGTTCCCAGCCGTGTGAAGAAAAATGTCATCCGACGGATGAGGAGGGAGGAGGAGCCGAAAGAGTCGGAAAGAGAACGCGGATGGGGGAGGGATTGAAGGAAAGAGAGACCGAGAAGGTGAGGGGGCGGGGAAAAGGAAGATTAAAAACCTTCGGGAGATGGAAAAAAAGGAGCGGGCCTCATTGGAAACGGAGGAGCCAACTTCAAGTTGGCATTTTTTTCACTCGCTTTTATTAATCACTTTTAATGACGTTTAGCGAGGGATGAAACCAACCCCATGGTCTCCATTCCTCGCTGACGTCTCGCTCTGTTCATCCTTCCTCCACCAATACCATTCACCTGGTGAAATTCTGCACTCAAGCCCCCTGTCTTCCTGTATCCCTCTCTTTCTCCTCCCCAATCTCTTGCACATTGCCTAATTACCACCCGAGAACTGCTCATGCCAGTAAGATTCTAGCATATTGGGTCAGCCTATAGCTCTGACCTCCCTCGTTGAATATCCGCGTTTGATTCGCGAGAGGGATCAGGAATTTTCGCTGGCGGTATGGTATATTGGCATTGCCAATAACAGAGTTCCTGCTGTTCGTACTAATTAGGTCATATCGCACCGGTAGCATGAGTTATTGCGAAATGCATCACTACGCTATAACCATGCCTTAGGCGAGACTTGAACATGCGGCGCACTTTGCTTACCGCACGCTGTTCAACACACCAACATGTATGAAGGATATCCATTTCGTTCTCATTTCAGTTCTAAGTTGAAAGTCTGGAGTTCTAGGATGTACCAGGTATTTTGGTTTTTTAATGAAAGTCCATAAAAATTTATCACTCTTTGCCTGAAAAGCGTAAATTACTTTCCTTGCAAATCGTGATTTGATGTGCTGAATTTTCTTCGGAAATGGTACCATACCAGAATAAAGAGGTCATAATTGAATTAATATCATTTCCAGTGTGAGACTGCACCCGAAGTTGGAGAGCTTGATATGTAGTTTGGTTACGTGGATCATTTATTTTTCGAGCAAGTGAATGTCGACATACATTTCACTCCGTTCATTTTGCATTTCTTTATCCATTCCGTGGAAAATACTCTCTTCCAGCTGACTCTATAATTACAACTTCTATTGTAACAATATTAGAACAAATTCGAACATAAAATATTTAAATAGATACGTTTTTACGTCCTTGTTCTTTTAAATTGAGTTCTCACCGACTGAATGCTCACATTCTTTCTCAAGCCGATATTAATTCCATTATGAGTTAATTATCTTCTTACACCTATCAGTTCTAAAATGTTATCATTTGTTTTTCTTATTGGACTCATTCCCGTAAAATATATATTCCATTTTCAAATTCCATTCCAAATTTTGCCCAATCTATCTAATGCTTCTTTGCGGTATAAAATTTTCTGCTTTCACTATTCTGAGCTTTTCCTCATTAGAATTTTACCTATTATGCTCACTTGAGGCACGAAGTCCATCCACGGGACGAGGTTTCAAAGGATTATTATATTTTTTGATAGCTTACTCCCCAAAAGCCCTAAACTTGATACACTTATAGGGCCAAATTCACACGACATTTTTTCTCTAGATACTAGATCCTTGTTACAGGTATTAGGTAGATATTATTATATTCATTGTAGGTACCACTTCCTCAATATAGGAATCGCATATGATCTGATATGTGTTGTGCTCCCCTTACCATGAATGCTTTACTAGCTTAAGCTTAAGTTTACCACTTGATCCCCGTCGATAATCTTTAACTTATATTATACTTCTTACGAGGCAAATGAGCGACACCCCTTGTGGCTTTGGAACACTTTTTGGGATTGCTTAATTCCTTACGTCCAAAATTTTGCTTCAAATACGGTTTAATCTGTGAACGGGAATAGATTAATTTTATTACTATCATTTCTTAACTTGCATTCACTATCCATACAATACCTGATTTAGCAACATAGCGGAGCATCTTTATTCCTAACTGGGGGTACCAGATTCTAAACCGGGAGGTGAGACTGCACACCCTTTGTTCTATTAGTAAATGGTTAGCGTATTTGTTTCACAGAATCAAAGAGTGGCTGCTGCAGTAATGAGTGAGTTATTTAAATCACCGTCGGTCGTAGCGCTACAAAGGAGTAGCAATATCGGGGCGAATGGTATAACAGTGGAGAACAACCCTTTTTCAAAGCAACAATAACGCTGATAAGGTTTTTATAATACTGCACATTGGAAAACATCCATTCGTTCAGTTCTCTCTCGTTAGTTGAAGAAAGAAGAGATTCTAAGGAGGGCTAAATAGAAGAAAGACGTCCTTTTTGGAGATAATTTGTAATAGAATGGATATAAAGGCAGTTGTCGAGGAAAAAGTGAAGGGATGGAGCCAAAAAGGAAGGACCCGTACAAGGTACAAAAAACAGTTGATACCATGTGTAAAAGAGAAGAACTTGTAAACGGGATGGCGTTAGCCGAGAGAAGACTGAATGGTGGGCCGCGTAAGTTCAGTATCAGGATTGAAGACCCGTGATGGAGGTCGAAGATCGATAATTCAATTTTAAACTAAAAAAATGAAATTATGTAATTTTTTCAAAATTTCAAAAGTGGATTTCATAAATTTCACTCATTTCGCGATAAGGTCCTCACCATGAATATTTTCTACCAGGATTCGTTGAAATTAAGTTGTGTAAAATACATACTATCAAGCAAAATCAAAAAATTGCATTCTGTGCAGTGAAAGCAGACTAAATTCAATTCATTTAACTGGGCATTTTAATTGAATAATGTCTATTTCAACCTTATGGCATGAAATTAAATCAAGTGCAGGCTGAAATAAAACTTTTATCATACACACTCTTTTCGAAAAGTGTACATATATTCAACTTAAATATTTATTCAGTTTATTCCCATCGATGACGGGTCTTTTAATGTGTATGTGACGTAAAAATAAGAACAGTATTTAGAAGAGCACTCATGCGCGTTTTCATTGCTGAAGAAATAAAATAAACTCTCAAATTAAAGTTAATGTGTCAAAGAGACTCTTTATCATACGTCCAAACGCAAGCCGAGAGCTGGAACGGAAATGTTTCCCAAAAAAATACAAAATATGGGACCATATAAAGTGTCACGTCATACACAAAGTGATTCAAAGTTTACAAGATAAACAGCAACTGACAAAGGTGCAATAAATTTAGTTCGTAGGCCAGCGTGTGAAAGGCAAGATAATCAAACGAAAAGTTGGCATTGATTGTCCTTCAGAACTCAGTTCCATAAAAAGACCTTAAATTATGGGTCTAAGATGAACGTGTTTGGCGCAGTGTTTTAAATTTGTGGTAGATTGAAACTTTGTCGCCTGGGATGTTAGGCGATGAGCATAAATAGCAGAGGTCAAATAACAAGTGCTGTATTCTTAAGGATTGTTCCTAACTAATAATAATAGCAACATCACCTCTGGCTCTCCCGCTCTCTCTCCTGGCCAAGAGTAGCTTCTTCCCTCGTGTCGTTTCTGGCTCGAGCAAACACCGTCTCGCTCTCACCACACCACTCACTATTCACCCCCTACTCCCCGCTCCTCTCCTCCTCCATCCCACTCCCCACGCCTACCTTCCGCCCCGCACTCACGCACTTTTCCTTTCATTCCCTCAGTCCCGATCCCTTCGGCCCCACGCTCTCCTCCCCCCATCCGCCTCACCGCCCCGTCCCCCCACTTCGGAAGGCGAGGCGGAAACAAGGAGCGGCGGCGGCTGGGCCGTTGGGTTCGAGGTGAACCGGAGGGGCGCTCGGGAGGGAAGGGGAGGCAGCAGCGCGGTATGATAAGGGAGCGGGATCCTGAAAACGGAGAGCGAGTGCTGACTGCCGAGGGCGCGGGGAGGACGGGGTGGAGGAACGGAAAAAAAAATCCATCGCATTGTTGCAGCCGAGAGCCCCTTTCGCCGCGCGTCCCCCTGGAGGAGGAAATGTGAGTGTATTTTTTTAAACCCAACCCTCTCCTCCTCCATCAGGTAGGACTACTCTCCTCCCTGCCATCCCTCCTCTTCCCACTGCTGTCTCTCCCTATCCCTCGTGCTACGCGTCGCATTTTTCCCTCGTTCCTCCACACGCGTGCTGTGTTCGTGGGAATGTTTGCCTTGTAAGTGGGAGCATTGTGCGGAGAGAGACTGCGGGGGAAGGCGGAGGTTCAGAGGGGTACGTTTGGCTGGCAGAGGGAGAGGGTGGAAGGGGGAGCCGAAGAGAGAGAGTGAGTGTGGTGAATGTAACCGGGACGGCAACGGCGGAAGAGTGTGTGTGTGTTGTGGGGAGAGGGTAGTGGAGGAGAGGGAGCGGAAACTGTACGGGTCGGAGTCGAATGATGGGGATGGGGAGGGATGAAAGGGGGTGGGGGGGCAGGCAGAGGCGAAGGGAAAAGAGAGAGGAACTTACTCCGTTTATGCCCTAAAACGCTGAATGAATTTAGAGAGGAGAAGGCTTTGATGTCCCAAATCAAATAACATTGTTTTTCGAGAAATTGGCTAAGCCACAAGAGAATGATTGCAAAAAAGTTTTTTTTCCAGATCCAAAAAACATTACGCCAAGAAAACAAGGGTTTTCAATAAAAACAAAATTTGGTAGACAGAATGTTTGAACACAAAAAATACATGGTGAAAAACAATAGGATCCAAGAGTGAAAATTCTGTTAATGCATAGAAACGATCGTTTCTCGCAAAAGTGACTTCAACGAGTCGAATTGAAATGTACCTGGAACCAGGAACGATTAAATGTTGAGAAAATAGGTTTGCATGCGGCGTAACTACAAATTGAGAATTGCATCACATGGATATGCATCGAACACGTCTCGATTTTAAATTGAAGTTTGGATTATTCTTTTATGAGAGGAATATGAAATCCGTCGCTCTGGGTCGGATATTTGGCGTTCACGTCTTTTCATTCGATTAAAATATGTTAATTATTGAATATGCGTATTATCACATATTCTTCCTTAAAATATTATTGCATATAAAATAAACTCCTTAAATAACTATCACATATCCTTCCTTCCTTATGGAGACATACATTGTTTTGGAAACAAGAGGATACGTTAAGTCATGCGCGAAAGAATGGTTGCGTGTGTGCTTGCACCCGTATTTATGTGAACGTCTAGACTGCATATAATTCTCACTCAAAGTGTCATGACACACTTGCAAATTCAGTTGTATTGCCTGGGATCCGATGAGCACCGCTGGGTAAAATAAAAACATCCTCTCTGGGTAAAGCAAAGCGTAAAACCGTCACGCAAGGGAGACAAAGGAAATGGTGGAGTGTTTGAGGAAGACCTCGCTCTAGGCAAAGGCCTTACCGCTTCTTCCCTTTGTTCGATTGAAAGAAAATCCCGTGTTTTCTCATTCCGAGTCACTCTTCCATCGCCGTAACCCCAGTTGTTTCAGGCGGTCCGCTGGGAGAGAAAAATCGCGGGGGTTTAGGTCGGTGGGAGAGGAGGGAGAGTGAGGAAGGGAGGAGAGTCAAATACAGGAGAAGAGGGGAAGAAATGAGTGAGGGTTGCGCGGGCGAGAGGAGGTGGAGCACGGGCCTCTCGGCAAATCG
Source organism: Hetaerina americana (assembly GCF_022747635.1). NCBI lineage: Eukaryota > Metazoa > Arthropoda > Insecta > Odonata > Calopterygidae > Hetaerina > Hetaerina americana. The sequence continues at coordinate 100,300,649 of NW_027286874.1, read as the reverse complement.
AAGGTTCGATCCCCAAGAGGAAGGTTGGGGGACCATTAGAACGAGGAGGAGTCGCCATGGGAACAGCACTTTGTGGAAGAATGCTGATGAAAGAAATGGACAGAGGGAGGAGAGAGAAAGGGTTGCGGGAGGGGAGGAGAAAGGGGAAGATGTCTCACGCCGCATGTGACGTAGCTCCCTCATAGATACACCACGGAGAACGGAGCGGAGGGAATAAGAAAGCGCTTCTTCTCTTGGAGAATATTTCCTTGACTTATGTCCTCCGCTCTTTCCCAGGAAAATCGCGAAGAAATAAGTCCACCGCTGCCGTCCGCTCAATTAACAATGGCGCTCCGCACTCAGCCGGCTGGCTCTCCGCTTCGCTTTTCTACCTCAACCCACTCGATTTCGTCCTGAATAGAGAGAGCACCGCCCTTAAACCACGGCGCCTGTCTCGTCAAACCCCCGGCCGCGGGTGGCAGAGTGGGGAGATGAGCACGAAGGCACACTCGCATATTTTTCACCATTTCATCAGCAGCCAACCCACAGCACCTCTTCCCTTCGTCGCCCACTCTTTCATCTCCATACCCGTCAGCCTCCTTCTCTCCCTCCCTCCCAGTCCATTTCCCGGGTCCTTCACCTTCTGTGTTCCCCTTTGCGACATATGCTCGCCTCCTTCCCCTCCGCAAGCGTTTCCCATACCATTGGTTGCTTGCAATATCTTTAATAAGAACCCCGCTCGCCCCATTCCGAGTACTCTCGGGTACCCCGAACCCCAACCCCCCGCCGCCTACCCCCGCGTCACCCGCCCAGCGTCCCCTTCGGCGCCGTCGTCTCCCTTTGTCTCGTTCCCGTGGCCACTCCACGCACTTCCCCTTTCACTCGGTCCTCTCATTTCCGCATCGCATCTCCGTTGTCCCGGCCTTCCCATACCTTCCCGAATAAAACGGCTCCGTCATTGTTACCCCGATGATCCATATCGGTGGACACCCGCTCACCGCAATTAGAGCTCGGTATTAAAGTAATGGATGGAAGTAAATTCACCACAAAGGTTGGGTTTCGTAGATAACTAATATTTGTCCGTCATTATACGAAATATTTGGCTTTGGTTCTTTCATTTAAAGATTAAAAAAATATGGACACACATCCATTTGAGTAAAATTTGCGAGTAGTTAAATTAAGAAATAATTGTGCATGCCTATTTTTTAATAACTGATTTTTTCTCTCGGTGCATAACAGCAGTAGAGCATTGTCACAATTTTATCCGGAAACGGCTATAAATAAATTCGGCACGACTTTTATTCCCAAATGTCATTTCCATTCGTAATTCCACAAAACAATGAAATATTTGATGACATTTTACGAAGTTGAAACGTAATTTTATGGAATAATTACCTTGCCTGATTTCCTGCCAAATAAATGCCATAATTATAAAATAGAAATATGTTTCTGTTTGCCATAAATGTGATATTTTTGCTTTAAAGCTCACTGAATTAATAATGATTTGATTTGTAGTCGGATTTAGTATCGGTTCAAAAATAACTATTTGCTGCATATTTCGAAACGCAGCAAGCAATGGGATAACTTAAAGAAAACGAAGCCTCGAAAATTGTATTCAAAGTCTTGAAGCCTTATCTAGCTCTACTCGGCCTGATTCCCAAAACTTGAATAAGAAAGAGTGAACTTCACGGTCCTTCCTCACGCAAGTATTGCAATAATTTTCCATTATATTTATTCTGATACGATTACTTTGTGAAGCTTAGTACCTGACCAACAGTAAGATCGGGACAAGCAAACAGGTACTATGAGCATATATGAGAGCATAGAAGTATGTTTATTTCTTTGAGAGAAATGGGACATATTTGTGGATGATCGAGTTTAAAGAATTGTTAAATTTACAGCAACAGCGGCAAAAATTAATTTTAATGATATGCTAGCATAACATAAACATGCTAGTGAAGAGTATTCTATCTCTTCCTTGGTTTTGGTGGAAAAAGGAACTAAATTTACTCTTTTCTTACAATTAGTGCAAAGAGTGAGACAGATACGAAAGAAAGTGCGCGTTTGCTGCCACGTTTTTAAATTAAAAAGAGAAGGATAAATACAATCACAGACGATCACCTTAAAGGGCTCTTTTAGCAGTAACGCAATTTCAGTGGCAGTTATTGTAATGCATAATAGACATTTCTGCTTTTTTTCCTTTAACTGATTTGTAAAATTTTACATTCCAACAGAGCTCTGATTCATGAATAACAATCATATATTCCTTAATTATCACTTTGAATCCCCATATGCCAACATAGTTTCCATATGAACATTATTCATACTATTTGGGTTTTATTAAAAGAGGTGAAACTCATTAAAATTCTGAATTTGCCCTAGAATATGGGTAGAAATTGGAGAGTCCTCCATCAGATAGGAGAGTACTTAGCATAGCATGGGATGCTGGATAGCCAAGCCTCTAGGTTAAAAAGAACCACGGCATTAATATGTACGAGTTACACTAGTTAATCTATTTCGTGCACGCTTTTCATTCATTAGAAAGACAAAGCCCATTTTTATGCACGCAATACAAGTAATAAAACGAAAGTGTGTTCAGCGTGTTTGATAATAAAGTATGTCAAGCACATACACGCGAAAACCCCAAGCAAACAACGGAGCCGTGCGTTTTCATGCAAACAAGCACTCCAGGGGAACTTATTTCTTAACGACCTGTGTTTAGTACGCTCATCTCTCTCGCTCCTTCCCATTGTCACTTTTACAGCTAACCCAACCTATTGTAACCCGTTTTCTTCGGATTAAATAGACTGAAATTAGGTCACGTTTTCTCCCATTATTGGAAGACAAATCCATTGACGTTCAAGGGCAATTTCAGGTGGGTTTATAGTGTTTCTACGATGAAATTCGTTTTCAAAAACTTTTAGATCTTCTCAAGGAATAGTAATCAAATACACATTTTCCTTTAGTGTCTTCTCACATGCCTACTTTTATTTTTCCTGAGCTGTTTACTTTTCCGTGAGAACCCTCTGTTTACTAGCTACGCTTCATCATGGATTATAACAGAAAGTCAAATAATTCAACATAAAATGATGGAACGAAATCGCTGGAAGAGAGAAAGCAAATGGGCAGGTATTCTAAAAATATCAGCCGCAGATGGGTACATTTCATGATATCTTCTCTAGGAAAAACATTCACTTTAATTTATTACTTTCTCCAAGTACCTTTTAATCATTGGAACACAACAAGTGTATGACTAAGTATAGAGAAAGCAAATTTTCCCTTTTTTTGATTTCACCTATTCTATGTGTCTCGCCAACATGGAACACAAAAAGTCCTTTTCAATGTCCTTTTTCTTATTCTTCCCCACATCTCTGCCATCGCTTACCCTGCACCATAAATCAAATCCCATAACTTCTGACGGAACAGTTCTCATCACTTTAAACGCTACAAGTTTCACTTCACACTTTTTCACCTGCAATTGTTATTGTACTTGGATTACAACACCTCATACTTATTTACTTGGCTATATTTATAAATTTTCATGCTTATTTAATAATAAAATGTTTAGAAATTTAATAAGCGATGTTGAAAAATGGCCTACAATAAAAAATATTTATTTAATGCTCACTAGAGTTTTCGACGATATTGTGAATAAGTAAATATTATTTTCATTGGTCATGTGCTAGACTAGCAGTAAAAGAAGTTTATATAGTTAAAGAAAGTTAAAATAGTAGATCATGAAGGTGGTAGAAGCCAGCAGGTTTTTTTGTCCTGAATGGTCCAGTCACTAGACCCCACTACCTTGTTCCAAGGATCAAATACTGTAAGGCATAGAGGCTTAAACCAGCGATACAGTCATCTTTTTGAAACTAAACGCAGGGTTTGTTTTCAATCCTCCACGTTAGGCTCGGGTCTAACTTGTGTAAAATATGTCGAAATGGTATATATGAATCCCGTACTCCATAGCATTTTCCCTAAGGTGCAGGTTTTGTCCTCGGGAGTCAGAAGAATAAGTTTTGCAGCTCTCTCTATTATGTCCTGAGGCGTTTTCCCAGTCTTTCGTTTGCAGCTGTGCTTGTGATAATTATCTCTATTTACTATTTTATAAATATAGTACTGAAAACATTATTTTTGCCTTCTTACCACAATAGCAGCTGTTTGGAGTTAAAAAGGGATAATTTACCAGACTTGATTGTAATATATATATAAATATTTTGATACAAAAGATTAACGGGACGAGATGTATCTCTCAAATTGTCACAACCAGCCTCATGTGTGGTTGTAACGGAAATGTAGTATACTAGTAAACTAGCAATAAATACCAGTAAAACCAGCTGGTTTCTGCATTTCCGTTACCCCTACACAAGAGGCCGGGAGTGAACCAAGGTAAAACAAGAAAAAATATCCTAACGATATCAAATTATAGATTAAAGATCGTATTGTAGACTGTGAAATCATTAATCATAGAAAAACTTCAAAAGGCCTGATAAGAAGAACAAATTTCATAAAGGTTACTTTATCTAAGTAAAAGAGTAATTTAAACGGAGAGAAGTGCAGCTTATATTACAGGGCCCTCGCTACATTGTTTCGTGCTCTTTTAAGCATGCCCATGGACTATCACAAAGTTTCCCCTCTTCTCGTCTGGCTGAAGAGCTCATATTACAACTTACTCCCTGCTGAAACCCTTCCTGGTCTCCCCTACATCCCTTTTTAAGACAACAGTGTCACGTAATAACGGCCACAAAGCATCGCGATTGAAAGAAAATTCTATGTGCCTATGCAGGCGCAGAAGGAAGTAGGTATGCTATGGAAAAAACTATATAGAATCGTCTTCAACGGAGAGATGACTTAAAGTGAGTTGTGAATGTACTTTTAGAACGAAACAAAAATATTTGATGAATTAAGGAGTTGGTTTGAACAATATCCGCATTGTTAAAAACTTATGATGATGACCAGAGTAGGTACTTTCTACAGATGTTTTTCAATAAAATAAATTGAAATGGGTGGCGGCAATGCGATGCTTTTCCTTTTCTGAGCCTAAATCTACTCTCTCTCGCGCCTGCGTTAAGTATGTTTCATGGGTCGACGTAACTGGCGCGTCTCAAAATATTGCCCAGTACAATATTCAGCACCATGCTCTACTTCTTTCCGTTAAATCAAAAATAACAATATTAGAAATGTCATTATTTTTAATTCTTCATTGCTGCACTAATTGAACGAATTTGTGGAGTAAACATTGTAACTGACGGTAAACGTAATTAATTCGAACTGGATTTTCACTCATGCCCTGTTTATTTGCGCTTTTTAATAAATATTTATGCTTGGACTTTCCAATTCATTTGTTAAAAATTATTTAAATAATATCTAGGATGTAAATTGGTATAGTGGTATACATATGAACAGATTTAATACTTAGTAGCTTCATAGGAACAACGTCTGAATAGCATTCATCATTTTCACAATTTTAATTTTTAAATTTAAATTTTTAAAATTCCATTTTTGTACGATCACTAAATGCAGAGAGTCACGTGATCTTGTTCCGTCGTAATCAAATAATATGGGAATTTGAAATGGAATTTACGTTAGATTCGCACGCCGCAGGGAATTCAACATCAGCATCGATTCCCAAATTTAAGTTCTGGTAAGAGATTTATTGTATTTCAAAAAATGAACGCACAAATTGGGAATTATTTCCGAAAACCCAAATATTTGGAGCGCGCCGAATACAATTATCATCCGTTTTGATTTCTCCACCATCTTGGACAAAATAAAATTTTTCTTTTTTTAGTATTTTTGGTACCCTAAAAGCCTCCGCTAGGGTGTTCGGCAGTGAGTGAATGGACACCAGACTAATTTTGACCCGAATTCTTTTTCCCCATAGCGCGGTCGGACAATGTTATTCTGATCACTTTTGGGAAAAATGAAATCTTATATCAATCTATTATACCCTTTATCTCTCTAATTTACTAACATGACCTCACCTACCGTGGTGTATAATTAAGAGTAAACCCAATGAATATTCCAGCTGTAAGCCAACGAGATTCGTATTTACTTTATCACGAACATGTTATCAATGAACATATTTTGCAATTCGATCATTTTAGAGCAAGAAGTTTTCCAGGCAGCCTATGATAGATTCCGTGGGGAAATTTTAAATGTGACTGCGAATTGAAGTATCCAAAAAAATTCCATAGGCGTCATTTCGTAATTTAAAGAATCACTTTTAAGGTTTTTAAACAAAATTATGGCTTTCATGCATAAAGTTAAACGGAAATGTTTAGTTTAGTCGAATTATTAGTTTTTAACAAAGTAAACGGACATCTCACAGAAGATCTCCTGTTTCAATTAACGTAATGAGATTAGCAAGGCGACTATATAGGAACGCGTTGAAGTACAGCTTTATAGTGACGTTATCATGGAGGAGGCTTTCTTTTTTCAGAATAGCAATTGTTTTCAGTAGGAAAACAAAGCAACAGAGAAAAAACATGCTTATTTACTTTTAATTACTTGGCCTTTTGCCCGTTTAATGTTACTCGTCGTCTTTCACCCTCCTCCACTCTTCCACCCCGAGACCAAAGCCATCCCCTCCCTCCCCCGACCAAAAACATCCACCCTCTCCAATCCGGCTTTCTTCTTGAAGCCGCTCGCGTTTCAGCGCTCACCATTTATTTCCCCAATCACTCTCCCCTCCCCACTTTCCTCCCTCCACCATCTCTTTCTCCGCACTTCCAATCCAGCCGACGACCGGCTCTCCTTCTTGCCCTCCCCTCTCCCCCGCCGCACTCCGCGCTCCCCTCACCCCTTCAGGGTTACCCCTGCCACACACCCCGCCGCCGCTGTGTCCCCTCCCTCTTCTCGCCATTGACTCCCGCCGCACGTCGGAGCGGGCCTGAGTAGTAATGGTCACGCCGTCCCGATACCCAGGGGATTAAGCGATCGCGCTGGTTCTATCCGTCTACCCCTCCCCCATATCCTTCCCACGGCCACCACCCTTTTTCTCATTCCCCCGAAATCCCTATCCCCCCTCCCTCCCCGGCGTGGATGATTAGTGAGGAAGGGTGGGCTTTGAACAGGCGCTTTAGAGAATAACACATGTCCCCCTCACCCCTTCATCTCTTCCTCTCTCTCTCTCCTCCCTTCCCTCTCCTTGTCCGTCCCCTCCTGATCCAGCTACCCTCTCTCGAATCCCCCGCGCTGATCTCCTCCGCGCGCAACAATAGATTCCGTTTTTATCTGTTTTTCCGTTCTATTGGAGGGCGAACGTGCGCCGCGAAGAAGTAGGAGAAGACATACAAGTAAAAAAAACGAAAGGGCTTCCAACCTATCTCCCTCCTCATCTCTCACGGACGAGAAGATCGATAGCTGACTCCCGGGTTTTCTTCGGTCCCAGTTTAAAATGAACAGGGACTTTTAGGGCGGTTTTTTCGCAGAAGGGGTGTGAAGATTTCCAATGGATAAAGACGCATTTTTAGCAGATATTTGTGCAAGGAATTCACGCTGGAGAAGATTTGATGATACTAATCGGAATTCATGAAAATGTGACCAAATTCAACGCAATGAACTGCGAGGTAATGCCTGGTGGCTCTTTTACAATAGCCATTTTTAAGGGTTAAGTAGTTAGCATTTGGAAAATTCTGTAACGCTTCCTTTATCAACGTCTTCGAACGAAATTTAAATATAATGAATAAACAAATCAAATCATTAAACCTGATTCATTTTTCATGTTCATCTATGAGCAACGCAAATCGATTTTTTCGAGAACTACGAGTTGCGGAATAAAACCGCAAAAGGGAGTAAAGTAAGGAATAGAGTAAATTAAAGATTAATGAATGGCTCACAAATGATAAGCAAATATTAGAAAAATCAATGCTTTTTTGACAATCTTATCCAATTTTCAAGAATAATTTATGCAAGTCTTATCGAGTTATCTTTTACCATTACTAGTTTTTCAAAGTAAAACTGGTTAATTCTTTGACAATAAAATACCAAAAGTATGCCATATCTTTTCTCTTTGTGGATAATCTATATATATTCCTCCTCCTATATTCCTGTATCCGTCCTATACATGTGATCCTATCCCTTTACCTTATATCTATTTCCATGTGAATGAATGTTTGTTCACCATATGGCGGGATTTCGTGTTTGAATATATATATATATATATATATATATATATATATATATATATATATATATATATATGTACTCGAGGATGGTCTGCAAGGTTTCCGACATAACAAAGGTACAAGACATTTTTTCTGAAATTGTCGAAAGTCATAGAAATGCATGTGATGTAGAACCACTCACGAGAGCAATATAACACTATTTCGCTTTATTTATATATTCCCATCTATTTTCGAAATTTCTTTACCAAGGTGAGGGCTTGAATAATATTTTTAGTGGTCTTGATAAATCTTGCTGCTTTAAAATGAATATTGTTAAGCATTGATTTCTAAGTGTAAGGCAATTTCGTAAAAGGTATGAAAGTTAATTTCTATAATCCCCAGTGAAATGAATCAGGGGCAAATATGATTGAAAAGTCAGGTTTATAATATTAATTTGCAAAAGGATATTTAAATTAAATAATGCATTAGAAAAGAAGGCATAATAGAGCGAAATTCCTTGACAAAAAAGTTCAAAACTGAAATTCAATAAACTTTCAAAGAACTTTGTTAATTATATCTGAGAGACACAATTCTCTCTCATTAGGTGTTTCACATAAAGATTCCTTCCCGACGTTCATTCCATTTAACCCCACTATGGTAAATTATGATATCCAATAAACCGAAACGTAATTATTTTATGACATTTTAAATTGCTGCCGATAATAATTTAACCTAGATTATATTTTAGCTTCATCATCAAAGGCATCAGTTTTCAATTTTACCAAGTATTTGCAATATTTATGACATTTAAGATACCCCCATATATAATTAGACACCAAAATTACATTTTTATTACTAAATACTTTTAAAATTTCAGCATATTATCGTTACATATTTATTCCTATATTATAATCTAATATTTTAAAATTTACTTTTTAAAGAAAGTAATATTCAAGCGTGTGATATCTTGAAATGCTTCATAATTTATCAATGGCTGGTGTTTTGATTCTTTACCAAATATACTAAAGCAGTTACCCAGAGTAAATTCATGGTGAAAAGTCATTACTACAAAACTTGATCAAACATTTTGCTTGCTCTCGGCAGCAATAATTTATCCAAGTCTGGAAGAATTGAAATCGGCCAATGAATGAAAGTACAAAAATTGGCTGAGCAGTGGAGCGAAAGATGATAGAGCGGAGTTCACCCTTTCCCCAGCTCGTAATAACATTTCTTTTTTAAATGTCGTAACCCTCTTAGAAGCGAAGCCGCCTACTCTTCCCGAACACATAAATTACTCCTATCCAGGTAATTTCCTCCTCATGGATTAAAATGATTGTCATTTTTCTATCACTCCCGTAACATTTGTGGCCTGAATCACCTCCATACATAACGCTTTCCTCCCGGAGTTATGGCGAACAGAAAGCGCTCCAGAGGGAGTCATTGGGGGAAGGGGGGACCAGGGAGGTTAAAGGCGGGGAGGAGGGAGGGGAAGAGGCAGCCGAGATATGGGGGAGGGAGAGGGAAGAGACAATCCTTACTCGTCCGTGCGTTCCCTCTCGTTCACTGAACTGGAAGCCCATTCATTGGCTCGTTATCTCGAGACCTGCATGCGAGCACATATCCTCCGGCCGGAGAAGACACTGCAGGGTCGAGGAGAGGCGCCAAGGAAAGGGGAGAAAAGAGGGAAGGGAGACGGGGTGAGTGGGTCGGGGGTAAGTGGGTGGGACCTGTGGGAGGGGGGGGCTACTGGGGATTGGGGAGAAGATGAGGGGAGGAGGCGAAGGGACAGAAGCTTCGGATGTTGGGCGGGAAGAGCCAAAAATGGGTGTTTGAAATGTGATATTCCCAACCGCTGGAGTGGTTTCTCGGATAGGAGGATGCATGAGGAAACTCGTGGGATGGGAGGGAAGGAAACGGGAGGTCGCCGGAGAGAATGGAATGGATTGAACCGCGGTGAATGGAGATCGGGACGGGACTCGCGCTCATGATATCAAAGAATAGTGGAGAAAAGAATGGTTGTGGAGTAAAGGTTGCTTTTGGGGGTTGGGCGAAGATGGGAGTCAGGAAGCGAGCGAGTTTGGAGGTTTATTGTAAGGTGAGCGGTTTGTGGGGCGAGTAGCGCGAGGGGATGCGGGGGAGTGTGGGGAGACGTCGGCACTCAATTGGCGCAGGGGGGCGGGACGGGAGTCGTGAGGTTGTGTGGCGTGGAGTGGGAGGTGTATGTGGGGGGGGGTCCTTGCCGATGAATGGAGCAGAAGGACGAAGAAATACGGGGGCAGAGAGGAGGTAGATGGAGGGGGAGCAGGGTGAGTAGTGGGGAGAGAAATGCACGAGAAAGGAGCGAAATGTAAGTTTCCAATATCCCAGAGTAAATTTAGCCTTTATCTCCAGGAGTGGGGCACGGTCGGGAGACTTAAATCAACAACGATGGTGGAATGGAAGAAGGGGTTTTGGGGCGGTGGGGGTGGAATGAAGAAGAGGGTGGCAGGAAAGTTGAGGGCAGAGATGGAGAGCAGAGCAATGATAGGGAAGGTGGGAGGGAGGAAGGGATAAGATAAGGGACCTAAGGGGGGTCGGGGTGAATTAGGTTAGGTGGGGGAGGATGGTTTGGAAGAAGGCATTTGAGTTCGAGAAAGGAGTTTGCAAGGCAAAGGGTGGGCGGTGGGAGTGGTTTTGGGCCAAAGATGGAATGTATAAGGGAAAGGGCGAGAAAGGTGAGGGGTTCTTCTGGTGCTGAGGGCCGAAGGAGAACAGTGGGGGAAAGTGGTAGAGTGGACCAAATTCCCGCCGTTGGCTGCCTCGTGAGGAGGAGAGTGGAGGGGGAAGAATGTGGAGGGGGAAGAGTGTGGACGGAGGGAAGGGTGGTCGAGGTTAGCTGGAAATAAAAATTATGTAAGGAGAAGAGAGGTCGGGGAGGTTTTTCGCAGGTGGGTGGAAAACGTGGGAACTAGTTGAGAAATGCGAGATATAAGGAGGGATGCCAGAAGGATTATACTGGGGATATGATTTACTACTACCTTAACGTAAAACATTTTACTGGAACACGCTATAAATACCGTAATGGCTTTCTCCATCTTCGATTCTACCTGGTCGTATGATTCGTAACCCTGCAGATTTCAGTTATTAATGAGTCTCTGGCATTTGATTAAAATGAAATTGGGGTTTCGATAATATCAAGACAAATAAAATACATAACAATGAATTTTTTCAAAAATATTCTTTCCAATCAAGTGCTTCTATTGGAACCCCAACACTAATGTGATATCACCAGATGCCAAGAGATGAATGCTCTCATCTAAATGAAGTTAAGGAACACTGAATACGAATTAGAGGATATATTAGCTAATACTGCTGAGTAAAACTGTTCCACGAATATTGCTCCATACCATCGAGATGAAGCGCTAAGTTGTAATAGAGGAGGAGAAGCGGTGAGTGAGATACCAACCACAAAGAGTGGTCCAAACAAGTTCTTCATCATATCCGGCTCAATAATGAATGAAAAAAATGAAGGGGCGTTGGGTTGGAGTCTTTGGTAGGAAACTTTTCATCGCTAAGAAAACAGATGACAACGGAAAGGATTGCAAATGAAATGAAAGTCGGGCAGGAAGGAACGTTGAGGAAAACAGGAGGGTGCAAATGACATTGTGTATGGGCTAATTGGCAGCGGCGTACTATATATCAAATAAGGCCAGATGCTGACTAAGTAGGAAAATGAGAGTGTTTCTGTTGACTTCTGCGTGTCCAAGAGTGGATTACCATAAAAATCTGTTCCTAATGCTTAATGTCATTCAGGAGATTCTTTAGCCAAGTTGTACTTACGAAAATAACGGATCCCAGTATTATAATAATAGTAGTTAATATATTTTACCTGAAAGTTTTTCTTACAAAGAACAGAATTCTACCTGTTCTTGTGTAGTAATGCTTCAAAAATTCCAATCCTTGTTTACAAAAAGATAAATAAAAAACGGGTTCGCATAACTTGCAATACTGGCGATTTAACAATGATTACTCATAATTAAGTCTATGTTTTTAGGTGGTCGAATAAAGATGTAAGGGAAGGGCATTGACCACCTGCTTATTTGTAGCGTTTGCTTTAAGCAGATAAATAAATAAACTGTTACTCACACAACATTCACTCGAAATTGCTCATCCAAAAATAGTTATGGCAGCGGTTCAATCATCATACACGACGGTGAATGTTTGAATTTCTGACCAAACTAAACAAACAATGAAACTTGATCAAGTCTATACGCGTAATGCTTGAGTCGGATATGTTTGGAAACAAATGGCAACTCATTCCCTTCACTTCAGATTAACAGTTATTCCACAATATAGAGCGGGAGTAATATTTCAATACCTTGGCACTCGGCAATGCCTTGATTTTCTGGCTCTGGGGCAAAATGTCCATCAAAAACATGATGTTGTCCACTATCATCGAGCGGTAAAATGTTTTTGCGTTTGAGAGAGAGGGAGACTGAGAGAAGGGAGAGCAAAAAGGTTTTATTTACCATGGAGAGAATAGAAATCGCCGGGGAAAAAATGAGATTGGAGGGACGCCGGAGCGGAATGGTGCTGCATATGAGTCGGGAGTGATTTCTACTGTCGCCTGGCCCCAAGCCTATTTTACGATGTCCCTCTCCTCTTTCTTCCTTCCTTCGCTTTTCCCACCAAACCCGTCCCATCCCACCTGCCTTCCTGTTCCCCTCCTTAACCCCACACACACCCACGAAACATTCAATCCACTCCACTTCGCCCGTTGCCACCGCACACTCTTCCACCGTCTCTTTCTCTCTCTGTCTATCTCACCACCACATCTCCCCCTCTGTTTGCTTCCCCCTTCTCCGTTGATGGTTGTCATTCAAATGCTGACACAGTGAAGAGAGAGAATGTTAAATGTACAAAAGACAACAAGAATGCGAGGGGAAAAATCAGGAGAACGGAGACGAGAGCTGGGAGTGTATGGACACACAAATAAGACTCGAAAGTCAATACATTTGTCTTCTTACGAGAGTGGAGAATTTGGGGAGGATGGAGAGCTTGTTTCACAGGAGACCGAGAGTGCAATAGAAGTGTAGGAAAAATACCAAAATGGGATCTTTCCGTACAAACCTTAATAAACAATACTTTAATCATAAAATGGTAGCGATAACAGATATTTATAACAAAGGCCTCACATTGCCCCAAACACGGACCTTGTACGGGAGGTATCCACTTTCCTTTTGAATTCAATTCCTTGGCAGATGCTAAAAATATCACTGAGATGAGAACTATACTTTTGACACCAAAGTATGAAGTTTTTTCAATATAGTATGACTCTCTCTTTGGTGGCTGTCAATTTTCCTTCAAGTATTCCCAATCAATCAGATCCGGTGAGCAAATATTTCACTTTAATATTCCAATTTCAGATATGAATCGCATAAAACAAAATAATTGATCGAATACTGGTATATTTGTGTTCAAGGGAAACAATTAATTTCTTAACAATAATAATCTTTTTAAGTATTCCTTTGACGAAAATATATGAGATCTTATAGCAATCCGTTAAAACATACGTTTTAGTAAGCAATTAGACTTGGACAGTATAGATGACCAGTCGATCTGACTTTGAATTAAACAAATTAAATTTAATCCGCCATGAAATCTAAAATAAAACATTATTTGGCATAACTAAGGGATTGATAAGATTCCAAGTAATTTCTCATACCTGAGGTTTCCCATTTTTTGACCTAATTTTTGAGAATATTTCGGCAATGATTTTTTTAATGTAAGTGCAGTCAATATAAAATTAATTAATGAAATTAGTCAATAAAATTAATGTAAAATCAAAAGGGAAAAGGAAAAATTTGTTTGACAAAGAGTCAATTTCATTTGCCAAAAAATACTCTTTTCATTCACTATTCACGGATTTTTATATCGCCTACTTCGATTCTATCAAAATAATTCCTGTATTCAAAACCTTTGATAGTTTGAAAATATGTCTTTCCAAAATTATAAAAAAATTCTAACTAAGGGAAGGAAAAAAACAAGGGGGCGAAAATGAATTAAAAGACTTATGGTTTCCAATATAGTAATTACATCGTAAAATCTTAATTCAATAACTTTTTAAAAGACATGATTTTGTGTAAATGCTAAAATGGAAGCTTAAAATGTATAACCTCTTGACTTAGGAAGATTAGGCCTATGTTATGACAACAGATGTGAGAGCTATTGTTCAAACTAAAGGAGAAGCGATTCCCACTAAATGGAAACTTACACAAACACGGAAAAGGAATTGGGAGAGACCTTGAATCAAGAAAGTCTACTCCAAGGAAATCAGGGGGTTTCTCCTTGGAGAAAGGAATGTTTGTGTTACGAGGAAAAAAACTCATGCTGTTGATCGAATGGGGTGAGTTCGATGATTAAATAGCCCTTCATCGTTCAGTAGAGTGATTCCAAGGAGTTAAGAAAGAAGGGGATTAACCAAAGACGGTGGGCAAAAATATTCTTAATCATCTCTTTCTGTGCCATAGATAGAACCTAAGACCACATTTCTCCACTTTTGTAACATGCTTTGTTGGTATGACGGAAAAACGACTGGCAACAAAAATACTAATGGACGGCTCGTCCTCTTGCCCTTATCAATATTGCCATTGATGGTAAAATAACGACAAAAAATGCATTTACTGATAGATTGATATACATCCTGTAAATATTCAGCAATACATAAAAAAAACGTTTGGATAATAATTTTGGATATATTGTAGTAAAATTAACATTGAGGTTTCATAACACTGTTTGAAACCCTAAATATCCTTTACCAAACATTTTTATAATATTAATGAGTCGCAATATATATATATATTTATATATATATTTATTTATTTATTTATTTATGCATAGAAATGTATATATATTTATTTATTTATGCATATATATATATATATATATATATATATATATATATATACTCATATATACAGAAACAGATATAAGGAAAAGGGATAGGAACACATATAAAGGACGAACACAATAAAGGTGGGGAAGGCGGAATCGAACGGATCACAAGAGTAAAAATATTTCCTTGACCGGGTTTCGAACACCGGATCTTTCCACTTGCCGGGCGGATGCTCTTAACCACTTGAGCTATCGAGGAAACGTAATTAGCATCTCAGGGTAAATTACGTTTCCTCGATAGCTCAAGTGGTTAAGAGCATCCGCCCGGCAAGTGGAAAGATCCGGTGTTCGAAACCCGGTCAAGGAAATATTTTTACTCTTGTGATCCGTTCGATTCCGCCTTCCCCACCTTTATTGTGTTCGTCCTTTATATGTGTTCCTATCCCTTTTCCTTATATCTGTTTCTGTATATATGAGTATTTATTCGCCGTTTGGCGGGATTTCGTGTTTGAATGTGTATATATATATATATATATATATATATATATATATATATATATATATATATTTTTATACATTTCGGACATGGCGGTTTCCCGTAAGCCTGGTTAATCATACCGACAGTTTCGGTAGACGATTTTCCAAGCTTTACCGCAAATTTGATGGTATAACGCTGCTCCAAAAACTTTGGCATCGCGTTCCGTGACGTGGGTCGAAGCGTGGAGGTTCGCGTTAACAGAGCTCCTCACTACACCACAGCTCAGAGCCGACTGCCTTTTTCAGCGTCGCTTGCCAACATATCCCCCTCCAATTGCAGCCCGTCAGAGCGGTGCTGGGCGCGCCTGGAGCGGCGCGCCCAGCCCAGGAGTCAGCACATTTATTTTCCGGACGAACCCTGTATATATATATTTAAGGAAAATACGAGCTCGTGCCTTAAAAATTGAAATCTGTACGTTAATCACTAATATCCATTTCCTTTCAGGTTGTTTCTTTTCCAAATCATCCTATATATACTATATTTCTTGTAAAATAGGGGCAAATATCTAAATATTTCCCAATTAACTCATGCACATGAGTTTATACAGCAGAAAAAATGTGATCATATCGAATATTTCTGAGAGTATGTAGAAGATCGAATTGCTAACCCGAAATTCGCCTTTATAAAAAACTAAATCTTTATAGTTATAAAATTTGTTCTTATTCATTGGATATTTCATAAAAATCAAAAGAGATTAATGTTTAAAAACTTTAAAGGTACATAGCACCGGAGTGTTGAATAGGAGATAAGAAATGCGATAAAATCTGAAGAAGTATCGAGAAAATTTCAATGCAAAGTCAAAGTCTTAAACTATTTTATTTTACACAATATTAATACTGATAAAACTTGATATTTTACTATATTTAAACTTTCAACTTAATAACCGTAATCATTATGAAAGTGTTTGCATTTCCGAATTAATTGAAGTGCCAGCAGAGAGGTGTCCGTTGTTTCCTTGAACATAGGCAACTGATCGTGTACATTTGTGTAATGTGGGTTGCATTAGAAGTTTAAGGGGGACATGTAAGAAGCCGTCTGGTGTGGATGAAAAAGGGAGCAGTGCAGGATGTAACGAGCCAAGGAACGCGGCAGTGAAAATTCAAGAGGGTGGCTAAGAAGAAACTCTTAACGGGGGAAAATCATCCACCAGACGGCGTCCCTTGTGTGGGAAGTGTTAAAGATTCAAACAATTCCATTTCGTACTGTGCATCTGAGGAATCCTGAATTGGAGGTTTTTCGACGAAGCGGTATTTCAGCATTTGTATAAGTGATTATTATTCAGTTGATAAGGTTTCCTGAAATAAGAATGCTCTCCAAACTAATTTCAAGACGCTTTATTCTATATCATAAACGCCAGGGTCATACTTCTTGGCTCGACGCCCAGTAGTAATTTGCCAATCATAAGGAAGTTTAACCACCATGAAATCATGAAATGGTGACCAGCAAAAAATATAGTAGGATGAGTTAAAAGTAAGTAAGTAGATATGGACGGAATATCTGATCAATAGGTCCGCTTGGATGGTTTTTGTGAACATATACATTTTTCTGCAAACAAGAAATAATTTATTTTTATAAATTAAAATATATTTTTTAATATCCAGTAACTAAATTAAGGCGGATGCATTATACTCATTTTTAATGACAACGCTTACGCACTATATTTGGCTAAAATATGATACTTCGAAAACTTATACATGATAATTATTATTTTAAAAATTTGAACACTAAACTTGTTAACCTGGCTAATTCCACAAATAAACCCCAAAAAATTGTGAGTTAGTTGATAAGTTTTGCTAAACTATTGAAATTTTAGTACTATTTTATTCCTCGTATTTTCAGCCTATGTATTATTTTATAAAAGGGTAAACTATTGAAAAGAGTGTAATAATATCGATACATATGAAGAGCGTTGTCATATTGATTCACATCTTATTCGCATCGAGCGGTTTCGACTGTGAATTTATTTAGTAAATCTTTACTGATGTCATTGGGGCAAATATTTAAATAGCAACATTAAATAATTTCCTTATTGAATAATATCCTAATTAAACGATTCCCTTTGAATTAATCTGTTTTTACTTTGTTGGAGCAAGCAGTTTAAATCGCGGACTTTGGAACTTAGTATTCTAAAGAAAATATTGCCTTATAAATTCCTTACAACTTACAAATACTAAAGTGGTAGGAACATATTTGAATCCAAAAGTTTCGTTTTATATATGTACCCATTTTAAACAGAAAATTATTTCATAGAAAAATATAAGTAAATGTATAAAAATCTATTTTATTTTGACAATTATCTATGATTTAATTCAGTTTAGTAAATAGATTTTATATTACAGGAAGATTATTTAAACTGATATTATTTTCTCTCTCAACAACAGACTGTCATTTTAAAATGTTCATCTGTTTTAAAAGTACCCTTAAACACTTTAATACTCGTAGTTGAACTATGAAAGACTAATTGCTCATGTTGACTTTAGAATCTGAGCGAACTTAGAAGGCCTCATTTTGGCTTTGAAGTCAAACTTTGAGAACTAACTTACACGACTGTGATTAAGAACTGAATTCCTACGTCACAGTTGCACTTGAGGAACTCAAGAACACATAACGACCTCGATCGTCGACTCTAGGAATTCTGGATGAGAAATTCAATACGAGCCTTTCGCGCGAGGGAAGGAATAATCCCCTGGTAGGGGGGGGGAGTTGAGGAGCGGCGAATGGTGTGCAAGTAATAGCACTCCTCGGCTGTGGAGAATTTGGTTCTAGGAGGGGCGGGTGGAGAAGGAAGAGGGCGAAGATATTGGGGCGAGTGGGTTGCACGGACGATAGCGGTCGCCGGCTCTATCCCTCGTATTTGCACGAAGGACTGCTTGAGTGGGAAGCCTTGTATTCCGACCAGTGATTCACTGGGCGCCCGCTGTACGCCGTCGCCTATGCAAGCGTCCAGCGGGATTGAGCGAGAGGGGAAAGAGGTTATAAGCGGATTCCTAAGTAATGCGCGCGTCAACAAGAGTGTTCCTCTGGAGCCACGATTCCCATTCATAGATCCCCCTAAAAATGGCACAGTTGCGAAAAAATGAGGAGATTATAGAGAATGGAAGGAGAGTCATTTCCTCGCATTCTTCCCCAGTGTGAGGCCATTCTTGCCTTTTCTTTATATCTCCTTCCCTTCTTGATCTTTCCAGAACGCTCGAACCAAATCTGGCAACATTTGCATAACAATACGATGAAGTTTCATTCCTTCTATCTATGCACCAAGTATCGTATGATGTGTTTCTGAGAAGATCACACCTAAATAAAATTTTTCTTGTTATGCTGAGTCCATTAGAGTCATCCAAAACCCAAAATGAAAATCTATTTCAAAGTGGTTCAATTTTACCTTTTATGTTAAAAAAATCATTAGAAATAAACTCTAAAGAAAAATCAGGAATTTCTGTAATTTACCAAAATTTGCAAGAGCAGCAGTATAAATTTTCTAAGATAAGCTACTTCCATGGAAATAGTGTCAATTATGAATAAAATGACAAACTAAAATTTGCTCAGAATATCAATATTCTGTAAATGTAATTTTAGTAATGGAAAAAAATCCAGAGAATAAATTTATTTCAAACCAACTAATTTCGTCCATAAAAAAGTAAATTTTAAGTACAGATAATCGTATTAAAAATTTAATAAGGTGAACGAAAATGTATTCCATTCCAATGATTTCAATGAAAAATTAAAGAAAAGGTATTATAACTTCATTCTCAATTTCTATTTTGCGTCGGGGTCAACTAACTTTTTCTCTCATGGTCTGGGTTACTCGAAGATTATTACTAAATAACATTCGACACCATTCGATTCATACTGAAATTAAAAAAACTCTCCACAACTGATAATTAAAATAGACAAGACGGAAGGGCATGTAACATGATGCATTTCTGCAGTATGGAAAAACAATTAATTTTATTCAGAGATTTTTATTTCAAAACTTGTCTGACTGTATCTAGTGTTTTATACAAAATCGAACCAACGCTGACGATATGCTGTCTCTCAATATCAGAACGAACTACCAAATATGGAATCTGATTATCATTGATTTACAACTTGTGAATCGAGCATTAAACTGCATTTTGGAGTATGTTACACAGGGTATATCTGCATCCAGCTGCTCCCCGCATTTATTATTCTGTTCAAAATATATTATTTTCTAGAGAATTATTAAGTAGTATGGAATATATATATATATATATATATATATATGTGTGTGTGTGTGTGTGTATATGTATATATGTATATGTATATATATACATATATATACATATATATATGTATATATAAATGTATATATATATATATATATAAAACCATAAACACAAAACACAGTAACCAACCCGAAGGTAGTGTTCATCCAGTACTAAGCCCGACGGCGTGTGAAATTCACACATCAGGGTAGGGGAGACAGTTCCTTTCCCTGTGCCGGTTATGGTTTCCCAGGCAGACCTGGTACCCGAAAAATCACATAGCTTGGGTGGAGCTGCAGGTGCCCAGAGTGCCTTGCCTGGGAAATGAACCCGGAATCCTCCGGGCAGCAGTCCAACGCTCTACCCCCTGGGCTACCGCGAATATATATATATATATATATATATATAAAATATATATATATACATATATATATATATATATATATATATATATGACGCACACACACAAATTTACTTGCTTCCTCAAGCCTATGAAGTGACGATTTTCATTAAATTCAAGATATCAAAAATGAATACCTCTATATCCTTAGTTGTTACACATCCCACATTAAACGCTCCACACCATTTTCCATCTACGGTCATGGCCACCACGTTCTTAATATTGCCCCCTCCCTACAGCAATACACAGAAGGCCTCCACCACTCCCTTACCAAACGCGGGTACCTGAACAAATTAATTAACAGTAGAATCCTACCACACACTCCCAGATAAGTTCGTCGGTCCAAAACGTACTGCCGTGATAGTCCTTATCTTATCTTCGCCTACGTCTCTGACACTCACAAAATCCCACTGAATCTAAAGGAGCTTCATCGTAAAATAAAAAATTAATGATTCCACTTCCCTCCTTCCTTTAACATGTCTATCCGTCTCCGTGAAATGTCCCACCAAAATGTGCGGAATACTTAAATCCATAAGACCTCCGATTTGTCTCGCTTCTTCCCTCTCCTCAAATTATAATCCTGTAATCTCCCAAGGTCTAAATGCTACCATCTTTTCCGCTCCACAGTTTGCCACTTTGCTTAAAAAAATACCATATACCGCCTCTCCAGTAACTTCTATCTCACTTTTTACACTGGGGAATGCACCACCACTCTCTTCATCCGTATCAACAATCACCGCTAATCCACCAAGTCTTTGTAATCCCTCAAACATCACATTCCTAAACATACCGCGTCCTACAATCAACCATTTGATATTTACCTTCTCTTCACGAGAATGGAATCCTCCGAGAATCAGAGGTAACCTTTATTAATAAATCCGGGAGCTGGCGCATATTTGGCTGTGAAGTCTTTAAAATCACCCGGAATAAACTAATCACACTAAAAACCAATAGCTACTATTCCCTCGCATCTCCTTCTCCTCCAGTAAACCTGCTCATAGCAAGACTAGTAAATCGAGTCCCTATACTATGACATTTAAAAACACAATAGTTTAGGGAAAATGAAAAACAGGTTGAGACACATATACGGGAGAACACAAGGAAAAGTCAACTTCCACGGAAATGTGTGCATGCGTCCATAATTTTATTGTACTCGTAGACATTCTCTCTAGTTTTTTTCCTTGAACATTAGTAAAGATCCAAACCATGGAATATTATCGGAATGAAACAAAATTTAATGATTAAGGCATTTAAATCAATAGCATAAACTTTGAAAGTTATGCACTAGCTCCGTAGTATTTGGCATTCGAATATAATAATTAAAATACACTGAGTATTCGTAATGTATTCGACCCTCAACTGATTTAACTTTTGCTTCCTCTATAACGACGATGCAAATAAATATGATTTTCGGGAGGAAGACTCTTCCATATTGATCACTCGATGGCATTTAATAATACATCTCTCAATTTAAATATTCCTCGTTAAAAAATAAGTGTAACTTATGGAACAGCTTTAAATAAGACTCGGAAGGAGAAACATTTAAACAGACATTTAGATAAACATCCTAACCCTGTTAAGTGTCCTCATTCATAATCAAGTTTACAAATCTTTCATAGCACGTCTACTATAAATTCTCATGTTCAGACTAAAAAAAGATTACCATTATGGCAGAGGCGTGATCGTCATTCCATTCCCAGTCTGTTTCGCTTCAACAGATCGCTCCCCCTTCCAACCCTTTCGCCTGCCCTTTGCCCCCTTCTTATTCCCCCCCCCTCGCTGCCGGTGGGACAACCGTGAAGGACTCCCGCTCTCTCGTCGCCACTCACTACGCGTGACAGTAGCGCCCTCGGAAAAACGCCAGGAGAAAAAATTAACACTCGAAACGAAAGAATGTTGTCTCCCCAAACCCTTTCCCGCCGCCGTCTGAATTTGAAGCTAAGGCACGTGCATCGAATGCATAATGAGCGTTGCCTAACTCCATAAGTTGAGCCGAACCCTTGCTACTTTATTACACGGGTTCATTTCAGATGCCGTCGTGGATGGGATGAAATAATACTCTACCCGCTCCGAAAAGCCATGTCGGAGAAGAGGGAAAAAAATTAAATTCAATCGCTCTCTTTTCGACGCTCTTTCGGTGTATTTTTTGGAGGTAGGGGGCGAGGAACTCGCTCCGCGCCGCACGAGGGTTATAATTTTATCTTTCTTCCTCCCTCAGTCCCAAGTTCAATATGAAGAGTTTTTACCAAGGCCCGTTTATTCGTAGGGATTTCTCAGGTGGATGGGAAAGGTAAATTAACTCTTGGAAATTAAGTTGTCTGAAAATTTAATTTTGATTTTTCGCTAACGGAGAATGGTTTATATTCAATTCATTTTGAATTGTTTGAGATTTGAAAATGTGGCTACATTGAGTATAAAATTTAGCAAACCAAATCTCTTTAAGTTCTGTCCAACATCTTGTTTAAATCTCTCTCTACATCGTTGAGTAAATCTCTTCAAATAATTTTTGCCTTCATTTATGAATAAAGACCATGGATAAAGTTATTGCTGCATTTTAAATAGAGTTGGTTATTTTTTTAAAGGAATTTTGAAGGCGAAATGTTAAAATTTCCACCCACAAAATTAATTGACTGCTTAGGCTCTATCATTAGGTGGAAAAAGTGATTTTTAACGATTTTTATTTATCAAAACGCATTAATTTTTTTATAAATGAAATTTTTGTTACCATGACCCTCCAAAAATGACCATTCAAACCAGAGAAACATCTTCTGTAGAAAAAAATAGTTGGGAAGGTTAATTTGTGGAACCATAAAAAGTAATTTAAATTTTTGCATTTGGTTAATGCAGAAGAATAGTATGCCGGAAAATGTAAGATGGAATAGTCAATTTCAGTAGAGCCTCCGCTTTAAGTTCTTAAAAATGAACTAATAGAGATGATAATCAGCACTAATTTAATTTATGTGCTTTAATAAGACAGTGAGATGTTGAATTATAAATATGAATAAAGGAATATGTAAATTTAATATTGAAGACAGAGAACATCAAATTTAATAACTCTATTAGTTATGCGAGAGATATTTATATTACAAAACGTATTTTTTAAGAGCATAATTAATTCTCTAGACGTATTAAATCTTTCCATTAAGATAATATGATCATTGATGCATTTAATTGATATTTCTATTTCTCATCGCTTAAATTGTTAATTTCACTCTTTTCCTAGGATGGACTATTTGCAATAAACACCCCATTTCCACTATATTTACGACGATTCTTTCCCGTAGCCTTTTAACCATCCGGCGTTCACGGATGGATTTCAAAGAAACAGATCTAGAATGGGACATAATCGTCGCTGCCGTAAAGCGATGCCGAGATTTAACGCAACGCTTAAAAGCAGGTGCTCGCTCTCGGATGGGAAAGGCCGACAAACCACACATTAATGCACTTGGTGCGTGGGGTGAGAAGGGCAGAGAGAGAGAGAGAGAGAAAGACGAGAAGGCGATGGGGTAGCTGTAGAGAGGGACAGAATGTGGGTTGCGATTCGGTTTGCAGAGGAGTAGTAATCCCCAGAACTAGAAAAAAATAATGGCATTTGGAAAAAGGACACGCGCGAACCTCTAAATGGAACTCTTTTAAAAGAACTAGAGCCATTTAAGAGGGTGACGCGACGCAGCTGGGGGAGGAAAGAGGGAAAAAATACGACAGAGACGGCGGACGAAATTGCAACCGTCGTCAAAAAATAAAGGAATGGCGTTAATGCGGCCGCGATCCGACCACTCATCCATCCCACCGACCAGCCAACCACTGGCCATCTTGATGCCCTAACAAGATTTTAGTGCTGTCGGGCAGTAGTAATTCCATTACAATAGAGGGGATAAGGGGCAAAGAAGTGGGATGAGGAAGAGAAGATGGAGGTACTGGAAATGGAGTGGGGAGGACGAGAAAGGTAAAGGGGTGGGAGGGAAGGAGGAGGAAGGGGGCGGGACTCGTTTGCCTCAAACCCCGCGCGAATGATGCCAACGTCAGAGCTGCCCTTGTGGTAGTGAGCGGTAACAGAAACCGCACACGATAACGACACAGTCTATATCTCACTCTCTAAAACACACATTCAGCCCCGCTTCCCCCTCCGACCCCCCCTCTCTGTCCTTCCCCTACTCCCCACCCCCTCTCCCTTCCACAACCTCGTCTGTCAGGAATATATAGGATTGTGGCCATTCGACCAAAAATAACATCCCCTTCCCCAACTGAATGCCCACCCCTTCCCACCTCCCCACCCCTCCCCCTCCCCTTTGCTCTCATCCCTCTCCGGAAACAAGTGAACGATATTAACCGAAATCCCAATTCACGGCCGAATCATGAATACAACGGATCCGAGCGGATTCAGCGTGCTTCGAAGAGTGATTCTACCTGGGATTAACTCGCGTTCTCCGACCGTTATCCAGGGGCCCATTACTTTCCCCCGAGAGGGTTGTTTTTGGGGGAAGGAGGGGCGAAGAATTTGCATGGAAAGAAACTAAAGCAGGCGAGACCGCCGCGGCGTGGCGTCGGGCGTGATTTCGACGAACTCGTAAAAATGGAGAGAGTGTGGGAGAAAAAAGCGTGACGGTGTTGATATCACAACGCACACTCACGTAGTCATACAACAACGAGCCAGGGAGGCTTACGTAAATCATTGAATACACAATGGAAAAACGGTCACTTGGAATTCTCTGTTGCGAGCTGACAAGGCTTAGTTGTCCTCGTCACAACCGACCTCGGTGCAAAAACGAAGCGTTTGAAAAGGTGGGGGTTTTGAAAAAGTAAAGAGAATGAGGAAATAGGGCTGCGGTATTAATATGTGAGGCATTGTTTACCATGGTAATTCCACAAATAAATATTTAGTTTTTATCATGTGCTACTATTTTGCATTCCGGAGTTAGTTCCTCCAATCCTCGGCAAATACTCATAAAACCAAATTTTCGACTGAATAGCGATGCTTCATGAAGTACGTGAAGCACACCAGAAAGAATAATTTCGATGTTTTTTGCATGAGATCCCACATGTAGCCTCTAGATATGAGCTCTGTTTCGGCATTATGCTTAAAATTTTAGATTAAAATAGATTTAATGCTACCTAATCTTAATTATTTGTGTCTATGGAGTTCCACGCGAAATTCATGTGATTTGATGGGTCTTAAAAGGATTATATATAAATACATGATACACTAATGTACTTTATGATTTCCATAGAATTTAAATTAATGCTTTAGTATTTCAAAAGATTTGAAAATGTGCATAAAATTATAAATTCATTGAAACGCGATATTATTTTGCGTAAATAGTTTTCTATTCCATTTTTCAAACTGAAAAATACAAATTTTAGCGTTACTATCACTAATTATATATTCCATACGTTGTTGCATTGCCTATACAAAAAGGAATTTTTTGATAAAAACGTTGGTGCATGAACATAATAAATGTTACAATAGCGAGTAAACAAGTTAAGCCTTCCTCAAATCATTCCACAATCACTTTTAAATGTAGTTCGAATTCAATTCATTACTATGATATTTATTTGATGGTAAATATGGTATTGTGTGAAGTATATTTTTTTGCAAAATTACTATGACTCACAGGAGATAATAATCGTGGCAAATTATTAATATCAAAAAACAAGATCACGTGCTATTGTAATGATGACTGGTGGTGAGTAGGCTGCAATAAAAACTCACAAAAAAGTCAATCAAAGAATATAAAAATGCATATGGCAAAACCATCATTATATCGCGAGCTAATTCATAAACGTTCGCCAGAAGGAAACGCACTGGATGCACTGGAAAGGAAGAAGATGCCCGTGTATTTGGGATATCATCATTTCCAACGCTGCCATCATGGCAAGCATGGAGATTTCCTGAATTGCTCGTAATAAAATACAAGCATATGGATACATCTGCATCAGGAAAGACCACCCAAAGGCAATCCCATTGGAAATGGCAGTATGAAAACCAAAAGCAATATTTTTCTCTCCCTAAATCGAAAGAGAATGGAATAATTTGCGGCAGAGCAACAGGAGCAGAAACGTTCCCCTTATTTTATCGCGGGGGTGCGGGGCGGGGGAAGTCGGCGGTGGAGGAGGAGGAGATCGGAATGCAGAAGAGGGCGTGCGGCGCCATAACTTTGGTCATTTCAAGTCTGCAGGGAGCACTGGCGGGCTAGAAGTGATCGCGGGGCAAAGGAGGTTGGCAGGCGGAGAGGGGGAGAGACAAAGGAAGGGTGGAAATATATGACGCGGGTCGGAACGCGTTCAAACAAAACATAAATGCCACACTTTTTCAACTCATTTGCGAAATAAAGCACTTATCCATTCCCTTCCATAAAAACATTCCCCCACGCCCTCCGCTCTCCCCGTTGGTCGAGTTTCTGGGGTGGAAGGAAGCAGCGAGGGAGAGGGGGGCAAGAAGAGCGGGGTGAGTCTCGTCTGCTCCAGTCATGCAGAGTGGCGGCTCATGACGTCCTCGCCCCTCCGTATTTATCGGCCGAACGCCGCGCGCCAGCCACCCCCAGCCCCTTTTCAACCCCCCTCCCACCCCCAACGCCGTTGCCACTGCAGAAACAGCGGTGGCAACAGCCCAGCGCTATATCACGCTTGTCTGTCCGACCCACACTCCTCTCCTACCCTCTCCTTTCGCCCGCCAACCCCTCTCCCGCACCACCTCCTTCCAACCCGTCCGTCCGGCACACTTTGATTCTTTCGATCTTTTCCCCTCTCCTTAAGTTTCCCCGTCTCGCCTCCTCACCCTCGCTTCAACTCTTCCCTTCTAATCCTCCATCTAAATTTCGGAGGAAAATGGAAAGAGTGGAATAGCGGTGATACACTCAGTCCGAACTCACAAGGCCTTCTCCCTCCCTTCCCTCTCGCTCTCTCCACTGCCATTCCTCCCTCACATTCATCTTCTTTCCTTATTCTTCTCTTCTTTTCCCATTCTCTCGACACTATTATTCGCTAAAACCTTTTCCCTTCGACCGTTCAGCCATTTTGTATTATATTTAAGCCTCTCTTTATTCCTCTTTCTTCCTCTCCCCTTAAATAACCCCATTTCTCTATTTCAAACCGTGCCCATAATTCCAAACGTTTACTTCCTCTCTCTGCCCTCTTTTTCTTTTCCCCATTTTCTTTCCTTTCACCATTCTTCCCTTACCCCATTCTTCTTGTCCATTCGCTCTTATTTCGATTGCGTTTTCGAATGGGGACTTTCAAATAAGGATTAGCGGAGATAAATGTTTTCCTCGAGTTATATGAGATATCTTAAATATATTAACCTTATTTCTTCAAACTTTCCATACTTTTTTTCCAAAGATTATTCAACCGTGGCATGTACTGCAAAATATTTTAGATTTGAAAATTATTACGTCTAAAGAATCGTTTTGGGCCAGGTCTATCACGTAATATAAATTGATGGAAGAAAAGTATGTCCATATCTGTTGCCTCTCAGCTAAATACATATATCTATTCAGTTAATTTTTCGTATTCCTATGATTTCTTATATGAATTAAAACTATTATACAAAATTTTGTAACGATTTCAGGCACTCACACACAAACCAACACACACACGTACTGGGTGAGAGAGAATAAACTCCCTCGTTTTAAAAAATCACTGAACAGCGTCAAGACAAATTAGCGGAATAAGAGTGGTGGCGTTAGCTGGAAAACAAATGCCATTTTTAGAAATTACCATAAAGTGGTCAGGTAACATCAAGACTTTTTCGTAGAAACATTATTTAAGGATATTAATAGTGTGGTGGCTACGCAAGGGCGTTGTGGTGTAGCGATGAAGTGCATTTTCACCTCTCCAGCTCTGTAAATAAGCAACATTTTCTTAAATGGGCGACTAATAACCCTCGCGAACTTCACCCAATACCTCTTTATAGCCCCAAAGTGACGGTTTGGTGCGCTGTATCCTCCATAAGCATTATTGGGCCTTACTGTTTTGAATCTCGAGGTTCAAATATTACTGTGAACTCTGTGCGCTATTGTGAGATGCTGGAGAAATTTTTACTCCCCAAAACGGAGGAGTGTGGTGAGATATGACGCAGAGCCAAAGAAAGGACACTCACATATGATGTTTGACGTTTCGACGGCACGGCCGTCGTCATCAGAATGGCGTTCTCGGAGAATAGCGGAGAGGACATGTGCGGGGGAGAGGTGGGGGAAGGAGAGGTAAGGGGCCAATAGGAAATGAACAAGAGGGTGGGAGGGGGTATGTAGGCTACTATACTATATGTATACTTCTGCCCTGCTTTTTACGTGGGCGAGTGCACGACCACACTTTCCCTCCGCATGAATAACCACCGATATTCCACCAAATCTCCCACCTTCCTTAATTATCCCATCCCTACTCACACTGCTTCCCACAACCAATTTTGGATGACTGCCTCTCTGTTTCGGTGATTGAAACCCTTCCCAAATCTGCTACTATCATAGAGGTGAGAACCCGCGAGATGGCGCATATCTGGGTGTCCCAGTCATTTAAACCGCCCGGGCTGAACCAAGCCCACTGAATGCATCATATGCACCTTCCCTCGCCTCTCCCCCGCACACCTCCTCTCCACTCTTCCCCGAGAACGCCATTCTGGTGACGATGGCCGTGCCAAAGAAAAGTCAAAACAATATATGTCAGTGTCCTTTCTTTGAGTTTCTATGTTTTAAAAATCTACATCAATGTTTTTATACATTTTTGCGTCGTCGAAGAGCGTTCCATTTCGAAGATATATACATATGCTTGTGTGTTTGTCTGTGTGTGTGGGACGCGGTAGTCCAGGGGGTAGAGCTTTGGACTACTGACCGGAGGGTCCCGGGTTCAAGTCCCGGGCAAGGCACTCTGGGCACCTGCAGCTCCACCCAAGCTAAGTGATTTCTCGGGTACCATATCTTCCTGGGAAGTCATAACCGGTACAGGGAAAGGAACTGGACCCCCTACCCTGATGTGTGAATTTCACACGTCGTCGGGCTTAATACTGGGTGAACTCTATCATCACCCACCAAACCGACATTCAGGTTGATTACTGTGTTTATATATATGGTTTATATACATGTGTATGTATATAAATTTGTGCATAATTATATATATATATATAATTATATATTTATATATAATTACACATCTATATACATATTATACACATATATATATATATATATATATATATATATATATATATATATATGTATATATATAAATCTTAATTGTGAAATTTTATCTCAATACTCTTAGGTTTCAGAGTATCGCGAGCAATAACGAGTCTTTTTCCGATTTATGTAACCATAATGTCAGATCGAGAAGTTAGCACTCTATAGGCCTGGAATATTAGATATCACATCTCATAACAGTCACGAAACATAACCAAATGGAAACAGAGGTAGGTGTCCTAACTGAGGTACCTAAACCTACCTTTGATCCGAACGCTTTAGTCCCGGCTCTATATGCACCTGGGCACTCAAAACGTTTCATTCCATCTTCGCCTTTCCGCATTGTTTCCCGGCCTCGCTTCTCTCCTTTTCTAATGTCCTCCCGGACGGGCATCCCACTATTTCTCCCTCCATTTCCTCAGTCCCTTGCATTTTCAACTTAGGTGCCGCTTTCTCTCCTAAGCAGTAAAAACTTCCCTTACAGTTTGCAACTTTTGTCATCTCCTTTTTTCTCCCATTTTCCTTAAATGGAGCCATTTGGATACGAGGCGGCATCTCCTTAGCACTGAATTTCTCTCCCCAGCTTTTTCTCTCCTCCTCCCTCGGCCATGCTCGCCTTTTCGACTTCATGCCCGCTCCTCCAGAATTCAGCTGCTCAATGGCAATTATGCATAAAAGGCATCAACTGTGTTTAATTTCCTTTAGCACAATTGGTATGGTTTGCCTTAAAACATTCCATTATTAACCATTATAAAGAGACGGCACTGATAGCAGCAGTTTTCTCCTGGATCGTTTCTATCAAATTCGACTACACAGCAGGATTCCCAGATTTTATTATTGAGTATCACGATTAGTTGCCATATCTTCTTGATTGACTTTCTATCTATTCTTCATATTACTCCCAACTTTCTTTTCCCGCGGTGCTTAGTATTTCTTAGTTTGTTTTTTACATTTTATCTCATTTCATCCATTATTCTTAACACTCACCTGTTCGTGTCATAAAGCCTTAAACTTATGCTTCTCCATTTGTCTCATGACCATATTTTGGAGCGATATAAAACTAAGTTCCACATTATACTCTCACAAATCTTTTCTTCATGCCTTTATTTAAAGCCTTTCACATCAACTCTCTCCTCTTTGTAAGTATTTCCTAGGGAACGAAATGTTCATCTCGATGTGCTTACTTCAGTGTTAATTTTAATCTATTTCGTCTCCTAAGAATACGAAATGAAATACAAGGTCTGTCCAAAAAATAAGTAGAATAAATCTACGGAAAAATGTATTGCAGATCAAAGTACAATTTGCTGAAATTCTTCATAAGAGCACCCTTATGTATCGACAAACCAATGTCAGTACCTCCGCCAGTTGTGGAATGCTTCACATGAGGCATGAAAGACACCCTCATTCAGTCATGTCGTCATGGCCCATTTGACATAACGCAGTGGTCCAAAATGGTACTCAATGGTACTCAGGGCTAATACTTGGGTCCTACTCAAATGCCCATGTCTCATCACCACTAACCACCTATTCTAAAATATTCGGGATACTTTCAACGTGGTCCAAGAAGTGCAAGGCAAGATAATCACACAAACAGTCTTCTGACAGCACCTTGAGGATCATCTCAGTACACCTTTCTCTTGGCTAAATCTTCTGTAAGAATGCAATGCACAGTGGTTTTCTGAATATTGCAGTCTTCTGCTAACATTTGGGGGTCAGTCAGAATTGAGCATGTGTCTCACCTGAGCACATTTTCATCACACTATGTTGTTGAAAGATGTCCAAGGTATTCCTCATCGTCAATCACCACGTTACCCTCCCAGGACATCCTGTGCAAGCCGAAAACCATCACTTGGGACATTTCTCTATCTCCATAAGCATCCTTAGCCATCCTTTAACCATGGCCATGGTCTCTGTACCCAATTTACAAGCTCAATTCACAATTTTGTCGCATAACTTTGCTCCTTGGAAAGCGGCATCGTGAATTCGTGACGTGACAATCGAACAGATGCTCAGTCTAGCAGCAGTTCAAACTCTGTAAATGTCCACAGTTAACTGACTAGGGTCACGCTGCTGTTTCAAGATCTCCCATTATCGGAAAAAATACACAGTTATTCCACATATATTTTAGTAAACACGACCTAGGTTTCGACTTACGAAGTCATCACCAGGAGATGTTGTGTTTAATAAAATAAATGTGGAATAACTAAATATTTCTTTTCCGATATGAATCGCTTCCACTAAGTGGCGTCTCAAACCATTCTATCTCCCATTACCTTTCCTACCACAAATCACCCCACTCCAGCCATCTGCATTGGTGGCAAAAAAATCATTCTACATATTTTTGCGACAGTCCCTGTACGCTGTTTGCGCAAACCATATCTTCAGAGTAATACGAGGGTCATCCGGAAAGTAGTACCCGTTCGTGAAATAAAGACACAAAAGTAAATATTAACAAACATAAAAAATTTTATTTGAAAGAGGATACTTTAAACTACTTCTCAACATAATCTCCAAGCAAATTAAGGCATTTGTCATAACGTGTGACAAGTTTCTGTATTCCTGCTGCATAGTCCTTCGCCGCCAGCTCATTGAGATACGCGAGGGACCCATCTTGCACAAATTTTTGCATAATGCAGATGGTGTTTAACAATTTCATGAACAATTGTTCGAGAAACATTGGGAAAATGCTCACAGATGTCATCAATTGTGACGCGCCGATCGTTCCTCACGAATTCGTCAACTGAGCTCACCAGTTGGTCTGTAATGACAGACGGTCTCTCCGAACGCTCATCGTCGTGTGTGTTCCCCCTCCCCATGTTGAAGTTGCGACACCACCGCCGAACAGACGACTCGTCCATTACATTGTCTCCATACACCTCCTTTAATTGGCGATGAATATCACATGGGCGAACGTTTCTTGCATTGAGGAATTTAATCACTGCCCTCACTTCACAACTGGCGGCGTTCTCAATTTTTTTAAACATTGTAAACAATCACAGAAACAACACAGGCAATGCTAGCGTCACGCAACTTGGCTCAGAGAAGGCAGACAAGCCACTGAAGCTATCTGACCTCGTCCAGCGGCTACTCGCGTCGTCAGCACTTCATGCGGCACGAACGGGTACTACTTTCCGGATGACCCTCGTACTATTTCAACTCCATTATAATTTAAAATTAAAGACAAAACTTTCGTTTTTTTGTGACATGAAAGTAATATTTACCCGAAAAGAGATTTATGGAAAAAATTGATTATTCATTCATTATTTTAAGGATAAATATGGAGGATCTTCTTGTAGTGTTACAATGCAGATTTTATTTTGCTTGTGAGAAAAAATATTCGAATTCCACCCACCGTAGAGGAACCGAAGAGAATGATGACAGCCATGGAACGATTTTGAAGGTATTGTGGGAGCAGGGGCCACAAAGAAAGAAAACTACTTTGGTTTCTCGCCGTCCCTTCCCCAACCTCCCCACCGGCCTGCCCTCACTTATCCCCGCCGTATATATATCCGTTTCTGCTATCCTTGTCTTTTAGCCCCGTCACAATTTCCGGCTCTCGATATCCCTTACATTCCTTGTCCCGCCCCCTCTTAAACTCCTTTCGTCCGTAAGTCTAACCCCCGCAGAGACCTGCGCAAGACGCGTCAGCCCTGGCCTTCGAGTCACGACCTACCACGGGGAAGCTCCATAAGGACGCTATCCCTGAAAAACGCGTCAACAACGCATATCTCTAGTACGTATTATCCTCTTTGCCGACGGCTCATGCTACTTCAGAGTGGTAGAAAGGAATTTGTTTTACCAGTACGCTCAGACAACGACCGGGGAGGTCATTTTTCATGCGTTGAGTAAACAGAAGTTTGAATAAATCTTCCTTATGAAACATTTACACATCCAAAGCATCTCATTCGATGAAAAAAGTTTCTTGTCTATGTCGGAGTATCATGAATTTTTTTTCCTCCGAATTTCTATTGCTTATTGTAACCCTTAGCGAAATACAAACTGAAATTAAAAAGAGAAATTTAATATACAGAAAGTACTGAGCTAATGTGATGAGGAGTTATATGTCAACATAATTTTTCTACCTATTCCATAAAGCCTGAAGTAGAATTTTCTGAACGACTTTCTAACAAGATCATTTTTGGCATTTTAGTTGAACTTTGAGAATCTAGAGATATGAAAATAAAAATGAACTTGTTGACGTAGCTATATTATTAGAAAAAGCGTGAAACGGGAGGAGGTTGATGCATGCCGGATGTATCTCTTGATCAATTCTATGGCCGATTACTTTTCTCAACTGCTATAAACACAGGTTTTGGTGACTTGGTGTACACATATGAGATCAGATAGATAGCATTTAGAACGTTAGGTATGTACAAGACGGTCAGAGACGAGAATAGTTAGAATAACAGTTGCCCATTAAATTAAATTGTTAGAATAAGTAAGATAAGGAAAGGTATAGCCATTTTTACAAATTTTACATAATTCAATCGCACCGAAGTACCTTTAAGATTTTTCGAAACTACAGCTGCATTTATCTTTCACGGAGGATAATTTATTTTTTGACTAAAAATTTTTTTAAAGCATAAAATTTCCTAAAAGCAGACTTTGGGTGGAATCAATCCTGCGGTATGCCCATGCAGTGACTTCCACAGTTTAATGTTCATGCATCATATTATTTTTATTGAACGTATTAATATATTTTTCATTCAGAGGACGCAATGCTCATAAAAAAATTAAACACATATTTCTCCTTGATTGAGATATTTTAAACTAAGCTCTCTTTATACTTACGCTACTCTCGACCGAAGACTGACCTGGTTTTTTCCAATAATTATATAATTTAATGATCAATACTAGCGGGTTTCATTATAATCTACGCGGTGAACCATGTGAAATATTGCGAGCCGAAGTTGAAATACATTATTGGAAACAATAGTTTGTGATATTATTGTAGCAGACAGCATTTCTCACATCAGCGACACCATACTCGTATGATATTGCCAAGGGTCAATCATTTAAAAGGATGCTTCTATCATGTCTTGAACTAGTTTTCTATCAAATATCTGAGCGTCTGTTGCATAGAGCAATTCGCCATTTTATTGTGCTTTTAGTGCTGTAACAACCTAGGTCAATAAATATGTTCATTAATTTCAATAATTTTTGCAGAAACAAAGTATGGCATTTGTTTTTTGAATGAAACTCTTAACACATTTTTGCATCATGTTTTGAAATGAATTGTAGTTTAGAAATTTATCGATTAATATATTTCAATGTAAAGACTTTGACATGACCTACTCGTCGAAAATTCCATTTTCAACGGCATATTTTTATAAAAGAACTTAGATTGAACTGTTATTATAAATTATGTTGTGTCACAAAAAACAATATGCGCGTTAATAAAGATTTCGCGTCATGAGAAAAGCAATAACGGGTCGTTTTCAGGTACAAATATGTAACCCTAAGCAAAAGATTTCATTTCAAGAAAATTTAAAATCCGTTATTGATTAACAAAATTAAATTTTCCCAGATCACATTTTGTTACATGAACTGCTATTCGCATAATTCAAAATATAACTCCCATGGACGTAGACAAAATCCTCGAGCAATTAGTTATTTTTCCGTCGTGGTGCCGATGATTATGAACAAATATTTAAGTTTATGTCTCAGCACCGGGTAGACGCAAACATCTAAAACTACAGAGAACACACAGGTAAACAAAGCAGTAAAACATTATATCTTCCGTGAAGTTACGCGTTGGTCGACGTAGTTACACATTTTAGAATGGCAACTGTTAATGGCGAATGTGTTCCACGCTCATTATGACAAATTAAAATGACAAGGTAGTTACCACTTACGAAATGTCATGCAGTGTTGAAAATATGTCTGGTGGAATAAATGAATTTTAGAAATATATTTAGTGACTGTTTTCATAATGAGCACATTTAGAGATTGTGAACTGAAAAATGGAACGTCAAGTCCTTAATTTAATTTTTGAGGCTTTAATATTAATTAATTAAAAATGAATGAATTAAATTAAGTACCTTCTCTCTGAGAGAAGATTTTCAAATATAACAGAATCGAATGCTTTAACTCACCCAAATCGGAGTCATATGTTCAACTTCAGGATTGTATAAGCGATTTTACGGCTATTGAAGTGTGTGTGTGAGCTGAAGAAAACGAGGTGTTTTCGTAGAGTAATTTAAACTATGAAATTTCGCATAGCGCACCATAAGCTTTTTCAGCACGGTCGAAAGATCACTAAAGAGCACTACTTACAAATGCAACGCCGTTTGCACGAAGCAATACGAAAAAACACAGGTAATTGTGGTGAAACCATTCATGGCTTTTGCATCACGATAATGCACCTGCATACACTTCAATGCTTTTCCGTGAATTAGTATCCAAAAACAGCACTGTAATGATGTGCCAACCTCCTTATTTTCCAGATTTGGCCCCTTGTGACTTTTTTTCTGTTCTCGAAAAATAAAGAAAACTTCAAAGGGCCGTCGTTTTAGAAGCATAAATGAGAGTAAAAACACATCGCTGAGAGAGATCAAAGATCGAGTTGCAGAGGTGTTTCGAGGATTTTAAAAAGCGCTGGCATTGGTGTATAATGTCAAAAGGGAAAGACTTCGAAGGGAATGATATTGATAAATAAAATTCTCTTCAAATAACTAAAATCCCGTTATTTATTGAACACACCTCGTATTTATGTACATGGGAAGGCCCAGAAGTACCCGGCCTTATCTAGAGATGGCAGTAGTTTTTTGAAAAATATCACTGTATTGGAAAGTACGCAATCTATAGAGCATATAGTATGTTTGAATTTTGAAGACGCCACGTTTTTTAGTATTTGCTTGGCAGCCATCAATAGTGAACGTTTCCAGTAAATTTGAGAAAATGGAGAAAATTAGTCATTTTTATGTGACAGTAAAATATTGGGTAGCAGAGATTTAACGAGGTCATACGAGCTGTCAAGACAAGCATCACCTCGGTCGACCAAATGAGATGAAGACTCCAGAAACGGTGAATAAATTACACAAAGTGATACTGGATGATCGCCAATTGAAAGTGCACGAGCTAGCAGACATAGTAGGCATTTCAAAATGTGTGGTACATCGCATATTATCTGGCATTTTGGACAAGAGAAAGCTGTTTGTAAGATGGGTCACACTCGAGCAAAACCAGTGCCGTGAAGATGTTTCAATTGAGTGTTTAGCAAAGTTTCACAGCAACAAAGCAGACTTTTTGCGCCGTTTCACAACCATGGATGAAACATGGGTCCATTACTTTAACCCCGAGAAAAAGAAAAATATAAAAAAATGGATTCAAAAGGGAGAATTGCCTCCAAAGAAGGCGAAGAACGTTTCATCTGCAGGTAAGGTCATGGCGTCGGTTTTTTGGGATGCGCGTGGGATAATTTTCATTCACTATCTTGAAAAAGGAAAAACTATCACCAGCGAGTATTATGCACACTTCTTGCAACGTCTGAGTGAAGAAATCAAGCGAAAGCGGCCGCATTTGGCTAAGAAGAAAGTGTTGTTTCATCAAGACAATACACCAGCTCACGAATCCGCTATTGCAGTGGCCAAAATTCATGATTTAAAGTTTGAATTGCTACCTCATGCACCCTATTCGCCAGATTTAGCCCCCTCGGATTATTTTCTGTTCACAAACTTGAAAAAATGACGGTGGTCAAAGATTTTCCAACCGCGAAGAAGTTATGTCGGCAGTTAATGGCTATTTTGAGGAGAAAGACAGTTTCTTATTATAAAAAGGGTATCGAACTTATTCAACATCGCTGGAAAAAGTGTATAGAGCTGAAAGGAGATTATGTTGAAAAATAAATACATTTTTTTCCAAAATTTTTGTGTTTTCTTTGTTGTGTCGGGTACTTCTGGGATTACCCTCGTATCACGAATCAGTATCGTTGAAAGACTCGTAAAAACTGATTATTTATGTTACCGGGATAAGATCTGCAATGCCATAGACGCGCCATCTACCAACACCTAACGAAAAGACCCCTGGTCGATTGATTTGTAACTCCAAGACGATGTCAACAGTGATTCTGACAGTCAAACTGAGGTAAAGTTTCGAATTCGAAATGCCTGTGTGCTGAAGGAAATGTGTATATAGGCATATGTATATAAACACTCGTTTTCTCTTGCACCGTTGTGAAGCATTTTCGGACCCTTTTCACTCCACAGTCAGTCCCTACATTTCCGTCCTCAACTCATTCCAGCTACATCTCACGTCCCACATTTCTCCACGTCTCCTCGTGCCCACCTCCGCAACACCCCTCGACCCCCTTGCCGCCAATATCCTCCTCTTTCCCTCTTCTCCCCCTCCCCCACATCGGCTCTTTTCCCTCGCACACACATCGTCCACCCACGTATTCGCTCTAGCTCTCCACTCACCCATCCACCTCTCCCCTCCCTCTTGCTCCCCTCCAGCAGCTACTTCCCTCTAAGGTTTACTCTCCGAATTTGCAAACACGTGGTAGCTTCTCCTAACAGCTCCGCCCCTCCTCCCGCAGAACGACTCCTACGGACTGTCGATTAACTGCGTTCAAATATTTGCCCACCTACTTCCATTTTTACCGCGCCACTCAAGCCTGACACAAAGCATATGAGGTGCTACCGTAATCTTCGCGGCCTTGCACTTTATCGTATCGCGGTACAAGGAAAATTGGAATTTTCGTGATCCCTCTGGACAGAGGAATCTCTTCACCGAACCCCGCCCGGGGAACTCACTCACGCGAGATCCGGGTTCGGCCAAACTTCTTCGGACGCCAACATTCGCCGTCACACAGTTAAACCTTCGGAAATGGCGCTATCTCCTATCCCGAATTTAAACTTTCGAACTTAAAACGGTGGTCGGTATAGAGTATTCGTCGTCTATCTAGGAAATATTTCCCAAAAATCAATCAAACTTTTACCTAAAGAAAAAATTGAATATGGGTTTACAGGCCTTAAGAACCTGATCTCTAACATTAAAGACAAAGTTCCCAAAGACGATAGGAGTGGAGAGTATGAATTAAAGTGCTCGGAATGTAACACAAAGTACCTTGGCCAAACAGGAGGAAAATTTATTAATATATACCCTGCAAGCCACCGCAAGGGGGTGAATACACAACAGAATAATTTTACTATAACATGGCCCTACCGCGGTCGAACAATTTTATTATAATCCCCTATCATTCGTGGAAAAACTGGCATCTTAAATCTATCCGTTCTACACTTGATCTCTCTAATTTTATAAACATGATGTCTCCTGCCGTAGTACGATGGGAGTAATACTACATTTTCAACATCACTGCTAAAGAGACCTCCTTCCAATTTATGCAAGAGCTTCAATCTGTAATTTAACCTTCGCTCCGTGAATGACTCCCAGCTTAGCTCCTCTTATACATGTATTTTGGATACGCTACTAAGTTTATCATAACATAATTTTACAAATCTAGCTCCTCTACGCTGCAAGCGATCCAATTCGGCAATTAATCCAACTTCGTAATAATGCCATATACTTGCAGCATATTCTAAATGAGGCCTAACCAACGATGGATAACATTTCTCTTTTACCTTTTCATCACATTTACCAAGTACCCTTCTAATAAATCCTAATTTTTTGTTAGCTTATCCGTATGTGTTTCACCAAGGAGAGATCGTAAGCGACAACTCCTAGGTATTTGAGTCTACACATTCCATTTCGGTGTACCCAATGCAGAAGACCTTCGGGTGTGAATTACTCACTCGAACCCATTCTCACCCATTTTTTTCGAAAAATGTACGACTACACACTTTTTAAAAATTTAATTCTAATTGTCAAGTGTCGCACCAGCGTTGTATAGCATTAAGGTCATCTGACAAAGCTACAGTGTCCGCATGATCACGGATATCTCTGTAAACCACTGCAACGTCGGCTAATACACGTATTTTACTGGTCCCTGAGGATTCAATGACGTTAACGTAAAATAGGAATAAAAGAGGTCCTATGACACTTCCCTGGGGAACACCTGAAGTAAATTCTCCGGCATTTGAGCTAACTCCATCTATCAATACTCTTTGAACCCGACCATTCAAAAAATCTTTAATCCTAGCCCAGCTATGCCATCTGCTTCTAGCTTGGCAAGTAGTTTACTATGAGGTACTTTGTCGAAGGCTCTCAAAATCTAGAAAAATCGCGCCCACTGGGACATTGTCCTCTCCCGAAATAAAAATATCATGAACAAAAAGCGCAAGTTTTGTCTCGCAGGATCTACCTTTTCAGAAACCGTGCTGTATTTTCATTAATAACTTCTGATTATCGAGGTATCTCGCGATCGAACTACTAACTCTATGTTTCATAAACTTTCACGAAATGGATTTGAGGGAAATAATTCTGTAATTACTCAGTTCCTCGTTGTCTCCCTTATTAAATATTGGTGTTACGTTAGCCGTTTTCCAATCTCTGGGCAGCTTGTCATCTACCAGCGACTTCTCCGATATTACTTCTAGATACGGCGCAATTTCCGAAGCTAGATCCTTAAATATACGAGTGGGTATTTTATCGACCCCTAAGGATTTATTAGGCTTAATATTTTTCAGCAAACGTTCTATTCCATTATATGAGATTTCAATTTAGGGCTTCGGCTGACCGGCACGATTTAGTAAGCTATAGGGGGTATTCTGTGACATATTAATTTAAAGAAACGACAAAAGAACACCAAGCATGTGCAAAGAATAAGAATATATCATCTTTACTTGCAAAGCACCTCATCGAGAGTGACCACAAAAGTAATTTAGTGACTAAAACTCTTCATTTTAATTTTTAAATGAGGTTTGATCGTGGATCTCTGGTTTGGAGCCAAGTGGAAGGCATTAATCAGAGGTTACGTGCTTTCAGCAGGGATATCGGGGCGTCCTTTGTCGACCTTCATCCGGCGATCCAATCGTGTAGGAACCCGCTGAACCGTTCTAGTCTTCATTACACGTCGGAGGCCACTAGGTGTGTAGCGGGTAGGATATTAGAGCACTGCAGGGTTTTTTTGGATTAAAGTGTATATTAGATTCCTGGGTCTCTAAAGCCTTCTTTGCCAAATAATGTAACTTGAAATGAAGTGAGGTTCAGTGCTAGCAATAGTTCATTTAACACCAATCAGATGGCATCGTATGGGAAATTTTATAAAGGATTCAATATTAATTAGAAGATGGTCCTCGTTAAAAATTCAAAAAACCGCAATGTCAAGGGAACATTATCTGTATTTGTAGCAAATTGCCAAAGTTTAAAAATCAAAGTCGCAGAATATCATATCCTTATTCAAAGCACAGGCGCAGATATAATTATTGGGACAGAAAGCTGGTTATCCACTGATATTGTCGACGGCGAAATTTTCCCAAAATCATTTTCCATTTACAGAAATGACAGAACAAATAGAATCGGAGGTGGTGTCGTTGTTGCAGTAAAAAATTCTTATGTCAGCAGGGCTGAGGTTATTCCGGGTAATGGTTTGGAAAGCGTTTGGTGCTCAATTAATAGTCCTCGATCCAAAAGAATTTATGTATACGCATTTTACAGACCACCAGTCGACAGAGACAATTCAGTACGAGAATTAAATCAGCAAGTAAATGTTTTTTTTATCCCAACACAATGATCGCGACGTTATAATTGGTGGAGATTTCAATGTCCCATCTATTGACAGGAGCACATATAGTTTTAAACGGGTGGTAAAACTATCTGCGAATCGCAATTGATTTTTTTACGTTGAACTCATTGAATCAACTTGTCATTTCACCAACTAGGGGCGATAATATTCTGAATTTGTTATCAATAAATATTCCCGAAAAAGTCTTAACTATTGAAACTGGGAAAGGATTATTAACCACAGGGCAGTAAATGCTAAGTTTTCGCGTCATGGGGTCCGCAATAAAAGACTAAAATGAAAATTTACTTGTTTAAAGAAGGGAACTACAATAGCCTAAAGTAAATGCTACAGAATCAATTTGTTAGTTTTAAGGCAGATAGTAATCACCGAAATACTGAGGATACGTGGAATGACTTCCTTGAGATCACAAGCTCAGCAGTCGACAAGTTCATTGCCGGTA
The DNA here is from genome assembly GCF_022747635.1 of Hetaerina americana. Classification (NCBI taxonomy): domain Eukaryota; kingdom Metazoa; phylum Arthropoda; class Insecta; order Odonata; family Calopterygidae; genus Hetaerina; species Hetaerina americana. The sequence goes on along the minus strand of NW_027286874.1, from coordinate 100,259,281 downwards.
AATTTATAAAAGATGACACAGAACCTAGATGGTACACTGCGAATGTTAGAAGGGAATTACGACGTTAAAGGCCATGCCACGCCACGATGAAAAATATTAGGGATGATATATCTGGTGACAAAAAGAATGAGATCACATACAATTGTATGATATCTACGGCGAATGCCAAGAATGAATTTCGGAAAGCGTTAAGGGAATTCAAAAGGGAAAGGTTAGCGGAAATTTTGAGAGAGAATCCAAAAGCATTTTGGTCATGCGTCAGAGAAGTTCAGGGAAATAAGTCAACTGTCAATTCTTTCAGAAATGATAAAGGCGAAAGGGTAACCAGCAGTTTTGAAAAGGCTAACTTATTAAATTCCTTCTTTCAAAGCGTCTTCACCAAAATGTCACAGATAGCTTACCAAATCGTGCCGGTCAGCCGATGCCCTAAATTGAAATCTCATATAATGAAATAGAACGTTTGCTGAAAAATATTAAGCCTAATAAATCTTCCGGGCCTGATGAAATACCCGCTCATATATTTTAGGTTTGGAAATTACGCCGTATCTAAAAATAATATTTAAGAAGTCGCTGGTTGATGACAAGCTGCCCAGAGATTGGAAAACGGCTAACGTAACACCAATATTTAAAAACAGAGACAAGGAGAAACCGAGTAATCACAGATGCATTTCCCTCACATCCATTTCGCGCAAGGTTTTGAAACATATAGTTACTAGTTCGATCGTGGGACACCTCGATGATCAGAAGTTATTAATGAAAATACTGCACGGTTTCCGAAAAGGTACGTTTTGTTGACTTTATTATATGGCTTCACAACATTCCATCCTACATCTCCGTCAATGCCTTATGACGCAGTATCCACTCACAGGAAGCTTAAAAAAGCAATAAACCAAATTTAAGTCAGGAATCAATTATAATTAATTTCACGGACAACGAAAGCCATCGTTTATGGAATGTAACAGGTAGCTGCACCGAAACATGGAAGGCCAGCAAAGAAGGCAGAATAGGAACATTAGCCCATTAAACTTCCACAGTTCCTTGTTAACGTAGCAAAAAATTCGTAATGGGTGAAACTCATGACTCCTCATCCCACGGCATGATACCAGATGCAAGTGCCCTAATTCTATTACCCGCTCACCCTTCTAGAGTAACACTTGCGATAAATTCGCGCTCAGACCCTCATGGAACCGTTTAATGCCCAGTTTTTAGACTGCATCGGAATGCATTAGTCTCCTAAACAGGTTGCGGTCTCGCCTTTGAGAATAAATGAATTCCCGCGCAGGCCTTGCTCTCACGCCAACTAGCCGAGAGGACGCGGCTTCGTCCACCTTCCCACCCTCGCCTGACCTCCTCTCCCTCCAGTTCCTTCCCTGCCCTCGACGCCACTACCAGCGTCTCCTTCTCTTCTCCAGAAAACCTCCCGCCACCCACGCAAACCCCCTTCGGCTCCCACCCACTTCAATCGCTACCGGGCTCCACCTGCTCATGCAAACTCTAGTCGCCTTCCCTCGAAACAGCCGGCCTCCCTCCGCCCTTCATCGCATGCTACTCCCATTTGTGACACACGATTCCGTCAACCGGACCGGTCCGACACCCACCCCTTCCGCCTGCCAGCCCCCTTATACCCACTCCGCGTGCAGTGGTGGCGCAACTGCTATATATGCAGACAATGCGGTTGCCAAGGAATTAGGATTGCCTTTGGGCGAGGAATTATTAATGGTATTAAGGGGTTGAGCGGATATCACGAAAAAAATGGCAAGTATGCAAAATATATGCGGTTAATTCTTGTGGAAATGACGTTTGAACAGTCGAAAAATGCAGTAAAATGTTTAAGTGGTGGTTATTACCCTCTGAATTATTTTAAGACTTGGCCTTTACTTGGTTTTAATCTAAAGCTTCAGTCAAAAAAAGGTTTCCATACGACAAAAGCTAGCACGGTATCATCCACCAATTTTATTTCTGTACTAATGAGACGAACACAGATTTGGAATAAACGGAATACATGGAGGGATTCAAATATTAACTCACAGTGATTATTAAAATCTCGACCGAGACCAATCTTTTTATTTCCTACCTCTCTTCATTTACTTTTTCAAACACCTGCTTACACCAGTAGTAATATTAGCATGAAAATAATTTTTCCCAAAATATTGAGTTATTGGAAAAATTGTCTGCTTTTGCGCCTGGGTCAATATGAATTTTTAAATATTATCCTCTAAGACCACTCATGTTTTTTGCATTGCCGGTAGATTTTAGGGTTTCGGCAGCCGATAAAAAGAAAATACCTTCTTCAAAACCAGAGAGATTTCCACCGGAATCTGCAAAATTAAGGCTATGTGTGTCCGGAATTCGGTCTCGGCCAATTTCACAACGACCACAACGCCAACGTTGACCGCGCAAAAAGAGCTTGCCATGTTGGTGAGCTTGCACGTCCGGTTTCGTTCGCAACGATTTTGCAGCTCTTTTTGCGCTGGTTTTAGGCAAACAGACGCCTCGGGCAATCTTGCGTCCGGGTCCCAGGTCACCCCGCCCGCGACTTCTACCGTCTCGCACTCTCCTTCCCTCCTTCCTCCTCCGCTCCGCTTTCCACCTCCTTCCCACCACCCCAACCCCTTCCCGCACGCCCCCCGAACGTACATTACTCGCCCCAGTATTTCCACTCGAGTATCTCCCATAAGAGGCCCCTCTCACTGTCCCTCAAACACACACATACACACTCTCTAACTCTCCTCTTTCCCTTACGCATCAAAAACTTCTCCTACGACCTTTCCCGTGTTCATCCGCCGCCTTCTCCACACCCCGGTCCCTATTTACCTCTCCCGTTAATCCCATACAGCTGTGCGACCTAGACGTCCGTTTTCACATGCCGAAACAACACGGGAAACACGTTAGTACGACGGACGCGCACCCTTCGTTGGCGTCGCTGCTCCCGTGCATCCTTCATCGGTTGGAATTGAAGATAGATCAAGCGTTTGGGAGCTTCGAAATTGATTCGAGCCCCGTCGTTACGTCTCGAGGACGAGAAATGAGAGAGCGGCGTGAAGTGTAGGGACGGCATTCCAATGGCGAGGACCGTAACTGAACGCATGCAAATTGGAATTGGAGCCTAATAAAATGGCCGAATTGTCTGCGCGTGGAACACGACGTCCCTATGTGTTTAGAAGATTGGGAACTTAAGTGAAAATAAATCCTTATGACCTAAAGCTAAATGAATTTTTATGTCGTGTAACAAATCTACCCATAGCAGGGCAAAGAAAGGCAGTAATCATATAGTTGATTTTCCTCGATTTTCACTAATCTTCCAATATCTGGCTCAATTAAGCTATAAATTTTTTTCAAGCGGTTTGTACTTTTAAAATAACTCTTTAGCATTTTAATGGGAATGGCTGAATTTGATCTTTTGAAATGCGGAGAACCCTTGGGCAGGCCTCAAACAATAACTTCCTTCTAAATAGATTCGTGGGTCATTACCCTAAATATCTTGAAACAACCATGACTACAACAAGTCAAAACCATTTTAACAAAAAGTCAGCGTTTTTTAAATTTGATCCAAAGTCCCTCCACATTACGACTTATGAATTTACTGCTGATTCAATGAACCCTAGGTGATTACGCGCAAATATTTGGCTATTGCAGCATATACATTGGGGACTGTGCGTTAATGGATTACCAATCGGATTGATAAAAGAAAAGTTTTGCTCGGAAATAAGGTATAAAATCCTAATTTTACCAGTCAAGTAGTGTTTAACAAGAAGGTGAAACCTTTGATTTTGACAATATTGTTTCAGATGCGGAAAATTTTGAAGAACAGGAGAACGTTTTTTATGGTGACGTAGAACGTCAATCACGATAAAAAAGCAAACAATTGTATGTTGTATGACCGTGGCCATAATACCATTTTTAAATTAAATATAACACATAAAACAATTAAGATTTTAAAACATTCTCCTTTCAGTACAATATTACTGATGAAAGACCTGGTTATTTGACATAAAACAGTTGCTTCGAGTGACTACAGAGTGCAATTCAATCTTAAAAAGTATATAATTTTCCTGTATCTTCTTATTTCTTTTATAATGCAGCAAAAATTGTATACGCTAATGGAAAATTCAATATGGTAGCTAGACACATTTGGAAATATCAACAATTAGAAATATTTAATGAATTGCAAATAAATGTTTCCCACCCTCTTTCGCTCCCTCCATGTACTCCTCTACAATTCGCCAAGTTGATATGCGCTTCCGCTGTGACTTACTTTGATACCTTGAGATCGGTATAGTGCAATTTTCCTCTACAAATTTACTAACTGGGAATAAATTTAAAAGTTGAGGATAAACAACTGAAACTTTTGAATGTAAAACTACTAAAACGTTTTTCCTACGAATGAAACTGACCCCGAATGGAATTCCTAATGCTGGAAGTTAACCTATAAAAAAATTCTATCGAGACAATAGCATTCATCTTATTCGAGCTTCAGCAGTGAACTAATTTCATAATGTGACCCATTCTCACACTTCAACCAAGAATAATTCTTACCGTTTCTATTCTATTCTGAAGAACCTTTGGAAGCATAATGAAGAGAAATGCAATCACGTGAAATCCTATTACCGACAAGAAAACCCCCTCTTTCGCACCTGCGAATAGAATTTGATCCATGTTATAAGAAGCCGAAAATGCTCTCAACCCTGAACCAATATGGTCCTATTCATTCCCAGACTCTCCAGGAAATTTTCCGTCCCAAAGGAAATATACTATTTGCATTCCAACTCCGCAATTTCCTCAGTCTCAACCAATGCTTCCTTCTGCGCCAGCGCACCCCACTCAGCCGAGCTCCTCATATTTTCTTTACCCACCCTTTCCCCTTGACCTTCACTCCTTCATTCTCTTCCTCTCCAATCCCTCAAGTGCGGACAACCTTCTTTTATTTTTACCCAGTGCGTGCCTAGGGTCCCCCCCTTAATTTATCCCTTCAGAGTACGCATCAGTCGTTTCTTACAAAGTCTCCATTCTCTCTTTACGACCCTTCTTTAATTTGAAACTTCTCCCCTTCAGTCTTTATTGTCCTCCTCGCTTTATTACGCTTCAACACATTTTGATAGTTTCTTTTGTCGAAACTTTAACTCTCTATTTTTGTAGATTCTCTCCTCAGGACATTTTCACTATCGCGTTCACCAAACCCTTCTGCCTCAGGCTGTATCCTATAACCTATCCGTCAAGCAAATCCTTTTCTCCATTTTATTACAAATTTCCAATTAATATTAACTTGTAATTCTTTCTTTTTTCTCTCTTCGTCCCTCGGTATTTTAAGTTTTCCATGTGCGTCACTCAAAAGGAAGTTTAATTTAGATATAAGGGTAATTCAACCTTCAAAAGCTCCTGTACAAGTAATTTTCTCTCAATTTAAGAGCGATAATGACAAATTTCACAAGCTTAATAATAACCGTATTATTTGTCTAGATATCTCATATATACATGTTGACTACACATATACTTGTAGTCACAAAATGTTTTGACTTCATCCATTAGCAAATTTCAAACATTTTTTTAATTAGAGTTTTCGATTAAATGTAAACGATAGACTTCTGTTAAGCCTCAAAAATTAAGATTTTTCTCAATCTATGTTTGAAATACCTTTGAAGAGGGCGGCTTAATTTGGTTATCATAGGAAGAAGCAGAGCATGCACATCAAATGCAAACATAAATTGAGTTGAAAAATGAATGGAAACAAACACGATGGAAATTATAAAATAAAACTCATCTTTATAAAATCAAACAAAATTTTACCGATTACGAATCAGAAAGTCAACCCTAAAATCTCCCTTATTAAGGAGAATTTGTGAAAAACAAATGTCTGCACCGAAAAACATTTCATTAGACGTCATTTACCAAGGGCCAATTTCGACGCACTGCACGCTGCCAAATGATATGAACATATTTGTGAACGGAACGGCATATTTCCGCAAAGTCACTTCACTCCGCCGAAATGATCTCGGCGGCGACATCTTTGGGTGGGAAGTCACACGTAACCACTGCGTGTCTCTTTCGTATCTCACTCAATTAAAACGATTTTCACGCATGAATAATATCCCGGGCTTGAACTACCTTTCAACCCGTTTTCATCTAGTTCAGTCATTTTAACTTTTCGGTCTCGGCGTGGGTGCGATGGAAGGTGTGTAGGGTGAGGGTGGGGGGGAGGAAAAGTGGAGCGTTGAGGAGAGGGAGAGGAGAGCGAGAGAAATGGTTACTGAATGGCGTTCCGGTGTGCTGAGGCCGAAGAGCAAGAGAGAAAGAAAAGAAGAAAAAAGAGCACATACGTATGTATCTCGCCAGGAAGAGCGGCAGCAGCGACCCTATGCCTGGCAATCGCCTCCACTCCTCCTCGCCACCACGTTCGCAACAGCCTCCCGTCACTCTCCCTCGCCCTCCCATTACCCCCCCCCCTCAGTCTTGGCTCCTCCACGCTCGCATAACACCTCTCCACCCCCTTCGCCACCACCCGCTTCCTCGAAACCAGGACCACACTCTCCTCCATCTCTCCCCCTCTTCTCTTCCTTCACACGTCCCCTGACTTTCCCTCTCTCTCTCTCTTTGACCCACCTCCCCTGCCTCTCCCCGCGCCCCTTTTCATTCCCCCACCCCCCCTACCCACACACACACACGCACACACAAACATTTCTCCGCACGCCCCTCCCTCCAAAACCCCCGACCCATCCAACCCGAGGAACTCCTTGCAAAAATACCTCCCCAGCTCGACCGTCCCCACCCCTCCCCTCTGTCCCTCCCCCTCTTAACCGGTGGCGGAGCGGGGAATGGGAACGGGCGGGAATGAGGGACGATGGAACGTGTGTTCAGCGGTGCTTTAATTCATGCTCCATCTCTCGTCTCCTTTTCTCCTCCTTCCGCATCCCTCTCTCCCCCTCCCGTCCCCGTCACGGGGTTCCCAAGTTTCCTCCCCGCAGACTGCCACGTCTCCCACACTGCTTCCCACATACGCTCTCCGCAAATGCTGAAAGCGAGGAGGCAAGGGGAAGGGCGAGTGGGAATGAAGCAGCGCAAAGAGAGAGATGAAGGGAGGAAGGAAGAGGGACGCGAGGAGGAAGGAGGGATAGGACACACAACAGCATGCGCTCTCGGGACTCGCAGTCCGAGGAAGAGCGTGGGGGGAGGAGTATAGGGGGAAGGGACACGAGCTGAAGGGGACCAGGGACCCGGACCCGCGCGGCGTAAAGACGGCGTGAAACGAAGAGTTAGTGGAGGAGGATTGATTTAAGGGGATGGGGATAAGGGGAGAAAAGAGGAGAGGAGAGAGAATGAGGTAGAAATGGACTCCAGGATTCCATAGCAGTATATCCACTGAGCCTCGGTGTAAATGTACGTATTTCCTTTGGACATATATCTATCCACTTCCTTAGCTAGCGAAACAAGGTTTCTGATGCATGAAAATCATCGGGAAAAATTCAAATTTTTCTGATTGCCTGTGTAACCTGAATGTATCTGTAACAAATATGCGAGTAGTTGCGTGTAATATAAGATGCGATTTGTATATGAGAGCAGAGTTACTAGTTTAGAGAGCGCAATGCTTATCATATCATAGTGCGAAATTCGCGTTCATTCTTTTCATTTCATTGAAACAATATAATTTATCATGCGCATTGAGAGAAGTATAATTCTTCCGTTATTCAGAATTGCCTATCAATGGTTAATATTTATTGTCTTTTTTCTGTCTCCCAGATTGAACCATGTTAACTAATGAGTTAGCAGTCACAAATCAAAAGGTAAATTTAACAAACATTCATATTCAAATAGGAACACATATAAAAAATAATATCCACTGAGAAGGTATTCACAAAACAATATCCGTAATAGATTTTATTTTAAGTGTAGTCGCAAGAATCGATACCCCCTCATTGATACCCTCTAATAAGGTAAGCCTCTGGCTTGTGGCTGTATAATTACGGGCGCCTTCTAAAATAAGAATATGGACCACCTGATACTTATGTATTGAAGAGTAAAGGTCAGGCTTGTTACCCCTTCTAACTTCTTCACTAAATAATAACATATAGCATGCCTATAAAGTGTAAAAAAGTTTAAATATCATTAGCCTCCTTTTTGGTTAAACTTTTATAAATAAATTTTCTTCGTGAGTTTTCCAAAACTGATTAAAAATAAATATGTTATAAAGAAAAGCTTTGAAGCCGTGTTGTAAAAAAAGCTTTCAAATGGAATAAAATTATTCCACGGTGGATAAAAAAATTTAATGAATCGGATTATGGAATTTATTTATATCCATAGCGTAAACGTTTTATGAAATCCCGTCTGAATAATACTTTTATGGCATCACTCAATATTTTTCTAAGTAAGCATAAATTCCAGTAATACCTAAATGAATGCCTATACAATCGTCATAATGGATTTCAAGATATCATAAGCCATCATTTTATTTTAATGCAAAATAATAGTAGCTTCATTTTAAATATTTCCACCCCCGGAAACCTTTTCATTTTATTTTGAATTTATGCAAGAAAAGTTTAACATCCAATGATTTTCATTATTTATTGTCATGGAAAACAATAATATAAAAGATAATACGAGATGATTTCATCCAAAAAAAGAACGAGAACAATGTGATTAAAGAAAACACTCACGAGCGGTGAAAATGATGTTTTCCGGTAAATATCACCCACGGCGAATTTATCCACCATTTTACTGCACTGGAGACAATAGTGCAATGGCGCATGGGACTGAAAGCGATGGGAGAGGAAGGGAGATGGGCATGCGAGTATAGGAATGGACCGTGCCCATGCCGTGGGAAGCTCCAGCGAGCATAAAAGACGCTGAAGGGCGGCGGGAGAATGCGCTGGCGTTTTGAGGGGAAGGCGGAAGGGGGAGAGCGGTGTGGCGATGATGGGAAGGCGGGCACACTCACACTGCTTCCCTCCATCTCCCCCATTGAAGCGGGGTGTTGTTTTTGTTGCAGGGGCTTGGTTTGCCGTGAGCGCCACAAGCAGCTAACGGGGCGGGGAGAGCATCCCAACGTCCCTGAAAAATTTCTCCTCCTCCCCCGCTTTCCCCTTCCCCCTGTTATTCCGCTTCCATTTCTTTCGCCGCTGACATCCCTACAGGGCCCTACCCTACCATCCCTCCGGTTCCCTTCCGTCCCTGTATCCCATCAAATTTGGTCCACACAACATTCCCACCTCGATTCATTACTTTCTCTTTGTCTACGCCCCAAATCAGCGTGTCCGCTCCACCAGGGCGGAGCCTTCACCCTCTTTCCTCCTCCCTCCCCCACCAACGAAAGGGGGCAGGGAGGAGGAAAAAAACGCGAGTAAGTAACGTGGACTAAATTATAATTTCAAACGAAGGCAAACAAGCGATTCAACATTTTTTGACGTGGCTTCTGCGCTTCCTGCCTTGTTAGACCTGTCAGCATAATTATATTTAAATTTTGTCCCTCGACTCACTCCCCCTTCCACCCTTGTTACGTCCCCCCCTCCTCTCGCCTTGTCGTCGTCCCAAACTTCCGTGATTGTTACTCCAAGTGACGAAGATTGTCAAAATTTTCGGGACCAAATGCGTGTTGTGTTTGCCCTAGCTTAAATTTAATATTCTCAGCCAAACAGAAGCAAATATAAATTTTAATGTACAGCTGAGCAAAACCATATTTGAAAATGGAAGCTATCACCAAATCCATGAACTTCTTAAATATTCCACTCATTCCTGCTCCAATACAACAAAAAAATCCTTCGTTCTTGTCGGCCAACATTGCGAACTGCGAGTTTAATCGTCGAAATCGTACATCCGATCAATTTACATCTATACATAAAACATAATGTCGATATTGATTTATTCGTATTTGAAAAAGTCATAGTAGTTAAAAAGACGTTTTTTCACTCATTCACCTTGTACACTGAAATTATAAAAACCTACCCATGAGACGGATCAAATGTTTTCCCGCGGGGGATTAATAGCAACTTTTGAAATTCACCCAGGAGCTGGGTCTCGTTTAACGGACGTATTATTTATTCTATATTTCAAGTCATTTTTAAATACCACTAATGGTTGGGAATATAAGTTTGATATTCAATTTTATCAGTAAATAACAAGGATCATGTCTAATGAATTTTTTTCAATGCGGAAGCAGTAAAATTTATATAGTTCCTTATGTACACATTTTTGGAAATTAAAAACATACTTATTTCCTCGGGAGGGTTTAAATACCAAAATCTATGATTTCCATTAATAGTAGATTGCTGAGAATTATGCAAGAGAAGAAAGGATAACCACTCGAGCTCCTAATACGAGCGAAGATATGCTAAACCCATGCCTTGTCAAATGCGGATGTTTTGGCAATGATTTTTTCTGAAAATAAATTATCTTATTATTCCCAGTTTCACCAACAGCTATTTAAGTTCTGAGTAATTTTAATTAATCTCTAAATAGCATAGGACCATGCCTGGAGTGCCGATATTTAGTAAGTAAAGTAGTCATGTTCTAACGGAAGATTTGTGTCGTGTTTCTTCATTTCCTATCTCTCTTCGCCGTCGATTTCATCGCTCCTAAGAGAAAAATTAAATTTTGTACACACCTACGGCATTAGACTTTCCCCACCAAAAATTCAGCTCTTGATTTCCCAAAGCTGATATCCCAAAAATCCTTTAATGTTAACAGAAATACAAGACAGAAGCGAAAATGTTTATGCAGGCGAACGAACAAAAAAACATAAAAGAGAGGTATCTAAGGTGATTCGAACGTAGAAAATCCAGCGAAACCTTCACCTGCACGAACCGTGCGATGGTAAAAGTTTCACGGTACGTAATTTATCACCGGGTAAACTCTTAATAGAAATTCAACCTCCCGGACGTTGAAAAAAAGTTTCCCCCACCCTCCGAGTTTGCGGTGAAAGGATTTGGAGAGTAAAGGTGCGGGAAGCAGATGCGAGAAGGGATGGGGGGAGGGAAGGACGGGGAAGGGAGTGCAAGGGTAGGGCGCGGAGAGGGCTAGCGAGTCGAGGACGCAATCCTCGATCCCTCATTCCGCAGCATCCCCTTGGAGCGCCGCTCCGGCGGGCCCCCGAAGGGCTACACTACCTCGCCCGCCCGCCTCGGGGCGGGGCGACTGACCTCACCCCAGAGTCCAGCCGTCGCGACACGCCCTCTCCTACTCCCCCTCCTTTCCATCCCCCCCCCCCTACGCCCTGCCGGTAGAAGAGCGAACACAACCCACACGCACACAAACGTCGGAAAAGGCGCTCGGACACATCTACGAATTCCATCCCCACACCACCACACTCTTCGCCTTGAACACGACGACGGCGAAGTCTAACGGAGGGAACATTGGCCGGCTCACTCTCGCCCTCCCCCCCCCCCACACCCTCGCCTCTATTCTTTCATCCGCCTCTCGGCGGCGACCGCCATTTGGGATGCACCGCGCCGCTGGGCCCACTACACGGAAGAGGAGAGAAAGGAGGGGTACCTTCCCTCCCTCCCCACACCCGCCCACCGCCGGCAGTGACCCTTGCAGCCCCCTCGCCCCTGAGTGCGGCCGTCGCCGGATGATGCCCGGGGGCGCGAAGGGAGGGGGCGGGGCGAGTTCGGGTGGTTTAACGGGGGGGAGGGGATTTACCAGGAGGTCGTGGAGAGCTGGTGGCGTGGCGGGTGGGGGGGCGTGGATGGGTAGAAGAGGTGCGAGGACTCAAGTTTCGGGCGGAGGGGGGGCGGGAGAAGGGCGGGAGGAATGTGGGGTCTTGTTCCAGCGGGGCGAAAAGATTCCGTCTTGCATCGACCCGCTTTCCATGATTGCCACGTGAAAATAATTAAACCGAGTCACCGAAATGATGTAAGATGAGGGGGTAGGATGAGAGGGGAAAGCGGCGAGGTGAGCAAGTTGGACTGCCGAGATGGTGTGAGTGGAGCAGGAGGTCCAAGTACACAAGACAACTCCGAGCGAAAAAATACACCATGGACTCCGAAGGGAATCCAAAGGGGGATCCAGAATGGAAGGTGGTGGTAACGGGGATTTACATCTTGCCCTGCAAGCAGCCACCGCGCGGAGCGGAGACGGCGCGGCAGGGGGTGCTAAGCCACCAGCCATTAAGGTAATAGGTGTTCATTACCTCTGGGTATCATTATATTTTCAGGAAGTTCGAATTGTCGTAGTTTATGTTTCCTACTGTTTGGAGACCACCAACCGTGCAGACGACATAAAAAGGATTCCCTGCATATCGATCCGTCTCCTCGGCAGTCAATTTCCCTAAACACCCCGTTGCGGTCTGGCCTACCAACGTAATGCGGGTTTTAAATTATTTCATTAATGTCACCGTAAAACTCATACGGCTAGTATTTTCTTAGCAGTTTAAGTGGCGCACGTAATGCTTGGGATTCGATTGGCTCTCAACCCCGGCCATCAAATAATAACGTAACTTTTTCTATTTGTTCATATGGATTAATCACGGAATAATTAGGATAATCCGGCAGAATTAAAATAGATGCCCTATACTCAGAAGCCCAGCGTTTTAATCCTAGGCTAGTTTCCCACTTAAGAAGCTTTCCGATGTGTCCACCATTTTGTGGCATGGGAATTATCTACATGTATAGCCGAGCATTTTTTAAGATTACCGCATCACACATGTTCTAAACCTAAAAATATACATCCACCCCTGAGGTAATACACGCACTTAACGATTTACGAGGATGAAAAGGCAGCTGGCGAAGGAATTTAGCAAGTTATAAATAATTGTTAATGCTCGAGTTACACGGAAGCGGCAGGCTAGAAAAAGGTGTCAGAAATGAGGGCTAAGATAGTATTTCGTTGACACAATACTTCTTAAATGAGTAAATCAATATGAGGGAAAGTGAACGTTGAAGATTCGTTATTATTCGACCTTAATGCTATGGAAGTTTCCCTGGCGAGATACACAAAATTGCATGTGACCCGTATTATATCTCGCAATTATGGGTCATGGGGAACCCGGTCAATGGGAACTTACTCTCTTAAAGGAGAATATTGTTGCGCGGACGGCATCCTGAAGATCGAGTATAAGTTATTTCTTTCCTCGCGACCGGCATAAAAATACACACAGCTAAATCTATTAATTCATTGACGATCTTGGATGAACATGAAATAGCCTGTAAATATTATAAAGACGACAAATTTTTTACTAACAAAAAATATGCGGAAAGCCTGGGAGTTGGCGCCATAAATTTCAAGTACGCTTGATTCAAGCATGAAATTAAACGCCGAAGACAGACCTACGCCAACATTACAGATAAAATTTTCAAAAGCTTTTCGGTATTAATATAGTAATTAATGTAATAATCCGCACGTTAAAAATGTAATGAAAAATATAAAACTAAGTTCAATCAGAAATAAATAATGACTGCTGTCAAGCATTCATCTAATTATATTTGCTGGGATTTAGTTTTTTAAGTCGAAGGAAATTTACCTCAGTGATTTGGTGGATCGAACTAAAATTGTCCAGAGATTTAATTCTCTTGCATTATTTCAGCGTTAATTTGATATTTCTCTCTTGTAAGTGCAAGTAGGAGTACATAAACTAGAAACCCAGCTGGGCTGGATTCATTACCCTTAAGTTATACGTGATACCATGTAATTAACTTCCATTAACAGCAGTTCCAGCAAATATAAAACAATTTAAAGAGGGCATTCTAAGGGTATAAATCTTGGAGGAGTACACATTTATTTATTCTTTCAATGTTTCAAAGAAATTATACTAGCTGAAATATGAAAGCTGTCTATTGCAATATGCCCAACTTCTTCATCAGTTCACTATTCTTCACTAGAATCAACTATTCATCAATTTTCTCGTTCCATTCCTTTAGTTCAACCAATTTTTTCAAAATTTTATGGATATTATTTTCAAAATCAGATGTAAACCAATTCGTCACGAATAGTAGATAAAACATATATATATAGATAAGACAATAGTTTCAATTATGAAAAATCAATATTGTATTCAATTTGTATCAAATGAATTTGAATCAGGATTTTCATTCGAAAAATAACGTCCATCATACTAAAATCAACTAAAATGACAAATTTATCGTTTAATTTAATATTTGATTTACGTCGACACCATTTTTCCAACACAATCAAAGAGGAGTCTAAATTATTGCGCCTTCTGTACTTTAATTCCACCAATGATATAGATTTCATGTCCTCATTAATTTGATTAGTTATACCCCGAAACGATACCAGCCATTGATGTACCAAAAAACAGAATTACACTGGCACCATAGCTCCAAATAACGCATAGCTACGGTCTTTCTCAGTGATAACAACCAGATGTGGAATAAATGATAGCGTAGGACTGCTTTCATTCAATCTAGGTCACTTTTTCTGGGACGCTCATATTCCTTACGGCAATTGAATTGCGAGATAATTAATGATCGTAGAATGCCAGTTTTCATGGGTCGGACGGAGGAGCTTCAAGGGATGAAGGCTGGCTCGTCACCGATAGGAACTTTTTCAAATGAATGGGCACATTTTGAATAGACAATGGAATGAAAGAAAAAACCGCCACTGGGCACCAGTGTAATTAAAAACATTCTTCAGAGCAAAAAGAGTGTTATCGAGAATGAATTAAACTGTAAAAAAGTAATTTCATATAACCACCGACAGAATAAAAAATCTAAACGAAGCGGTAATCAACGAAATAAAAGTTTTTCGTCGAGTGATAGCTTGTTATATCTCCGCAGATTTTGGATTGACTGATGACGTCCATCTTTTTCGGCATAGCGGAGAATTTTCTACTGTTACACGCAAGCAAATCAGTGAGTTTTAAACGTACCCAAAGGCTAATTTGATCTAAGACGGTTTTAACGATTGCTTGACATCCTAATGATAGTAGTAATTACAATAATGAAGGTAATGGTAGAAGAGAGGAAAAACCAAGACCAAGGAAAACCAAGAAAGAAAAAATAATTTAAGGTGATTTAGGAAGTATATCACTAAGGTACCTCTGAAAAATAATCACGGTGGTATATTTAAGTGCGGAGTATTACAGTTATCGAACTTTATATTGTATATTAACTATTATCTGTAAAATGCGTAAGGCAGACTTAAGTTTAGATGAAATTGACTTTATCTAACAATATTTTATGATGTGTGTTGAGAAAAATGCGTTGAATATTTTTTAAAGATGTTCACTATAGAAAAAAAGACAAAATTCGTAGCAGGCAAGACTATCCTGAATCAAATCAACTATCTGGAATAAAGACTATCAAATCAACAAGTTATCTGGCAAAAAGAAGAAAATCTCGCAAAAATAGATGTGTTATGAATAATTCACTTTCATTGTTATTCCAATTGCCTTAATTCCATCTGGAATCACCAACACTTCAAATTTCTGTATTAAAGGGACTTCGACATTCTAATGTCAGAATGTAGAGCCATCAAAGTGTCACAAAGGAATCAAATCGAAAGGATGTTAGTTCGTGCATTGAAAAATTCGGATGTAAGGTGCAATTAGTCAGTCAAGTACTACTACGAAGGAAGAATCGGCACGCACTTCAAAGATGCAATCTCCTGAAATTGTGGAGGTTGGTTTGGATCATATTGGTACTTTTTATCTCCAGCTTGTTTGTCATCCCCTCCATTGTACACACGAGAGCATCTGTTACCTCTAAAGGTAGGCGCACGGCGGCCATAATCCTTTCCCAAGAGAAGAGTCAGACCGCACACGCCCCATTCTTGCGGATTGGAATGAAACTTGGTAAACAACTGCACACAGAAAACAATTTTTACTAGTGGATTAAATTTTTCTTCAATAACTCTAAATTCCAGGATTATTTTCTTGTTTTCTCTATTGTAAAGGCATCGCAAACTCTTCCCCTAATCTTTCAAAACA
This sequence comes from Hetaerina americana, assembly GCF_022747635.1. NCBI lineage: Eukaryota > Metazoa > Arthropoda > Insecta > Odonata > Calopterygidae > Hetaerina > Hetaerina americana. The sequence goes on along the minus strand of NW_027286874.1, from coordinate 100,243,413 downwards.
GTTGCGTAAATAAAGCATTTATGAAAATCTACCAATGTATGCCTGAAGATTCAGCCTACAGTGAAGAACTTGACGGTGGTATAATGGACAATGTTAGGTAAAAATGTTCCCGTTATCTTAATTACCCACATTCAATATGTTTCATGCAGATGTTCAATAGTAACAACACATTTTTAATAAAACCTCACTTTGAAAGCGTAATTTGCTCTCTCAGGTACCACCCAAAGTGCAATGGACTACTATAACGATCTCTTGAGGGTTAAATTTACCCAAACGTTATATTCTCAGCCACGGGCATATGCTATTCTAAGAAGGGAAAATGCAGCGTGCGCATACGCTGAGCATAAAAAAAGGTGAAATCGTGGAAAAGTACAAAATTAAAGACAAAAATACCCCCTCGCTAGACATGGCTAAAATCGGCAGCACGTTCTAAAATGACAAAGGCCCTTTATTTCACTGGTCATTTGAGCACCTACCACCATTCAGTCACGCGAGGAGCGTTGCAGATCAAAAACAACCGCGGCGTTAAAATGAGCGCATCAATTTTCATGATAAGCAAGAGTTTATTGCGGGAAGGTTTGGAGTAATTTGTTCTCTGAAACAATCGCGTGAGAGTGTTTTAAACTTCAAAGAAGCATACAAATAGGCACGCGCGCCAGGTTCAATAGCGTATTCAAGATAGAGGGGGTTCAACATTAATCTATTACACTCTTGAAAAATTACCTTCACCAATTTTTAATTGTACACCACAAAAATAGGGTCAAATACATTAGTCAACTTAGTTTCCGGTCATATCATTCAAATATTATCCATTCTAAGCTCTCAGTAAATTTTGAACTTTATCTCACCTCTCTCGGTTCCTTATCTTACTTTAGAAAATAAGAATATGTCTGAATTTTATCGCTCTTAGATAAATTACACTGAACTTTGCGCATTAACATAAATATAAAAAATATGGGCATACGAACATTTTCCTCGGACTGACACCTTGAGCAGGACCAATGGGAGAGCGAATCGGGAAAAACGTTTTTTATTGCCTGTATCACTGGAGCTACAAAGAACAGCCGGTTATCATAGTTTTCCGCCAAGATCATTTCATCAAAAAGAAGCTATTACTCATTGTTACTTTTAAGTTAATAACTTCTAAGCTTTCACTTGTGATCTTAGTAAAATATATTCTCGGTTATTTGAAAATAACTACCCAGTGCCATTGATTTATTAAGTAATATGCAACACAACATTTTCAAAGGTGAAGAGAAGAAATTAATCCAATTTCTCATGTAGGTACATTATTTATTATTTAGCCAACGTGCCCCACTTCGAGTTGATTCCCTTCAAATCGGATCTTTGGACCTGGAGCCGGAACTACGTAATTTTACAGGTTGCGCTACAAAATGCACCTTCAACATCATATCCTATGTTCATGAATGAAATACTTAAAATAAGTAATGAAAAACTTAAAATAAATGTTTATGTACTTTAAGTAGTACTGATAATAATATTAATTGTGATTCGACAACTGAAATATTTGACACATATTGACGCTCTTAATTTACCGTGTTGGTCCTGATGGATATCCCCGACATTCCAGATTGTATAAAAATTCGTGAAAACATGCCATATAAGATTAATTGTAAATATTTTATTGTTCCCGAAGAATCTTGAAGTTATTTGAAAATATACGAAGACATTACTGCAATTTCAATATGGGTTGATAAGGATTTCTCTTTTAAATCATTTAATATTTTACCATGACTTAAACCATTAAACATTATGTGTAGGACTAATTCGATGGTGATTGGAGACTTTACATACATATATTCCATCAATCTTGACAGCATTCTTAAAGCTAAACATGGAAATATCCTCATCCTCTATTCAAATTCAATGAATAATTTCGGTATAAATATTAACATAAACCTTTCTTGGAACGAAACATTAAACTTTGCCAGTAATATTCACAAAACCATTTACCGATTCAAATAAATAGATATTAACTGCAAACTCACATCAGGAAGCAATTAATAGCAATATCAGTTTTCCCCAATCTTTTCTATTACTGCCAGGAATAACTGAAGTATTGAATTTAAAATTATAGAAGACTTTAATTCTTAGGTGAAAAATTCGCATTCAATATTTGCTGGCATGAGCCTAGCTATCAACAATTGGGACAAAATAAATGTCTTTTTTTAGATACCTTTTGGTTACATTCCGTCATTCGCTTTCTCGTAATAAATCTGTTTTTATCTCATCATGTGTTCATCATCTGTTTTTAAGTCCCCACTTCAGTCCCTCGTCCCTCTCCGCGGGGGGATCTGTCCATTACCTGCAGCATTGGGTCGTATTCCTTGCCTTTCACTGTCTCCTCGGGGGGGAGAGTGTTTTGTGTTGCATGTTCATGTGGTGGTGGAGTTTCGCATTCTTGCTTGTTGTGTCCTGGCTTGTGTTTTGTTGGATGGCTTTAGTGCTGCATCCTGGGGTGCAGTTGTTTGTCGGTTTATGGTATTTGTGTTTATGGTATATGTGTTTATGGCATATGCGTTTATGGTATGAGTGTTGGATGAAAGGTTTTTTGGATGAGTGTGTGCACTGCTGTGGGTGTAATTTTCCATGTTGTTGTTTTGCATGTGGTATTGTTCCTTTTTACGATTGGTGACCTAACACCCCCCGCCACACGCCCTTGCGGTGGCTTGCGTGGTATTATGTAGATGTAGAATAAAGAACCTCTGAATAACTTATAAACCTTTTTAGTTGAAAACGGCTAATATTAAACTGATCACCAGGTCCCATTCTTAATATCTCCACTATGCTGCTTTTCAGAAAATCGGCTGTTAAGAGTCATTTTAACTAAAGGGAAAAAATCTCTGTAATTCCCTTCCTAGCAATGATTAAGTCACAAGCATTGCAGTCTTTTCAATATCTATTGAATAACATGTTATTTAACCAATATTTTTGTTATTTTCTAAAAGTAAGTATTTCACAAATTTTACTCATTCCTGTATAATCTTGATGCTGGGTATATTCTTTTGTAATACTATATTTTGATATTCCGTTCAATATTTGCTTAATTTTTTAAATAATGATTAACCCTGAATGTCATTAAACTGGCCCTCGTAGTCCATAGCGTACTTAAATTTGCGCTTGGTGTAATATTTACGACATGGAATATTGACATAAACTTTCTTTGTAATATAATATACTTAATTTAGTCCCATTGGAATAAATTCTATACTATTTTAAGCCATAAGAAACAATGAGGGTAGAAAAAGAAACTTTTGCACTTCCACATAAAGATTTGTCCAAGAAACAATGTGTATATTCAAGGTGACCCCTTGTCCGAGATTCGGTTCCGTGAACTTCAACGTAAGCATATTATTTGAATTGCGTATTTCATTTAATTACTACAAATTGAGACATGACTGCATTAAGTTAACGAAAAGGGAAATTCGTCAATATTCTGTTCAAGTAAATTCAATTCAAATCAGAGCATTCATTGTACGTAGCGATGGAGATATCCACAGCAGATATTTTTTTTCATAGGAGAGTTGAAATTTTTCAGTCTTTCCAGTCCTCGGGCTTCTTGAATTATTTGGTTTTCACAGATGAAAGGGAATTTTTTTTCTCGCGATTTGTTCGGGAAGGTAGCCACTGCCACGAGTAATGCGTATTGTACCGTTAAGAGTTTTTCTCAAAGAGCTTTTAATAACGAAAATATTTATCATCAAAATTTATCGATGCGAATAAATTTGTCATGATGTCACCTGGATCTTAGCACAATCTCTGATTAAATGGAGAAACAAATTATTTTCGAGTAGCAGTTTATTTCACTTTCAAATAAAACGTGATGAGACGTTTTATATGATAAAAACCTATTTTTGCTGACTCTGGAGGAGTATCTATCGTTTAAGGTTGTTGCGATACTAATTGCAAAATAGGAAAATGTAAAGTTTTCATTGAGAATTCAACAAAGAGGAGCAAAACGTATCATTGCAACTTCAATCTAAAAAGAGAGGATACTTTTTCAGTAGTGAAGGAAAGACGTCATATAAACTGAGGTAAAAAAATACAGTGTATATTTTTTTACTTCAGTGATAATGGATTTCCACTATGTTAAGCCTGAAAGCACCTAATATACGTCATATAAATGTATTCCCTTAAGCCTCTGAGTAGAAATCTGGAAAGCGCAATGATTAAAAGAAATACCACGACTGGAGGTGACAAATATTTAAATATGGGTTTCAATTACACTGATATCTCACTTAGCGTTAGAGAAACTTTAAGCTTAATCAACATTGAATATAATAGTGGAGTTGAAATCCGGGAGGTCGGGATTCTCCATCATGTGCAGTCGTTCTCCAACAGTCTATTCAGCCAGGAGTGACGGCCATCCGAACGTGAATATTATCATCACAGAGGGCAAGTCCCCTTGTATCGGGGATGGATCCATTCCCGGGAGAAAAAAGTCGCGTGTTTCGGAATACCCAAGTTTAAACTAATCGATTATTTTAACATGAGCAATGCGATAACGTTTTATGGGGAAATTATTTTTTGAATTGCAATCTGCAAAAAAAAATAAATTATCATCAACATGCAACAATTGTCATGCAGGATATATGTATATATTTATATAATTTTCCACTTGATAAATTTATCTAGTGGAAAAGTGCTACCATCTGTTCTTTATTATGCTCGAATTTCACCACATCACGCCTGAAACTACTTAATTTGTTTAGGAGATAAACCTCAAGTGAGAGTTCTCAGTTCGTTAGAAAATAGACGGGCAATACACCCTAGGTTCCTGATAGGTATGAGACCAACAATAAAAGCAAACGACAATTTACCACAAAGAGTGTCCCTGGATAATTTTATCTTCGAACTCTCATTAATATTAGAAAAATAATACGTTTTGCTACCGAGCGCTGTCTTTTTTTTAAGGGAAAGAATGTCTCATTCTCACTAGAAGACTTTTAGTTGCTCTTTAAACTACAAGTTATGTAACACTGATTGTTAGTTGAAAAATCCGTAATAGATCTTCCTTATTTCCATAATAAAATTGCAACCGTACGTAAATATAGGGACAATACAATCCAATGTAGAAGAGTATAAATCTTACCGGTTAGAAGTAGGATTTCGACGGTCCTTGGAAGCTACTTCACTTAGTCGGGAGATTTTAAGGAACTCCTGCACGGCATTAAGAACTTTTTTCCTGTCCTATTTCCTGCACGTGGTCTCCATTCGGGTGCGCGCGCTCCGGCCCTCCCTCCACCCGACCTGCGACGGCCGCCCATCCGAGGGCCCTCCAGTCGCGCAAGTCTCGTCGCGGTAGGATACGTCGACGGGAGGATTTGCCTCCTTCCTCGACGGCTTCATAGATGAGGGCTCCAAGTCCTCATACTGTCTCCCCCCCTAATGGTGCCCAAAATTCCTGTTTTTCCACTTTATCGCATACCTAACATTCTTCCTTCTTTGAGAGGCATCCAGCATCCCCCGGCTTCTATATCCTTCGACTACTTTTCTGTATTCTTCCAATTTCATCCATCAAATTTCTCTATTTCGCAATCTAATCTACCCCTTTATTAATCTTCCTCTCATCTTTCCATCTTTTTTTCGATTTCTCTCCAGGCTCACATCTTTGAAGGCTCGAATATCTGGTCATTTTATTACCTCAATCAAGTTTCGTAACCATGCGACGTTTAGCATCCAAACCAAAGCTTTTTAATATGTTCTTTTGCATGTTTAGTTTGTATTTCCGAAACCAATCCCTTCATTCTCGAGAATACTGTTTGCAAATGTAATTTTTTATCCTCTACTCATTTAGCTGTCACGCTCATATTCGACCAAAATACTGAATAATCACGTGAATGGTTCATTTTACTCTGTACCATGTTACCGCACCTTATAGCTTAGCATTCATTACTTCCATTTTTTTAATTATCTTTATGCATATCATATCGATTTTATTTTTTTTAATTTCTTACTTACTTAGAATGCCATTAAACCCGTGTTATCCGCAAGTTGATGGCCAATTCTTATTCCAACCTCTTCAAGGTGTCATGTCAAAAATACTTTCCTCCGAAACGAAAAACTCAAACTACTCCTTTGAGCCCTTGTCCCGTTACATTTACGATATTTCTTCTTTGTCCCAGCGTAAATGAAAATTATCCCTTTTTATTGAATACATCATCATCTCCTTTCCGAAAATTTCCTCATATTCCATCTCTGACTCCTCTGCAACGTTCTCAGACATCAGCATCCATCTCCTTAATAATACACTTTCGTTTGCAAAAAAGCAGCAAAACATTGGCAAAAAGCTCCAGTCCTACAGTTGTCACATATCCCACGTTAAACGCTCCATACCATTTTCCTTCCCCATTCGCGGCCACCAAATACTTAAGAACTATACCTTATAATAAAAAATAATAAAATTCACCATCTCCTCCTACCAACATGCCCATCCTTTCCAACATGCCTCTCTTTCAAAGGTCCCTCAAAGGTGCGCGACACGCCAAAATCCAAAAGACCCACGTTTCGCCCCTCTTTCCCTTTCTCCCTCGAAATTCTCACCCTGCAACCACCGAGGCTGTAAATGATGCAGTCTTTTCCGCTCCTCGGTATCCTCATGCAATCAAATCTCAATGGCCACTTCCGCTCCGAAAAATCTTTTACACGGCCTCTTTTGTAACTTATGCCCCTCTTTTTCAATAGGTGAATGCACCAACATCTACATAAACAATCATTATTACCCCACAAAATCTGCATCATTCAATACTTTATTTGTATTTAACCAATACTTAAATAACTGCTTCACTATCACAATAGAGGATAATATAAATGAGGATAACATAGCTTCAGGCATACGACTCGAGATAGAAAGGGAATATTTAGGGAATTGCATTGCAGATAAGGTTTTGATGATAAATAATATTCCCGCAGAACTACTTAAAGGTCTCGGAAAACCTGAAAGGAAGGATTTTTATGGATTAATTCGTAGTATTTATGAGAAAAGAATTTAGCAGGAAGATTTCGCCAGATCAGTGTCAGTTCTTTTCCCGAAAAAGGGAAAGGTGGCCGGATGTGAGAGCCATAGAGCAATAAGTATGATTCCACCCGTGTCTAAGGTGGTACTTAGAATCATCAATAAAACGATAGAAAAGACGGCCAATCACTACTTCCGAAACGATAAATTTACGCGTTTACTGGGTTACGGAGATGATTAGTTCGTTTTCAGAAATAGGAGAGATACGCGCGACAGCATAGAAATGATTAGGCACGTAAATAATAGACAGAAACATGGAGTACAATAAGGATATATTAGTTTGTTTCATTGATTTAGTAAATAAAGTTAGGAAAGTTGAGTAAATCATGGAAGATTATTGACTCTAGAATAGAAGCTAGAAATATATGGGAGGTACTAGTGAAAAATCCGTAACCTTCACATCTCAGACAGCATAGGTGCGTGTGGCGAATGGAGAATCGGAAAAGGCAGTACTAGGGAGAGGTGTCAGACAGGGATGCCCATTATCACTTGAGCTTTTCAATAAATATGCTGAGTTGACGGTATGAGAGGCATGGGCAAGGCTGAAGGCAGGGGAAAAAGTAAGTGAGGAACAATTAAAATGAGTTAAATTTGCGGATTAGCAAGCTTTAGTTGGCCGGTCAGCCAAGGGATTACAATCAATGCTGAGAGAATCGGAAAATCGATGTGATGGATTTGGGACAAAGATCAACTTAAACAAAACTAAGATTATGAGATATTTGTGAAGGAGAAAAGCTAAGTTAAACATTAAAATAGAAAAGAACCTGCGGAAGATGCCGCAACAGTAACTTTTAATGGAGTCATCCGCTAATACGCATTTCAATGCAGCAATTTCAGAGTGTAAAAATGATTTCAGAGTTTAAGAGGACGCCTCGATAGCTTAACTGGCTAAAGCACTCGACCGGACATTGAGGGATCCAGGTTCGAATCTCGGTCAAGGCGAATGATTTTTACACTCTGAAATTGTTGCATTGAAATTAAAATAGGAGTTAATAATACAAATCAGGTTGGATAGTTTATTTATCCCGGAGGTGTTTCTGAACCAAGATAGTCAAAGTAGTTAAGCCATAACAAAACGTACTGCGTTAGGCAAATACGCTTTTAAAAGGAGGGAGTTAATGACGGGGGCGTTAAGGGCGTTAGGTACGGATGTTGCGAAAATATTAGTGAAAACTTTGATATGGAGTATTGTACGACGCGGAAACTTGGCTACTGAAGCAATTTCATAGAAGTAGATTGGAGGCAGTAAATTTAGAAAGAGGAATAAGGAAAACTCGGAATGAGTTCATGAAAAACTGAAAAATCTTACTCTAAAAATTTTTACAATTATATTAGAAAAAGAAAGACAGAATTAGAAGTGGTTCGAATAATATAAAAGAAGAATGAAACAGTAATAACACACGATGCAGACAAAGTAAATACATTCGCGAAGTATTTTCTGGAGTGTACGTTGTATTAGGGCAATTATAAGGCAGGCAAGGCCAATTAGGCAAGTTATCCGATGAAATGCAGGTGGGTTCAGGAGCATCCCGAGGAAGTGTAATTTCGCTGGAGCTCTTCTAAATTTATATCGACGACTAACCTAGGGTAGTGAAGTCAAAAATTCATCTCTTTGCGGATGTATAAAAAATCATGAGTAATGAAACTCATTGCAAATTATTGCAGGATGATTCAAATAACGTTCAACAGTGGATGAGGAATAATAAAATGAACACAAATTAAAAGCGAAATAATAGATTTCAATCAAATTAAGTTCAAATATAATTATAAATTGGGAAAATAAACTATACCAGTAGCTTATAAGTATAAGTATCTAGGATTATATTTTTCAAATTATCTTAAATGGAATGAACGTGGGGAGATAATGACAAAAAAGGTACACAAAAAGCTGAATTTCATCATGCGCATTCCACAGAAATGTATAATAAAAACCAAAGAAAAGAGTTATCTAGCATTATTGAGACCTATATTAGAGTATGGATCAAGTTTATGGGTCCCTCGTCACAAATAATTAGATAAAGCAATTGAAAGGATCCATTGGAAAGCCGCTCGCTTCGTTTCATGTCAACGCAAAAGGGAAGAGGGCGTGCGTGACATGATTAATCAATCGAGATGGCGAAACTTAAAGAAGACACGAGCAATTGGAATGGAGTAAGTAGAGCAAGGTAATATTTCACCAATATAAAATATATTTCAATTTTACGAGGGGAATAATAATAATACTAATTCGGCTTTATTCGGGCGAGATTGAGACTGTGTCCGTCCCTAATTCCATTTAAACCATCGCCAAATACATTCAATATAAATATAATTACATTTGAGTGCTAAATGATATGAAAAAGAACTAGATAATGGCAATCGATCTACAATGAACACGTATACAACGAACAAAGAATATAGACAGATATAAAAAATTTTTGGAAAAATGAAGGAATAAGGTTTTTATCTGTGACGAAAAATGCCGCTGCAGGAAAACAACCACACATGAAGGGGAGTATGAAATACCTGCGAAAACCTACAGATAGGTAATCCTAATGTTATAATTTACTAAATTAAAAAAATAAATCCACGTATGAAAAATAAGAGAAGAAACAAAAGAATGTGAAAGAAGCATGGGATGACGTCAAAGTAAAAACGCATTCTGGATGTTACAAAGGACACGCAAACTAAAATGTTCACTCAAAAGAATGGCATACAAGCAGGTATCCTTCCTTCCTGATCCTTCAATCCATCCTAAATAAGGCCCTTATTGTTTGGAATAAATTACCTGGAGATGTTTTAAACTTTTCTGTGAACGTCAGGAGTTTCAAGAAGAGATTGGCCAAACAATTGGATTGAATTATTATTCCTTTCTAATGTTTTGATATGGCTAATAACCTGACTTGTTTCTAATTATTGATTAATTTAATAGTACCTTGACACCTGTCTGATTGCCAAATTACATTTTAGTAATAAAAAATAAAAGTTTTCCCGCCAAAGTCCTTCCCTGTAAATGGTTTTTCATGGTCAAAATAAACTTTTACTTACAATTTTGCCTTAAAATCTTTCAGAGTAATTTTGCGGCTACATTTTTGAATTGCACATCCAAAGTGCTTTCTCTCTTTCATAGAATTTCTGGATCTAAAAGTTTTCCAGCCACGTCTCATCCCCTCTCTGCGTCTAGGCATTCTGAACCGATCTACTTACCTTCCATGAAATTCTAACTCGCAAAGAATTCACCTTCTCCGAACCTCTTTTGGCTCAATTTATGTTTATATGCGTGTATATATTTCTTTTTGTTTATTTACATCGGGAGCGGTGCACGAGAAAGGCGCCTAAACAGAGGCACGCGTGTCGCACGACTCCAAACGGTTTGGAGAGTCGCACGTTTTTTAACTTTCCTCCAAATTCAAGTCGTCATCAAAAATGCATTATCTCCTCCCCTGGAATTTCCCTCTCTCCCAACACCGTGGTGGGAGCCGCTCCCTTGTGCGCCCCAACAATGGCGCTGACATATGCCTACTCTCGCCAGCCCTTTAATACCAGTCTCGTTTCACGCCCCGACTTCATTCCTCTCCCTCGCTCTCTCCTCCACTTTATCCACCAACTTACTCAATACTCCTTCGGCCTCCTCCACATCCCCCAATTCACGCCTCTTCCAGCCTCGCCTCTCTCGTCTCCTCCACCTCTCCCTCCCCACAAACCACCCACCAACCCATCCCGCCCCCGTTATCGCTCTCAAACCCCGGAGCCTTTTGCATCCTCCTCCCCCCCTGCCCACCTACTCTAGTTTCCTTTATCCATCTCCCGGCCTTTCTCCCCATGTCCTTCGCCCACCCCCTACCCCCTCTTCCCATCCCTGCGCCAGCCCCTTTCACCCGCCCGCTCCCACTCCCCGTCCCTCATCCCCCAATCGATTCCCTCCATGCACCCCCTTCGCCCCCGCTGAGGCCTCCTCCCAGGCTTCTCACCCCTCCCCGAACCCTCGCAGTCCCGCCCCGAGCCTCGCACGTACGCGACCTTCCCTCACATCCACCCACCTTTCATCCCACCCCCATCCTCCACCCCCACCCCCCAACCATCAACCCCACTCCCACCAAAGTCTCTTTCCACTTTGCCGATCTGCTTAAACTCCTTAACCGAGTTCTGAGGCCCTTTCGCCCTGCCCCACCCATCCCTCCTCCTCTCCTTTCCTTTCGCCTTCCCCCATCTATCCTCCATCTCCCTGTCCCTATATCCCTCGTTCCCCTCTCATTATACCTCCCTTTCCCTCCCTCCCTCCCCAACGCTCCATCAACCCCTCCCAAAGACGCCTCCTCCGAAATATATCTTCATTCCTCTCTCTCTCTCTCTCTCACTAGCTATCTCTCCCCTGTTGGCCGAAGTCTCTAGACTTCCCCGACTTCTCCCCTTTCATCCCACTCTTAGATATCTCTCGCTCTCGATCTTCTTTTTTTTCTCTCCCTCCTCCTCGTTCTCCCCAACTCTTTTTTTTCCCCGCCTCCCATTCCTCATCCTTAAGCCCTTGGCACATCGCGTCACTTCCGTATTTCTTTTTATAAGGCTGATCCCACCGAAAGGCAAAAGATCCTTATTAAATGACCGTGTCCTTTTGCATGTGCGCTCACTATTTATGCATGTACATCCGTTTTAACGGAAGTTATGCCCGCGAAATTTCACGTGAAGGCGCTGTTTTTCGGCCCCGGGTGATAAGGTGTGTTCGGATTCCCATAAGCCCCAATGACTCAAGAGGCTTGGGAACGAAACACGCTGAATACGGAAACGGTTTGTAATAATTTTGTGCTGAGAGGTCACTTATTTTTGTATAGTATGATGATGAATGATACTTAGTACATCAAATATGACTCAATTATTTCCATATATTGAAATTACGCGTATCGTTAACATTAACTTTGTTCATAATTTTATTTTGACACTTTCTTTTCACTCCTCAGCTCTAATTTCCCCACGCAAATGAAATATTTCCCCAGAAAATCCGTTCATTTATCGTGAATTTCCGCGGGTCAGTGGGCCACAAACAGACAACTCTTCAAACTTGTAATTTTCTGTTAATGCTGAAAATCTTTACGTGCCAAAAGCTTAAAAAATAAAACACTTCTGTAGATACTTCAGTAATTTACCTGGATTAAAGAGATGGCTAAAAGCACAAGAGCCACCACTGATGTTAACAGTCACGCGAAAACCGAGTTAACTCTAGTCAAAAATATTGACCTGCACTGGAATTGAACGATAAGAAGGGTTTAAAATTCAAATTATAATTATTTTTATTGAGACACCAAGACCATGTTCGAATAAGGTTACCCTTTAGTAAAACCAAAATGTTCAAACCATTAATCACACGAAAGTAAATGATAATTCTTACATGAAATGGGTTTACTCCGTTAAAAGTATTAAAGCCTATCTCATGCAGTCTCACGGAAAATAAAAGCGCTTACCAAAATATTGAACCATTTATGCCCTTAGCGTCTGCATGTGATTATTAAGAATTGTTTTCGACATATGTGTAGTTTTTATATTCTCCGATAGCACTGGTCAGTTCACACCCAAAGTGTAAAATAATAGAACATCAAAAATTGAATAACCGAAAGTAAACAGAATTTCTAACCCACCGCAAAAAGATATAAAAACTTTGAGTAGCCTATATTTTTCTAAAGCCTCGATTTTAATATTACGACGAAGTTCATGGTCTCATAAATTCTAAAGAAATTTAGGAAGCCGTTTAAAAATCAGGACGAGGAAACCAGTTGCATCAAGCAGCGAAAACTACCTAACTGCTCGATGTATCCTTTCATGGAATTTCATTTCTGCTGTCACCCGCGCCCACCCACGTCACTCCAAACTTCCTTCACCTCACTTCGCCCACTCCGCCGTTCAAAGGCCCTGCCTCGTCCTCTCCCTTCACTTTAATCCAGCCTCAAGAATTTAATCAGTGCAATCGAGTTAAGACACGCTTCGAGTGAAGATTTAAACATTTTACTGAGCCACTGAATAATGCATTTCTCTCGCCGCCTTCCCCCGTAGCATTTCAAGGGACACACCTACACCTTAATCGCCAGATAACTTTCACGAAACAAGAAGAAAAATACTTTATAAACATCAATAATGCCGATCAAATCTGTAACAAACACTTATCTTCCCAATGGGAAACTATATAGGATTATTAAGTTTTGAATTATAGCAAATCATCCTTGGTTAAAATATATTCACTCGCTCGTTACTCGCGGTACAGACTCATACTTCTCGTCAAACATTTTTTCGAATGAGTTTCAGGCTCGTTTCTGGTTATAAGCACGTCTTTAGTTTATGAAAATTATGATATATATTAAAAGTTATATTAAAAAGTTTCTGGTGCTTACGAGTATCTGCCCAGATGAAATGCAGATGATTTTTTTTAAAACTTTAACGCGGAAACTGTAAAAGGGTTTTTGGTAAACGCCAAATGAGTAGCATCACGTATTAATTCTATCGAACAAATAAAAAAGAGATCAAAATATTTCGAGTATTACCACCGTGAAACATCCTCCTTGTGTCACCCAATATTTCTTGTCAACTGCTAGTAAACATTACCTCGCAGATTTTCAACCGTTTTATAAAATCTCTAAAAATCCTAATAAGTTATTTTTGAAATTACAGTTATCAACAACCAGTATTGTATGGTATCTAACCTTTATACAGTTAGCACATTTTCCAAAGTGTCTGAAGCAATATTTTTTAAATAAACCAATATTTTATTTCCTCCCCTTCCCTCGCAATGAACTGCCCGTTAGCAATCGCCATTACCTGTGACTCTTCGTGATGAGCGCTAATGAATTTATGCCATATAATTTCAAAATATTTTCTACCCATGCCGATCACAGATATTTTTAGACGAGTTTATTATCAAAATAAGCAGACCCAGTGATATAATTTTCACAGGGGGTCTTGCATGGCATATGATAGAGATGATCCACAAGCTTGGATTGAAAACATGTCAAAATTCTAGCTTCAACACTAAAAATTATCCCTTTGTGCTTTTAAGAGATACGTTTACTTGTCATTGTATGCGTTGATTGAATTACTTGTTATGCTAAAATAATGTGAGCCGGACTTCTCGGTTTTTATGATATTTAGCCTATATTATACAATCGCCTTTTGAAAGTGCTGTGCGCTCTATGTTTTAGCCTACCAGCAAAATTTCTCCAACACTATACTCTGTATTAGCCCATAAAACTCTTTTTTGCAAGTTTTTGTGAACCATTTATTAGTTCCAAGGGAATTATATCTATTTCCACGGCTTTATTTGATTGCAGATCCCTTAATGTCCTTTCTCTCCTGCAATCAGGTATACCCGGACCAAAAATCTCCATATATTTCATATTCCCTCTCTATGTCTAAGCATGAGGTCCGAATATTATTACCCCTATGCATTTTTTCCTCACAATATTGTTCCAAATGAATATTATTCATCGCTTCAATAATCCCCGATGTCCTTCAATCTCACCTCGCATAACCCTATAATATCTATACCATACATCCCCTCTTCATCTCCCGCTTTGAATTTTATAATTTTCCTGTCGTCAAACGTTGTTTAAAAAATGTATTCAATGCATTTAATACAAAACTTCAATAGAATCTAAAACCACAAGTAATATTTATACATATACAACTTGCGTACAAATAATGAACACATAACTCCTTAGTTTAATCAATTACAATATTTTAACATACTAAACTGGATAACATACCTCCTGGGTGTTTTTATGTAAAATTTTAGAAAGTGTAAATCCACATTATCTACTAGAAATGTATCTAATGTAAAGTAACCCTTGAACCTGATTAATTTCACTCGATTGGATGCAGACACGTTTTTATCATCCCAGCCACTCCCACCACCACATCTCGAAAGTCTTTTTAAATTATTTCCATTTAAATTCCGAAACTCCCCCCTACCTAAATCATTGAAACAAAGTTCGTATATAAATTCTTTCTAAACGTAACTGTAAAAATAACTCATTAAATACAGTGAAGTTTTTATCTGTTTACAAGACCAATATTGAAATTTGTACACGTAAAACCGCGCATTGCGAGTTTACTTTGTCTTAAACTGACCTGCTCTTTTTGTGTCAAAGAACTTGCCGTAATGCATAATGTAAAATATGCATTACAGTATGCTATTATTTTTTAATTCATTTGATTGGCGAACTATGGCGAGTCAGTTATATTTTGGATATGTCTTTTGCCCCTTTTATATTGTACTGTTCGTTAAACCTTATTTTTAGAAGCCCGAGAAAAGATTATATATTCATGTTTTCGTTCTTATAGAGCATGCGCAGGGACAAAAATGTATCTCGCTATTATTGAAGTGCGCACTTCATTAAGCGCATATACTAAATTAAAATCTATAAACCTCCTCCTCATTCCCTTCCCGTAAGTTTACATGAGCATTCACTCTAAATATTAAAGCATTAAGTGAAGTGATATCAGGTAAAGAGAAACAAAGCTCGAGAGCACTTCGAGCACGGCGATTCCAAATTGGAAGCATGAAAATTAATCTCCGGGAAACGGATTAAATGTAAGTATTACAAAAATTTTTCACTCTTCGAATTAATGGGAATAATTTAAAAAGTATGCATTCATCGATTCACGCAGAGTCAATTGTACCACCTGCCTCGCTAGTTATTTTAGTGCCCTAATGCGATTCACGCTTTAAAAAGTTCGGAGCAATCTTGTTCTAACCAGTACAATGTATCGCTGCCCGGATTTCGGTTCGCAATTCCCATCCCCCTAAAGGACGAAAGCGTACATATATTTTCATTGCGTGGTCGAGTGCTCCTTTCATTCCCTTCACATGTGAACGACTTCCGCCACCTCCCCGTCCATTTCGTCCCAATACACACGCCCAAACGACGCATTCCCTCCAGCGCGCGGACTCCTCCAACGTCCCACCGAGACTTTTCCCCCTTTTTAAATCCATTTGCGCCCTCTCAACCCTCGCTTCCGCCCCGCCCACCCCTTCCTCCCTCGCCACCCCCGCCTTTCTGCCCCGCGTTGGGCGCAGCAAGCGAACACCATTCTTTTCCCCCGCTCGCCCCCGAGGCCTCCTGAGTGGCTCCGACCCCTCCCAGCTTCCCTCCTTCCCCGCTCACTCCGGAGACCAGCCTTCAGCCGAAGAAAGAGTTTTCCGGCCGAAGCGAGCGCGACACCCTTCAGGCACCACCTTCAGGACTCCGCACCAAAGCCGTCCCCAGCCCCTCAGGGCATTCCGCGACACTCAAAAGGCGGAGAGTCAGAGCTCTAAAGCCTTGCTCTCGACCGTCTTCCTCCTTTCTTTTCTTCAGCACTTCCTAACTCCATCTCGGTAACTATCTTATCCTCCGCCTTGACAATTCCTCACCATCATTCTTCCCGTCCATATCTTATTCTATGTGCGAAGAGTTCCGACGGTCAATTTCAGGTTAAAATTCAAAGACCTTGCCGGTATAATGGATCAGCAAAAATCATTGTCACCTAAGGAAATGTGAATGGTGATCCAAGAGGTGTGGTTATTTGTTTGACAATTTCATAATTCATGGAGTGGGAGAGAAACATGATGGTGAAGTGAAAATTTTGCGAGAGGAACAATAAAGGTAAAAATCAAAATATCATAAATATGTTTGACTGTCTGACTAGTAAGGTTATTGATTGATCAATCGAAGAAAATTTTAGGGCTTTCCAAATCATATAATTTTTCTACTAGTTCAATTATAACTACTATTAAATTACTACTCGTTCAATTCTAATTTTATTATTGTGGAGTAGGAGAACTATTAACAAATGTCAAGAGGGAATTATAAACATAAAAAAACTTAGATATGGGAAATGTATTGGGCGCCGAGCACCAGAGTACATCAACCTAATGAACGTTACAGACCGAGATACTACGAATTAAGAGTAATCAATGCAAAATTTTTAGTATTTAAGAAAAGGAATCAAATAGATGCCTGGCCTTTAAAAAGAAGAGACAGTAAAGAGAACTTGAAAACTGAATTGTTTTCATGACATAATGCATTAACATATAATATATACCCAAACGAGATGGGACGAGAGAGGATGATGATATGTCAGCATGAACATAACATCAAGCATAGGTAAAAGACATGCGTAGTTTCCTCCCTCTTTCAGACTCTTTTCATATTAATTTTCCGCCTTTACCCAATATCTTCCTCCCATTGCATATAAATGAGGCTCTTCTCCCATTGCTTCACTTCACAGTTAATATGGCTGTTTATATTTTTCAGTCAGAGTCCGTCAGTCTCTAAGTGATCTCTTTTCCTGAACTGTATAGATGGGTGCATACGATTACCTACAGTTTGGAATCCAGTTCAAATAATGATAGCTTAATATTCATGCGGATAAAACACCTCCCTATTTATCCGTGATTTGAAACCCTGGATGATTGTTTTTTGGCAATTTAGGTGCACTATTTGAAAGAAGGGAGTCACGAGCTGTGTATTATTATCCTATATAGATATTCGTATATATGTTATATTTACTCGTAACTGGCATTAATAGGCATAGAGAAAATGTATATTTCTATTTCAGCATTTCGCCTTAACCGTAATTTAATTAAAAGAGCGACATTTTGAGGCACCGAAAACATCCAACGAATCAAAGTTCTGAAATCGAATTTACTTTGAAAGAATTCGTAAACTTTGAGAAAGTGAGTTTTATGAAGTAGAAAATAAAATCAAAATATTAACAAAGTAGTTGAATAATACATTTAAGAAAGAGTAATCTACCTTTTACCCCAAGAGCGATTCTGGTTTTTGACCAGTATTAGTGGTTTCTCAAGTTGGGGCATTTTAATTACCAACACGTCCTTGGCAGATGAAGTTTCTCGCGACGCTTGAAACGAATGTAGCTGAACATAATATCAAAAGGGTGAAACTCTCTGTAACTTGTTCACCCAGTTGTTTAATATTAATATATTGGTTCGTAAATTTGTCCAAGGTATCAGCTTAAAGATGCTTGAGGGTCAGGGTCCCGGTCAAGGAAACTTTTTAATCTTGTCATCTGCTCGATTCCTCCTTCGGATAATTCCTGTGCTCATCTTTTACATAGGTGTTCCTATCCTTTTTCCTTATATCTGTATCCATGTGAATGATTACATGCATGTATTCACCATGTCGCGGGTTTTCGTGTTTGAATGTGTGTGTGTATGTATACATGTATATGTGTGTGTGTGTGTGTGCATGTGGGTCGCGGTAGTCTAGGGGGTAGAGCGTTGGACTGCCGACCAGAGGGACCCGGGTTCGATTCCCGGGATAGAGACTCTGGGTACCTGCAGCTCCATCAAGCTATGTTATTATTCGGGTACCGTATCTTCCTGGGAAAGCATAATCGGCACAGAGAAAGGAAAGAACTGGCCCCCCTACCCTGATGTGTGAATTTCACACACCGTCGGGCTTAGTACTGGGTGAACTCTACCATCACCTACCAAACCGACCTTCGGGTTGATTACTGTGTTTATGGTATATGTATATATATATATATATATATATATATATATATATATATATATATATGTATATATATATATATATATATATATATATGTATATATATATATATATATATATATATATATATATATATATATATGGACGTGGTAGTTCTGGGGTAGAATGTAGGACTACTGACTGGAAGATCCCAGTTCAAATCCCGGGGACGACTCCAGGACCCTCAACTACACCCAAGCTGTGTGATTTTTCGGGTATCAGAATTTCCTGAGAAATCAACCATAGGAGGCACAGGGAAAGGAACTGGCCCCCCAACCTGATGCGCGCATTTCAGACACACTGTAGGGTCTAGTACGAGATGAGCTTATCCATCAAGCCAACCTTCACCATCAATATACACGTGCACACATCTCTAAACGCAAAATAAATAAATACTATTTGGGTATTTGAAAAGGAAGAGATTTGATCCTTCCATTTAATCCCAAATTCGACCCCTCTTGTGCACAGAGAAGTAATTGCTAGCTAACTACTTGAATGCAAGGGGAACGGTCTCAAATTTGCCCCGAATGGAGTTGCTTAATCCGCGCCTTCAGCCCGTGTTCCTTGCTCCCCCCTCCCGTAATCTCACTGTCGTCTTCACCCTCCGCTTCCTTCTCCCTTCCGAAATCCCTCCCTCTCAAATAAATGTTTCATCATCTCCATCCTCACCCTCGTCATCCACTCATCCCAACTAAGTCTTTCTCATTGTCTTGGTGTTCGCGGGCCCTCTCCCGTCCCCTTCCGACTCATTTTGAACGCCGGGCACCACACCTCTACGCCCTCAACGTGAAGTCTTTCGCACCTCTCCAACCCTTCCCCACTCCCCTCCTTACCACCCCCGTCGTCTCCCGCCTGAGTGCAACACGCCCGCACTTACATTCGCCCTTTCCCTCACTTCTCCACGAGCACCACTCCAATACCCCCCACCCCAACCAAGCACCTTCCTCGCCCCTCCACCTTTCCGTCCCTCTCTGGCCAAGAGGCAATAATTCGTTTCCTTCAATTTATAACCCTTTCCCCGAACTCCCCGGCTCAGCCCTTGTATTGTTTCATCTTTCCCACTCCTCCGACGGGGCTCCCTTCAGCCACCGCCGGGTCTCGGGCCTCCCTTCGCGCCTCCACTCCGCGCGTCCCCCGCCGTCGTATTATAATGCTTATCAGGTCTCTCACCACGCCACGATCTCGTTCTTTCTTTCTAATGTCGGGCCAACCCACTAACTCCCGCCCCCTCCCCTCGGTCACCCGCCCCCATCATTCCACCCTCTCCTCGGCGACCGCCCACTCGCCCTCGCTTACCCTCTCTCGTCGCCACCCATCCCCTCGCGCTCCTTTCCCCAAATTCCCTGGCGTTCTCATTCGAGGAAACGCTGTTTAGGCTTAAGATTTATGGAAACGATTTTTCAAGAGGTTTTTTTTAAAAGTTTAACCAAGAATTTCAAAGGAAAAATTTCACTCCTTCGCACTAGCAATGGGAGAGGAAAGAGGGTGGGTATTAAAAATATAAAGAGTACTTTGAGAATTCCTCAATTTTGGTGAAGTCTGCCAAGTTTTGTGAGCTTCCTTCCCTCTGTATATCTTCATTACGGCGCAATTCCGGAGCAGTTGCGCGCAAAGCCATTAAATTCTTCCTTCATCAGCGATGCTGAACTTGTGAGTTTTCAGCGGATGTTTTTTGAAGTTGTTCATTTTTTTTGGGATGAATAACATTTGCGAAAAGGTTTTGAATTAAAAACAAGTGTGGGTACAAATATTCTGCGAGTTGAAATGGATTATGTGCATGCTAAGAAGTTGGGTATTTAAAAAGAGAGCAAAGGTTTTCAGCACAAAATTATATTCGATTATCAGTTTTGTTGGAAACAGTATAAAACCGATACCCGGTAATTCTATTCTTCTGTAATGCATTCGAAGTTAATGTCTCTTAAATTTGAGATGGCTTCCTGAATGACTGCATTGTTTTTGGGAAAGAAACTCCTTTCATGGCAGTTAAAATAGAAAATATTCTGAAATGGAAATCTTACATCGAATTTTTCAAATCCGTAAATTGATATCAATACATAATTTATATACGCTCGAGGTAGAAAGTGTGCGGATTGAAGAAAATTATATTGTAGTGTAGGGTGGTGGGTGGTGTTTTGCTAAAAGATGCATAGAAATGTAGCCGTAGCTTGTCTGTGTGCATCCATAACCTATCTCAAACGGTAGACTACCAGAAAAAATGGTGTTGGACATCGAAAAGTATAAGTTTCTCACCTAACATTAAAAATATTTTCGAAAGAAAAATTGAATATTTTCGAGTTCAAGATGAATTTTTTTTCCTTCAGATGAAACCAAAACTTTTTGTCTGGAAGTAGAAAGGCAATTCCAAGTGGTAAATGGCTAATTATTTATTTAAATGTACCCAAAACTAAAACTTTCGCCGATTTTTTTCTCATCGTGACTTGGTTCAACAATAACTAAAAGACGTGGTTAAAGAAAAACACGTTAGTCAAATACTCAAAGAGTTAATTCACTGTTTGCTGAACTTCTGATAAAAAGAGACAAGTTTCTTTTGTAATGATGACCGATGGGATAAAGTTTATGTGAGTTTAACTTCATTCATACTTGTAAACTTGAGCCACAAATTAATTAATCTAGTACATACATCATCTATTACCAAATTAGGTTGCATAATCAGAATCTTATCGTCGGCATCAATGCGATATACCTAAATCTCATAGCAAGAAATATATACATGCTGTTCCATCTTCGTGGTGCCCCGAGAACTGTTGCGTCCCTATTATATACCTTGACCAAAGGTAAACCAAAACTGAAGCCTGTAAACCGTTTAAATTTGAGTGAAGGCTCTCTGGCTATACTATGTAGTATTCCATTAAAGTTGATACTAAATAACTCTAAATAAATACTAAGGACGAAATAATAGTATTTATTTGGAGTTATCAAATATTAAATTTTATTGAATATAAACCACAAACAAAACTATAAGGATATTAAACAGGACAAGGACCAGGAAACTATTGATTACAGACGAGATAATGTGTAAGATAGACGACAGAAGGAAATAAAAGAATGTAAACTCAAAATAAAGCAGAAATGAGAACAAATAAATAAACAATGAACTGAGGCGGGAACTAATAGGGCGAGAGAAGCGTGGTGCGGGACAGTGCAAAGACGTGGAAAGTTTACAAAGAATGGGTGAAATATGTACGCAGTATAGAAAGTTGAAAGGTTTATCGGTAAGTAGGAAGGGAAAAATCCGTGCATATTATCCAAGATACGCCAGGACAATTATTCATTGAAGTAGTGAAGATTCAAGAGGGACGAAAAGAATTCATACAGGATTTTTATGGTAATAATATTCGACTAGCATTTTTAGATCTAGAAAAGGAATATGACGTACACAGTTATAATTTATGCCCAGGCATACTTGATTGTGTGATAGAAAGGGAATTAAGGGATCTAAAATCAAATAAGACCAAAGTGAGTTAATACGATTCCCTCTAAAATACTTTAAGGTGTAGGAAAACTTGCAAGCAAGCGTTCTTAGGGGAGGGTTAATTCGAAGCATTTATTAGAGAGGAATTCGGCCGAAAGATTTCGTCAGATGAGTGTTACTATCAATCCCAAAAAAGAGAGAAGCAGCCGGGAGCGAGTTCGATAGAAAAATAAGTTTGATCTCACAAGCAGCGAGAATGGTGCTTAGGGTCTTCAATAAGAGGATGGAAGGGCAAATGATTACTCAGAGGATGATCAGTTTGGGTTCAGGAAGGGGAGAGGCGCGCGTGGTGGCATTGCAGTGGTGTGATGACTAACGAAGGGAAACATTGAATACAATAATGATGCATTTGTTTCATACTTTTCGGGAAGTTGTTTGATAAAGGGAGTTGTGGAACTAATGGATGCATTAGAGAATATAAGACTATATTGAAGAGATTGGCGACCTATCCACAAACTGTAGATTTTCTTAGACTGCTCAGGTGCGAGTGGCGAATGGAGAATGCGGGGTGCGCAGTGTTAGGAAGAGAGGTGAGACAGGGGTGCCCATAACCACCCTTGCCACTCAACGCATACGTGGAGGACATGTAAAAAGAGGCATGGAATGAACCGGAGATACGAATGCAAGTCAGTGGGGTATTCACAGAAATTAGTTAAGTTCGCGGATGATAAGGCTTCAGTTATCCAGTTACCCAAAGGGTTGCAAGCAACGCTGTGGGTATTATAAAATCAGTGAGATGAGTATAAGATGATCATTCATCTAAAAAAACAAATATTATACGGTTTTCAAGCAGGAGAAAAGCTAAGTTAAATATTAAAATAGGAGTTCGTAAAATGGAGCAGGTGGAAATGTTTACTTATCTCGGAAGGTTTTTGGACCAAAATGACCAAATTGTTTGGGAGATTTTTATAATCCTGTTGTTTACTCATTTGTATAACGCTATTTTATCTCTTGTTTATGAAACAAAAAGAAGAATTGCGTTAAGAAATAAAGACGTCACAAGGAAGAGGGGATTGATGACAGGGACATTTATTAAGGATGTTTAGAAACGGCTCGTCAAAACTTTGTCATTAAACGTGGTTTTGAATGGCCCTAAAAAATGATCGTTGATGCAAGGCAATAGGCATGGATTGGAGGTTTTTGAAATGCGAGTCATGAGAATAATGGAAGAATTAAATTGGATGAAATAGAAAGCAAACGAGGAAGTGTTAGACACTGGAGGAGAAGAGGAAATATTTGGGAGCAATCCAAAAGATACATGATGAATGGATGCACAGCGTTTTAATTGGTAATGGCATGTTAAAAACTATTATAGAGGGGAGAAATCTGGGCGATAGAGGAAGTATAAGGTAGGAATGGAATACGAGTAGTCATGTTGGACGGAACGAAGATAGGAAGAAAGTATGGAGAGTTGAAGAAGGGTTTATTTTAGTGTCTGATTCTTGGAAATTTATTGCTCAGTCTATATCCATCCAAAACTTACTTTAAAATGTATAATGCCTATGATAATGATATGGAGTAAAAGAAAAAAAGGTTAGAGGAAATAATCTTAACAAAATTATGATCAGTATAACGATGACGACATGCCTTTCCGTTTTTTCAAGCGGCTTTATTTTTCAGAGGTCGCCTAGTTGGGCTTATGCTCTGTGTCACAATATTTAGTTCCTATATCTTCCTGGAGCACCACCAGCGTCGTTGTATTGCCCTCTTTTTATTTATTTAATTATTTTTTCGTATTTTTTAGGAGTGTAACATTATTTCGTCTCTTATATTTGTCACAGGGGCCTTTTTATTTTTTTGGTGTATGTCATAGCCCCATTAGTGTTTTCTTTTAAGTTATCAAAGAATATTTTACACTTTGTCAGTAAGAAATCTGAAAGTTTTTCTATGTTCGTTTTTTGGTATACCATCTCGTTTTCTTCCCAGGGGGGAGACCAAAACCCAGCCTCAGCGTGTTCCTTTCTGTACTATTAAATTTATCCATCAGGGATCTACTGACTAGTCCCATCTCTGTTAATCTGTTTAATATGTATTTTGAATTTCAGTCTGTCATCTACGTCCACTCCTAAATATTTGATGCTTTTACTCCTTTCAGTAGGTTGTTGTCCAATCCTGATACATTCGCAAGATATTTTAGGTGATCTTGGGTGGGCGAAGAGTATTGCTTTGGTTTTTTTGTGTTTATCTGCAATTTCCATTTTCTGTACCATGATGTTATCTCGTCCAATGCGTCTTGTGCTCTTTCTTTGACATAGTTGATATTTTTCCCTTTTACCAGGACTGCGGCATCGTCAGCGTAGAGGGCAGTTATACTTCGCCAGTCATTTCTACGCATTGGGAAGTCGGCTGTGTAAATGTTAAATAGCAATGGGCCTAATATGGATCCTTGTGGGACACCTGCATTGGCAGTTGTACTGCCGCTTATTTCTTCTCCCCATTTAACTTTAAATGCCCTTCTGTCTAAGTAAGACTTTGTCCAATTTGTCGTCCATCTAGGGAAATTCCACTCCATCTTTTGAATTAGGCCCCCATTCCAGCAAACCTTGTCAAAAGCCTTAGACAGGTCAAGGAAGATTCCAATGTTTTTTTCTTTTTTATTGTAAGCATCACTTATAAAGTCTGTAACTCTATGAATCTGTTGTTCGGTTGAGTATCCCTGGCGGAATCCGAACTGTTCTTGCGGTATAACTTCCTTTAGCTCCGCATATCTCTTGATGTGCGGTGCTACAATCCTTTCGAAGAGCTTACCCAAGCTTGAGATGAGGGATATTGGTCTAAGATTTTTTTGGGGATACTTTTGATTAAAGCCGTTACTTAGGTACACATTGTTACACGGATAAATGTTTACATTATAAGGAGAGACTTTTATACATTTATAATCAAATTTAAAATGCTCCTGATGTGAAATCTGAAATATATACTCTCCTTTGAGTAAAATCTATATGATATTAAATTATAGGTGTATTTGATTGTACATTCATGTTATACTTGATTAATAAATGCATGAATTCCTTCAGAATTGGCGCAGAGTAATCTATCGGATATTTGAAAAGTAAAATAACAAGAACCAAAACTCTAAAAGATACATTTCGACAGGACGGTAGGTGGTGCCCATACGAGCATGAGGATAGCAAAAGATTAGCGGAATATCTTGACAAAATAACGGAATATCTTAACGATAATAAAATAGACAAACTATCTTCGAGGTGAGCGGGAATTCAGCAATGTTTAGTGACTACTTAACAACATAATTATATTCTGTCATAATAGAACTCAATCCCGTGAGATATGATTTTATAACATTTACTTCACCATTGAATCCACAGCTTTAAAATAATTTTCCCCCTCCATACTTCCCAAAGAGCCAGGAGGGCGAATCGAGGAATAGTTATTTAACTCCGTGTTACCCTCTCGGCGGCATTTTCAACGGCAGCAACTCGGCACGGTCATTACTTCCAAGCGCAATAATTTCGGCCACTTACGAATCCCCAGCAGTCTCAAAAGTGTGAGGCGCACCACGATTGTTATCGCTAGCCCTTGAAGCGGTGGGTGGGTGAGTTTGGGGGGATTTCCCCCGTTCATCACCCCCACAACACCCTCCCCAACCAACTACGACGAATCAACACGTGCCCCGCCGGCACATCCCGCGTACACCCAGCCAGCCCCTGCCTCTTTGACTCTCGGATCATCGCTCTCCTCCTCCGCGCCACCCTCTTCCTCCACACAGCCGCTCACCGACTCTCCCGGCCCCATCTCCTCCGCTCTCATTTCTTATTCCACTCCCATATCCCCTCCGCTCTTAGCTCACCCGTCCCCTCCCCTCCACGCCCCGCCTCCTAAAGCGCCAGACTCATATTCTACTTATCCGGGGTTCTCGCCACCTATTCTTCCCCTTCGCTTCCTACGCTCCATGCAAGGCCTCCGCCATTATCTTTTAATGCACTCCTGCACATGTGCCTCCCATTCCTCTCCGCTTCACGCCTTTACATTCACTCCACGCGCGGAATGTATTTTTTTATAAATTATTAAGCTCCCGCTCTCCATCTCTCTCTCTCACTCTCTCACTTTCTCTCCCACACACTCTCGGCAGCCATTCAAGTCCTTGTTTCCTCCCCATCTTTGTATTCTCCCGTCTCCTTCCACACCGACGTCAATTCTTCATCTCATGGGTTCCCTTCCGAACATACACACACTAATGCCAAAGCTATGTTCTCTCTCTATTCCCTCCTCTCTCTCTATTCCCTCCTCTCTCTCTATTCCATCCTCTCTCTCTATTCCCTCCTCTCTCTCTATTCCCTCCTCTCTCTCTATTCCCTCCTCTCTCTCTATTCCCTCCTCTCTCTCTATTCCCTCCTCTCTCTCTCTATTCCCTCCTCTCTCTCTCTATTCCCTCCTCTCTCTCTCTATTCCCTCCTCTCTCTCTCTATTCCCTCCTCTCTCTCTCTATTCCCTCCTCTCTCTCTCTATTCCCTCCTCTCTCTCTATTCCCTCCTCTCTCTCTCTATTCCCTCCTCTCTCTCTCTATTCCCTCCTCTCTCTCTCTATTCCCTGTCCATCTTCCCCCTTCTCTTACTTCTCCATTCTACCTCTCTCCCAGTCTTCCTCTGCTCATCCTTCTTTTCATCCCCCTCCCCATCCCTAGCTCTCTCTATCTCCCCCTATTTTTTCTCTCTTTATCCCTTTGTATTCATCTCGCTAATCTAATCTCGGATCGCTCCCCTGCTCTCTACATTTTCCGCACAGGTTCTTTTTCTTCCTCTCATTCCACTGCTCCCACCCTCCTCGAATCACGCTTGCTTTCCGTTAATCTTTATACCACGCTCTCGACCTGGTGGAAGGAGGCTTTTAGATAACGAAGGCAAAGGATTTGATGGATAAATAACCACCTGAAATTCACTCAACACGAACAAAGAGCACCTTCGGGGCGTCGTTTGACTGGTACTCCGTTTTCCATTCAAGGGAGTTGTTCCATGATTCTCAAGTTACGTGGAGTGAATGTAATTCCCTAATGCCAGTGTTATTATTACCCTTCATTGAAGCACCGATTTTGGTTTATGATGATTTATATGCAGATGTAACGTGTACCAATACTGAACATATCCATCGACACAAATAAATTAAGTCATCAAAGCACTATGATCATTCACGGCTAGTTTATTTTAAAATTGGCAATTGGGCTCGATAAAAATTAATCACCCAAAATTTGATCCTAAGAACTGATGAATTTCTAATAATATAATCGATGATAATTAGAAGTTTAAGTAGCAGCGTAATTAGGAGAGGCGACCGACTCTGATCAAATTTGTGACATAGGGGATAGATGGGTAATTTGGTAGAGGCGGGATTTCCAGATAATGGGCGAGAGGAACCGACGCCAAAATTAGCCTGCTTTTAACAAGAGGCGTCAAGGGGTCCACAATTTAATGTCCCACCAGACATACGGTGCACACGGTGTCCTTCATGTGGGGCCCAAATAAGAATCGGAATACCTGCGAAAAATTCTGCCATCGCTAAGATTCGAACCCGGATCTTAAGGCTTGAAATTCAACACACTACACACCTTACTAACTATACACCTACAGATTAAATGTTCTTTCATAAACATATGAAATATCTCAAAAATTTTGTAAATTATTGTTTAATTAATTCCCTCGTTGTACCTTTCGAGAGGTTTTTATTTCTACTTGAGTTAACTATAATTTTGGTAATAAATGAATATTTTTGACAACTAATCTTCGTCCTTCAGATATTTACCGGGTTTTTATGATACGGTCTCTTATTGAATTTTATCTCTCCACATTGGCGATAACCTAGACTAACCTAGAGAGTGGTTATACTTTTTAATGACTACTAGATCTGTGCCAGCGGTAGTAACAATAATTGCTCCTGGTAGGGCCATTCATGCCAGATAGGTCGAAGGGTAGGAGCCAGACGAAAGGTAGCCCGCCAAGCGTCTGTTCCTCAGGCTGCATAAGCGTCTGACCCCAGTTGGGGGGGGGGCATTTAATGTGACGTTGTCACGTTGAAATCAATATTAGGGAAGGCCATGGGGAAACACCTCAATTAAATATTCCATGTTAATGTGATGGACCGCATTTTTAGTATGAGTCGCAGCAACTACGAGATCGGCCTACTAGCTCGTGGGCCGTGTCCAGCAACAGGCGAGACAAGGATCCCGCGATCGTCATCACACGAAATCATTGCAAAGAAAAATCAACAGCAGCATAGAAGACACAAAAGAAAACGAAACACGTTAGAACAGATACTTGGGATTTTAGTACGATTTTCTAAACGGGAAAAAATAAATAGGATGATTGAAGCAGGAGATGAAGAGAGGAAATATAGATATTTATGGCTCTGCGAGGTGATATGGAAACGTAGTAATCATAGAGAAAGCGGCTGATACAATGTTATTAGAAGACGTAAACTCTGAGCCAACCGACTTGGTCATTGTTCAGGTTTACATGCCACACGAAATCATGGATAGGAAGGTCGGTTGGGAATGCAATTAATTGGAGGAAGCAATTTCAGGTTTTCTTCGAATGAAACATTTGACAGAGACGGAGGATTGGAATGCGACGCTATGCAAAGGGAGGGATGGGAGGGGAAGCACGGGACTACGGTCTAAATACAGGGATGACCGGGAGTAGAAATTAATAAGAATTTGCGGATGACATAGTTTAATTATAGCGAGAAAAAATTATGGTTAAGCACAAATTTAGGCATAGCTTTATTAATTTTCACAGTTTCCCAGGATGGTTGCGGATTCAGATGATACATTAGTGCTAATAAAGAGTAACGTCAGATTAAAGAGGAATTAACACGGAAGAATATTGAAGAAATGGATTTTAGAAGCCTTATCCTGGACGAGAAGAAAATATTATTAGTAGACTGTAGATGAAATGAGAGAGGGAAGGGATACGGGTGCAATAGAATAAAAATGGAAATATCAAAAAGAGAATTCGGAAGCCGTGAACGAAACTATGGGGAGTGTAAATATTAAAAGAACAAGGAAACCCTAGGTTACAGACATAATAATTAGAAATATAAAGACGAGAGTGAAAATTGAAAGAGATTTAACACAGAGGTAGGTAGAATAAAGTCCCAAGTGCCAAGACTGTCTCAATTTATTATTTAACTTTAAATTAGGTCTGTCAACTAACAGGGCGAAAGAAATGCGGTGGAAGACGAGTGCGAGGATATTAAATGTTTAAAAAGGAAGGGTGGCGTTGATAGGCTGTGCAGGGAGGTGAGAGTACTAGCAGGGAGTAAGAAGAGAACATTCGTGCAAACAATCCAAGATAAGTCAGGAAAATTATAATTGAAATAGTGAAGATTCGTGAGAGATGGCTGGAATATAGAGAGGGATCATAAGTACGCATTGTAAAGACATAGGGCAATAGACTTAGACATAGAGAGAAAAAATTACATAGATGAGGATAGCTTAGATTCAGGCATACTTAATGTGGTAATAAGGGAATTGAAATCAAAGAAAGGCGTGGAAATAGGAAACATTTGTGGTATTTATGAGGGAGGAATTTGGCCGGAATATTTCGTCAGGTCAGCTTTACGTTCCATCCACAAAATAATATGGAAAAAGGCGTATGTGAGATCTGTATAAGTTTGATTTCGAACGCAGCTAACGTGGTTCTCGGATCATCAACAAGAGGATGGGAAAAGATTATTTATGGCATGATCAGATTGGGTTCAGGAAGGGGAGAGAAACGCAAGATGCTATTGAAGTAAATAGGTCACTAATAGGGAGAAACATATGATTCAATCAGTATATATGTGTTTGTTTCATGAGTTTCGGAAAGTCGTTTGATAGAATGATTGCATAAATAATGAATTAACGTTTTAGATAATATAGGACTCAATTGAAAAGACAGATGACTTATCCGCAACCTGTAGATTTTCTCAGAGTGCTCAGGTGCGAGTAGCGATTAGAGAGTCGTTGTGCGCAAGGAGAGGAGTGAAGCAGGGTACCCATTATCACTCCTGCTTTACCACGTATACGTGGAGGAAATGGAAAAAGAGGCATGGAATGAACTGGAGATACGAATGAAAGTCGATGGGAAATTCATTAAATCAGTTAAGTTTGTGGATGATAAGGCCTTAGTTAGCCGGCCACCCAAAGGATTACAAGCAATTCTGTGAGCATTAATAAACCAGTGGGATGGGTATGGGATGAAGATTGATCTAAACAAAACAAAGATTATACGGTTTTAGATAAAGACGGAACCTAAATTAAATTTAAAATAGAAGTTCATGAACTGGGATGCTGAGGACTGTGATAGAGGGAAGAACTCAAGAAAAGTGAGGATAGGTATGTTGCACGAAATGTAGGGAGTAAGAAAGTATATGGATTTGAACAAAGGTCAATTAAATTGCCGGAGGTCAGGTTGTGTTTTGTTAGGATAGGCGAATAAGTGTATCGCTGGATCGCTTTATAGTCTGTGTTCATTCAAAAGCTAAATATAATGGTATAATAGCAAAATTAATGATAAAAATAATTAATTTTAATATCTATTTAATAATTTTCCTCCCCCTATTAGGATACTTTTAGCAAATGGCTGAAATAGTTATTGGAATAACTTACTTGATTGACAAAATAAAGTTTCAATATCTCTTTTCTTACTGGCAAAATGGTTTTATAAAAGAAACTCGTAATGAAATTAATTTTTAATAATTTACTAATTTGATGAATGAATTCAAACTCTGGATTGGAGGCAATCCATGAAAATCATATTTTTCATGAATATAAAATGAAGTTTAGAATGACGCAATCCGACGTCAAAATGCTTGAAAATCTGATTCTAACTGGTTGGAAACAGTCAAATGAATTGTATTCACCAATGCTCAAGAGGGCAAGTTGGTGGAAGGCATTGCAGTAATAAGCACTCATCTTATGGTATGAAACCTCGATGTGGAACCAACCTTGATGTGCCACTGAAACTTGCAGATGTGGACATCGTGAACCATTATGTCATTCTATTCAATCAAGGAGTTCGTGTCAAGTATCCATTGATGATTTTTTCAGAGTGAGTGCTACTGAGTTTTCTGTTTCCCGGCGGTCAGTGTCGTTTCGCATCATAAATACTCCATCCATAAACGTAACAGACAATGCGTTCGTTCCCCGTGAAGGGATTCGAACCTGTGACCTTTAGGTTATCTGCTGAAAATGAATTCGTCGACGAGGGAGTGAGAGAAGGAGTATGAGGAAGGTTAACGGGGGAAGGTGAAGCGCGTAGGAAACAGCGGGAAGGGGCGGATCGGGTGAGAGAGAGGGGCGTCGGAGGCGGTGCAGAAGGGCATCAAGCGACCATTAACATGGGCGTAAATGGGCGAAGTGTTTTCCATCGACCTCCACTCCACCCCCTTGCCCTTCTAAATCCCTTCCACCCCTCCTCCTCTCCCCCTCGCACCCTCACCCGCTGCGCCCTTCTCCCCCGCCTCCCCTGGCTGCGCCAACGGTCCACATTTAGTCCCCTCCCACCCACATCACCCCCTGTTCTAGCGACCCCTCATTCGCCAAAATCCCTTCCCCCCTTCATCCCCTCACCCCCACGACTTGTGGGAAGCTAAACGCCTTCCACCGCCGTCACCCGCTCATCTCTCCCGCGACTCCCATTGCCCTCGCTCAACCCGGATCAGCTCACCCTTTCGCACGCACCCATCCTCCCCCACCCCTCCCTCTCTCTCCCTCTCTCATCCACCCTTATTTTTGAATTTGCGGTGGAATTTGCAGGTTGGATGGTGAGTGGTTGATGTAATGGGTGGCCATTTAAAAAGCTCTCATCTCTGTTAGCATACGGCAAAATGTGTTTTGTTACTTGCAGAAACGTTCACTCTCGGGAACGTAGCAGGTAACATGCGGAATGTCAAATTTCTAAGGCGAAATTCTATGGGCTTTTTACGTCGCCAAAAGCAAAGTATAGTAAAGTAGTACCAGGGATAAAAAACGAGAAAATAATTAAAGGAGGTATTCATTTAAAGTACGTGCACAAATGTTCCTACCTCTATGAATTAAAATGTGGAGGTTTTGATAAAATATCAGACATGAACAATTATAGCTGATCTACAGAGCACGCGTCGCACTTATGAATTTCTAAGTTTCCAAAGTTACGTTGATATTTTGCAATAATACTACTACTTCAAGAAAAATTATGAATATATTTTAAGAGAAATGAGTTGCCTCAAATATTACGTGTAAATCCTTTGTAAATATCCATCCATTTAACATGGCAAATAGTATTTTTATGTGTGCACTTTACAGAAATGAGTCTTCACAGTTTGAACATTTTAACATTGATCTTTTACACAAGCAGTGGGGTAGGTAGTTTCTTTTCAATTCACAGAAACTAATCAAAAGTTGCTGAAGATAACGGTTGGGTTACTTGTAACATAAAATAAAATATTCGAGAAGATGTGCGGACCTAGCCTCAATTTAATTTTAAAAATTGTGAACAACCAAAAATATTAAGTGGTTACTCACCAGGCAACGATGCAACAAGATTTTTCTCCAAAAATTGCGTTAAACTAATGAGAAAATGTTATCATAAAGGGAAGGGAAGGTACTCTAGTCTCATTGTGATAAACACAGATTAACGTACCCGCGAGCAGCTTTTCAGTGCTTTAAATGTCACGAGAAAAATATATTTTCGTAAAGGGGACCCGAGACTCCAGAAATTTTCAGGAACCCTGGTTTAGGATTAAATAGAATCTTAATTGGAATCCGTAAAACAAATGTCATATGCTATAACCTTTCATATTTAAAGACATTTATTCGCACAGTCAGTCAAGCAAACAAGGCGGAACCAACGTTACCGTCGGGTTTCGCCCTACCTTTCTGCGCAAGCTCAAGTGTACGTAATGAGGATTCCTTTGCAAATATAACTCATTACCTTTGAGACTCAAAGATTCTTTGTACAGGAGCAAATTTCCTTAAGTTATCATCTGCTCTTAGAATTATGTCCAAGTTTACAACTTTATATGCAAAAGAGTGCCTCGTGGTCTTCGCATCTTAGCCTTTTTCTCTATATTATTTCATTCCACGATTTTTTCGAACCGATATCTTAAAGAGTCCAAATGGATTTCGCTGTCAAACGTCAAACGCTTTGACCTCTCATATTTTCGAGACTTTTGCTCAGCCAGTAAAATACGATGTACTATAGGAAGATGGCACAATTAGAATCAATTTGCCTCAATAGCTGTCGATTGAAGAGTAATGAATTTGAAACCCTGATCCGTTTACTACAGTTAATTAAAGGGGAAAAGGGGTCACCTGTGCTCCCATAGTTCTCATTACTCTGGCTCTGTGAGTAGAAAGCATGCCAGGAAAAACCCTTGTATGCGTTACGCTCTAATTCAATCTTGTATCATTACGCCATGCTTCGAGCTCTCTCGCGCTTGACTTCCCAGACGCACCTGGGAATGCCGGCCTCTTTCAAAAGAATGAAACAAAACCTGCTGGGATCATCCCCTTACCTCCAATGGATATGAACAATATGATATGAACGAAGGAATAAAATTAAGTGCAGACATGACAATAGATTCGGCATATTAGCTCATGGTCAGTTTATGGCCGATCTCTTGAGAGTGAAGGAAAGACACATGAGAGTAATAAGTATATTTCTATATATCTGTCCCGTTTTCTTAAGTGAAATTATTTTGGTAAATCAAAATAATTTCTAAAAGCATCGAAACTTCGTCTTAATTTTTATTTTAATGTTTGAAATTCTTCAAGAATGTGTGTGTAGTCACCCCCCGGACTTCTTAAAAGTGTAAGTCGTAGCTAATATCAACTGATAGGAAATTACAACCCCTAGCCCACGGCATATTCAGCGGAAATCTCGATAACATTGAAAACGCTTTTTTTTTAATGTGCCATACTATTCGGCCTATTTTCGTCAAATTTTGAGATATTTTAGATCAAATGACGACCTAATATATAATGTAATGGAATGGATAAGTTGCCGCATCCGAAAAAAATATTTCATGATAGGAAGTTTATACTTGCTGTACATAAGTGATATGTATAATACATCATTTATTTTAGCAACGCGTTACATAATTAAATATTTTTTCGCTTTTTTTGTTTCTTTAATTTATATTTTAATGTATTTCTTTTCTAGCTATCGCAAAGCAAAAAATATTAAATAAGCACAGAAATATAGAATTTATTACCAAATTAACTATAATCCCTTATAAAATCTGTTCAAACCCGTCTCCTCCTGTGTAAATAGTACTTTATTTTGTCTAATTGAATCGAAGCGTCACGATATTGCTCTTAAGCGTAGGATATTAATAATTTTGCTCGGGAATAGAAATATATTCTATTATGGCACGTATTAATTATAAAATCTATTCACCACGATAATAAGCGAATATAAGTATGCCCCCTCCGTTTATATTTAGCCAATCCGGAAGATTGTTTTTATTAATGAGGGTAGAGCTCACCTTGTGTTAAGGCGTCACGGTCCTAATCGGCATGTGGTATTCACAAATCAGCAAGGCACGGGGGCAGTCCCTTTTCCAGTACAGCCTGCGGTTTCCCATGAGGATCTGATGCCCGATAATTCACATAGGTTCGGTGAAGCTAAGGGAGCTCACACCGAAAATCGAACCCGTCCTCATCATTCATAGGCCAGAGCTCTACTCTACTCTACTCAGAGAACTAGTACAGAGGCTACCGCGCCCCGTAAATTTTACTATGTAAAAAGAAATTTGTAAATGGTTGACTTACACGAATAAAATACGGAAGTAAAATGGAATATTTTCCTATATAATACGCACATGATGTTTCTGACAAGTACCGAAAATGTCAGTAATTTTGAAATTGCGTGGTGATTAATTACAGTGATGCTTAATAACCTTTGCCGGGCAAATTTGCATTCAGGCTAAATTCTAGTGGTATGTAGCCTGTATCGCCGAATACCACGCAGCGGTATTCTGTCCGGTTCAGTAGTTCGAGTCCCAGGATTACAACGGCCGTCGACCTCGTTAAATATCTGTTCTTGTATCCCAATGATGAAACTTGAAATCTGCAATCAACTGCAGAGAGGTCTGACCTGGGTGAACTTTCCGATTTCGTACCTCCTGTATAATTCACTCACAAACTGCCGACTGTGAAATGCGCCAACCGACAGAGTGACTAAACATCCTCCAAAACTGACCGAGAAAGTCCCACATTCACGAGTAGCACTATTCCAAAAAGGCATCCACGAGAGAGACGGCCCAAACCAAAAATGAAAGAAAGGCTGCATAAAAATATCAAGATTCAAAGATTTTATCAGTTATCCGGGGCAGCCAATATGTTGAGCCGGTGCACTATCCCTCCCATTTAGGGTGGCTAAATGCGTTTGGTGCCACCCGGGATGGAAATGGGCTGACTAGGAAAGCAGAGTGAGGACTTGATAATTCTTAATTAGGAAAGGATAAACTGGGATATCGTTTAAAAGGTCAATGGGGATTTCTAGCATGCTAAAATTCAAAGAGGTGAGTTAAATGCACAAGATGTTTAAAATAATTAATTAAAAATATTCCACTCCATTATTTAGTCATGACGCGAGTAGTGTCATAATTACACTTATCCTGGGAATAGAAATTAAATGCACATTGTCTAATCGATCAAACTTTCGATCATTGTATTTAATATCTTACAAACCTGATTTCAAATATCAGAAATTCACAATTTCAAAATATATTCAGACGATACATTTTTTTGGGATAAAAAGTCATCTTGAAGCGCGCTCTTGGCTTCAGTTTCATCAGTTTATGCGGTGTCTGATATGTTTAAGACTAAAGCAGCGGACTTGATCAAACACTAAGTTCGATTTGCGTATTATCCGCTCCATATGTAATTTCTACACGACTTTTCTATTGATTGCGGTTTTTCACGCTATTCGATGGGGTTAGCGGTATTGTCTTTCCTATTAATTAAAATATGTGGGGAAGAGAATATAGAAAAAACCGATGAAATTATAGCTTGTGATAAATCGATTTAGCTATTTGGCCAATCAATAAAAAATATAGGGCAAGACCTAGAGGAGCCGGGAAGTACGGTTGACCTTTCCCCATGTCCCTCCTTCTCCCTCTCCCGATCGCCGACTCACCAACGAGTGAAAGGCTGCTCTCCTCTCCTCCCCTTTTCGTCTCAGACGACTCTCGCCATCACCTTTCCTTGGAGGGACTCTCTGCCTATCCCCCAGGTGCTCCATTCTAATTGAAGCTATCTCACTTTTTCCCGGCCACCCCTCGCAGGGCGAGCGTGTAGTAAGTCTTAAAACTGCGTCGTTACCCCCACTCATACACTCGATTCGGCACTTTCTTCATTT
Organism: Hetaerina americana; assembly: GCF_022747635.1. Classification (NCBI taxonomy): domain Eukaryota; kingdom Metazoa; phylum Arthropoda; class Insecta; order Odonata; family Calopterygidae; genus Hetaerina; species Hetaerina americana. The sequence goes on along the minus strand of NW_027286874.1, from coordinate 100,207,032 downwards.
TGCTTCGGACGAAGATATATTAGTTCCCCTGTTTATTGTCCTTTTACTGCGGGGTCAGGGTCACTGCTATACGAGGGAAAGCAATGGGACGAGCCATAATTTCTGGCGCTTTGGGTTTATCGTCTGAGGCGCTTCATAATGCCGTCGCGGGATTAACCTTCTGCAAACATTGCAACGTTTACCTTTCGGCCTTAAAAACATTTTAGTGGGAAACAGATTACCGGAGGATGACCGAAAACATAAATAAATCCGAGAATTGCGTCATGCTGAACGTAACAATAAGAGTCAGGACATTAAATCCATCACAAAGACCCCCACCCTACTAAAAGCCTATCGTTAATAGCGCAACGATGAAACTGTTTAATATTTCAAAATACCAGTGGAATGACCCAACATGTGGCTTAGCTGGAAAATTTTTGGAAAGGTTCTATATTTTCCGTACATTTCTATTTCGTGTCAAGTCTATTCCCATAATCGGTCTTACAGAGGTGTTCTGACAACGATGTAAGACCTTTTCAAAACTCAGAGATATGTTAAATAAAGCTGCTTAAGAATAATCTATTACTTAAGAATTTTAAAAGAGAAAAATCGTAGTGAATAAGAAAGAGAAGGAACTTCTCCCAAACTTATTCTTTTAGATTTTGTCTGATAAAACTTTCATTTTGTGCCCGATTTCTCAGAATTCACCAACTCAGAGGCAAGGTTTTGGAGATAAATCTTCCCAGGCAGGAGGAAAAGATTTGGAAAAATAAACCGATCCTTATCTCATGAAAGGAATTGCCCCCCAATGAAAAGCTAACTCCGATTCCCGGAAAGAGAAAGTTGTAAAGAGTTGAAATGATACTTAATACACGTACTTTTCCAATGGCAGGTCCTTGCAAGCGATGGTGTTTTACCAAAATTTGACCACACATTTTAATGGTACTCAAATAGTTCAAATTCTCAAAACTTGGTGTGTTGGTTACGCATGAAAAAATATCGAAACAAGAGAGAGAAATCACTGTCTGTCGAGGATATGAGAGAAGCTGTTTTCAAATGCTCCATTTGAAAAATGCGGCGCATGGATGACAGATGAATCAACGTCAAGAATAGTAATTAGCTCAATATTAATGGCAATATTTTCAAGAATATCAGTTAAATTCATGCTTTATATGGTAATGAATAGTATAGCCACGTCATATTCAAATAAAAAATTATTTTTTTTAAATTTTATTTTGACTGAACTCCATGTTTTCACATTGGTAGATATACATCTAAATATATTATGCGAAACTAGTGTGTGTCCAATATAATATTATTTCTAAGGAAAGTAACACCAATTGCTTTTTAGAAAATTCTTCCAAATCAGGAGTCACGTCTCAAAGAAATGTAATCGGCGAGGAATATAATCCATGGCCAACCTCAAATATGGTGGGTTTGATTGCTTCCATGATTTTTGCCTTTGCGTATTATTTTGGTGCAATGGGTTTTCTTGAATTAGCCATAAGGTGCGGAATGATCTCAATGGTGGAAGCGATCCGAAGTTCAATAGCAAGTAGGCCAGGACATAATATATCATATACCTCTTGCACTGACAGAATACCTGCTGAAGACATTTGTATCCATTGGTCATCCTTTTCGAAATAATTTCAAATTTAACCCGGCCTTCAAGTTGAAAGATTAACTCAGAAGTCTACTATCCCGTAGCAAGAAAAAACTGAGAAAAACACTTATCTAGCATTTTGTTAAACTTACATAGAAATAAGATTCTCGTGCAATAAAGAAATAAATAATAAATTTAAAAAATTCAGTAGGGAAGAAATCGTAAGTAAAACAGTATGGGCGTCGTTGTAATCTAGGCAAAAATGTCACACCGGGAGTCACTATCTTCGAGCAAATGGTCCTACAAGTATGTTTCTTTACTTGCAATAATTTCCAATAGTGCATAAATACCGGGAATTTATAGCAAAATATAGCATTGAAGAGCATGTAATATTGGTTTCTTCTTTTTAAATGCCAGTTACGTTGCCACGCTTCGAACTTTACGGCGACCTTTCCTTGATTTAGAAACCTTGGAACCACGCGTGTCTTTTGTCAACGAAATGCCAAGAACTGACCTTTTCAGAAACAATCAATTTTAGGTTGTCTGACGGTTTTGATCGTTCAAATTAGCTTATCTAGACCTTAAGGTAGCCCTCGTATCTACGCTTTTTCACTTCAGCCTTTTTCAAATAAGAAAATTGGATGAATGCTATCTCTGTTTGCTGTTATATTGAATGTAAGCTCATACTTTATGATTTCCTATTTAAAGGAGCAATCATTGCATCGGATGATACATTTACAGAGCCATAAATTTCAATGTGTAAACTTAAAATTTATTTATCTCAGCTGAATAAACTTCTTCTGAATAGACTTCTTCGTCGGAAAGAAAATTTCACGGTTTTTTTTGCCAGAATTTTTCACGCCATTGGAAATTAAAAATACATCAAGATGTCATGTACATCAAGAAATTTCAACTTGGAAAATGTTCTCATCAAACAGATAATTTTCATGTACAGAAAACTGCTTCATTTTCAACAATTTTCACCAAACATTTTAAAAGGGACAAAAATGCTCAGAACGTGAATCATAATACATAATGTAAACCTTGAGAAAGGGACGAGACTTCTTTTCCATATTCGCAACGTCCCCCTAATAATGCACCAACTCCACAGTCGGCGGATTGAACGAATAAAACCTCAGACACATTTAGCCCCGGAGACGAGCAACAGGAATTTTTGAAGAACGAAATTAATTAAAGCGAGAAAGCTTCTCCCTTCGTGGCCTCTCTCCTTTCACTCCCTCGCTGCACGACTCCCGCGCTCCGCGTAACGCCTTTCGACTGAATGCAATGCCTTTTCCGCTGTTAAGCAGTTAGTTTCCTTCTCCTTAAAAACTTCCACCCCGCCCACCCATCCCAACTTCCGCACGCCGCTGTCGACTCGGAAGAAAGGGATTGTGCTGGAGGAGCGAGAAAAAAACACGAGAAAGGCACAACAAGGGGAGAGGCAGAAGGAGAGCAGAAAAGATTATGAAAGAGAAGAAATGAGGAAAGTGCAGAGGTGTGGAATATCCCCGACTCAATTTTCCCGTCGTCTCGAATGTTGGCGCGAGGGAATTCCCGCGCGCCCAACGTCGCGCCCGTTGCTTCGGCGGGACGGGTGGCGAGCTCAACCCTTCGTCCGAGATTAAACGCCAGACTGCACGTAACGAGGCGATGACGCAAGATGATGATGGATAGCTTCGAGCGATAGGGATGATGTATCCGGGATTATGGTGTGTTTTTACGCCAAACACGTTTATGTATCCCAGAAAAAAATACAAATCCACGACACCACCTCCTCATCACCTCCGGGTCCGGAAGCGGGTCGATCCAAGGCGAGAGCCCGTGAGCCCTCTTTTTTTTTGCTTCTTCCCCTCAGCGCCGCCACTGCGTTCTCCATTTACCGAAAGCTTCACACCACGTATCAATCGCGTGTTCCGCTGCACCCACTCCACACACTCCTCACACAACGCTCCCTCTTCCGTCTGATTCCCGGCACGCCGAGGGGAATCTATCGCGCCCATGTGCAGGCGGGTCTCTCTGAGAGCGGCAGCCTTGCTCCGTGAGTGCTTCATGAGTAAAAGCTCTTCCAGGCGGAGCGACGATATCCAAATATACGCATTTATTATTCGCAATTTCGAGGGTTTCATTCAGTAGGGCAAGGAGAAGAAAATTTTTATAAGATTACGACCGAAGAGATGGGAGATGGGCGTTTTTTTTCTCTCTCTCTCTCTCGAGGCGAGAGACGACTGCCCCGCTTTGCGTGCTGGGAGTAGACTTATTCAAGAGGGAGGAGAAAACTCAATTTCTCCCTCGGGAGGAGAAAATTAAATTTAGGAAGTGAGGGATGCTGGGAGAAAAAACGAGGATTATTATGCATGCATATTGAGCGATTTTTCAATATGACTTCAAACTTTTTAAATCGCTTCCGTAATCCCATAGGAATGTTAATGCACTTTGATTCCTATGCTTCATTCCGTAATTGGATAATTTTGAATGCTACATCGAATGCATATCCTGCACACCACATTACGATACGGAAATTGCGCATCAATGGGACAATATTTTGCATCAAAACTCGGGCTTTATATTATTCTGAATCCTATCCCTATAAATACTAAGTCCAATGAGCGCATCCAAGTTATTTACGACAAGTTATTATTTTTTTCTTTCTCGAAAATGTTTCCCATAAAATCTAACCGACATTTGATCGTCGAACTCCAAAGGGATTTGACTGGTGACAAAAAAATATGGCTATTTATTAATATTAAAATAAAAAGGTAGTCTGTGACAATCATAAATGCAAATATTATCCCTATACGAGTTTTATAGCCACTAATAAAAAAGCATCATGTATTTAGCATTTATAGCACACATCGGAGGGTTTCCTAGTTGAAATTTAAAATATCGCCGACAAAATATTGCGATGCTAATATAATTAGCATAATAGTATGCAATATCATGAATGGTTTTTATCGGTTAAACGACGGAATTTGTTTAAATATCGAGTATAAAAAGGATAGGATTCGTTTTTTTTTAATAGACGACAATTTTCTGATGGAATTCACGTTTCCAGTTCCTACGTGTCAATGTAGAATCATGCCTCTATTACGCAAATGACCAATCCATTCTCTTCTATCCTGATAACTAGTTTCCTCGGCACATCGAGATTCGATTCCTCTAGGCACTTCCAGAGTGAGCAGCGATTATTTACCCGTGGCTGACAAATTAAGCAAACAATTACTACTCCGCGTCCCCACTTCAATTCCCTATCGTCTATGGAGGCGAACCGATCACTGCGGCCTCCAGAGGACCGACCCCTCGATCGGCCGAACGATTCTTCGCACACAGATTCATAGCCTCAAATTCTATTCGGCACAGTAACTCCCCGAGCACTCCACCCAAACCCCGCCTCTAATTCTTCCCGTCTAATCCGTTTGAGCCTTAATTTCATTTAACCGATTGTTTTGGCTCCAGCAGTGGGTCGAAGCAATGGACGGGGAAGAAGCGCCATGCGAAAAGAGTCCATCCATTTCATGGGCGGAGACCCCAGTTAATCCGGCCTTTTAATGCATTTTTAAAAGCATCCCGGTCTCCCTCCACCTTGCTCTTCGGGGGTGATTATTCACGTCACCCGGATGCTGAAACATCGGCTCTTTGGACTTAGGTAACGGCAATTCATTACCACGCTGACGGCTTGTTTTCCTCATGCATAAAAATGCGAGAAAGTCTACGCAAATTGCCCAAGAAGTCAGAAAAAAATTATATTCAGTTTCTTTGAAAGACAATTCATGAAATGACTACTTTTAAATTACTCCTTACCACGATTTTTTGAGTATCATGTGGAGAAATCTGGTCATATTACTCTGGTTTAACATGTGGTGTGAGATTTGTGCAATGGTGCACAGACGCACCATTCAAACTTAGGCAGAAAATCAATATGCTATTTAAAATAATTATAAATTAGTTTAAAATAATACCATGGAGATTTATATTTTTTACATGTTTTAAATTTGACCATAGATAATTATTTTTTTACTTTCCAGAATAGGAAAAAAAGAATAAAAAATTGGACATCACTTGTAGAAAATTAAACATGAGATATCTCCGGAGCGTCCTCATACGACAGACTTGTTTTTGGCAACAAGACATTTACGCGATAATTATTAAAATGATAAGGGTAAACCCTTAATAGAGTGATTGTCATGGAGTGTTATGATGGTTTTTCTTGTTTTTCATCACAGTAAAATATGATTTCGAATGACCAATGTCATAAAAAATATTTTGCCACCATCACTGCTTCTCATTCGTCAAGTTGAAGAACAGACTACGTTCTTGGGAGCCACGGAGAAATTCCATAAGGACAAAAACCGACGCACGGAAAATAAAAATCTGAGTTTAGTTTAATTCGCAGGTGAAAAAATGATTATAAGCACAAAGGAAAAGGAATCGTCAACATGACGACAAAGCAGATTCCCAGATCAAATAAAACAGGCTTATCGTTAAAGAATACCAGACAAACGGTTTCAAATAGTATAAAGCGGAAAAAATCAGGGATTGAACGTACTAAAATGGTTGAACATGATAGTGCCTGCGAGAGAGAGGCTAAGTTCCGCACGTGACTCAGAATCGTAAGAGAAATTTCAGCGGGAAAGGTCACTCGGATTTCATCTGAACTGGAATCCGGATCTCCCGATTTCCGCCGTTGCTAAAACATTCAGCCCCATGGGACCCCTTCAAGTTTGCAATGGAAGAGTGCGTCCGAAGCTCAAGTGGCCGGAGAATTCATCCGGAAATTGGGAAATACTGGTTTCCAGTTCCGGTGAGGACGGACGCTGCCTTTGCCGACTTTCCACATCCCGAGGAAGTATATAGGGGTTCTGGATTTAGCAAACGATTTCATGTTTTCTTGAGCATTATCGAGGGGCCTAGTGAGCAAGCAAAAAAAAAACAACTGATTTTTTAAATTGGATTCTAACAAACATAAAATTAAAATAGTAATCGCTAGAAATACATAAAATCTCTTTTCACAAAATGTGCGTGACTTATCATTCTTCCAAATTCACACGCTGAAAAAAAATTTGTGCGTACTAAGAATACTGAGTCTAATGTAAAATCCCAAATTTGATGTGGCAAAAATATCCCGATAACACATAAGACAAGTATTGTAAAGAGTGGAAATCAAATTTTATGAAATGCTCCTTTTGAATAACTTTACTAGAATGAGACTCTATTTTCACACTTTGGTATTGCTTCCGACATAAAAGAACCAAGTATTTTTTCTTAGGGCATCGCATGTAACTTTTATGGATATCCGGATGCCTCTGTTGGTCTGTGTAACTGATATTGACGTTATAACTTGTATGCCTTCATTATGAGATCGTTAGCAACAAATACAAAGTGAGGGTCGCAAAAATTACAGGTTCTGACAATGCCTTTAATGAATAGTTGATCTTTCACCTGCTCAAACAGAGAAAAATATGGCATCTAAAAATGTTTACATGACCTGACTTCCGAATTCAACTCGCCTCTTTTTGTTTTACCTATACTCCACTAGAATTTAGGGAAAGAACACTTAATCTGGGCGGTTGTAATTAAATAGACCAATGCCCTGAGGCATTTCCCTCATTTTAAACTTTCCAAACGCATCAAAAGTTGAAAACTCTTGTTCCCAAATCCTGTTGTTCACATTTATGCACTGTTGCGGCGATGGATTCTGCGCCAGAACAATGGTGTAAAATGGGGTACATTGGGTAGCAGCGTCGTATCATCTATTAGGCATTCCTTTCGATCCGAACGTTGTCCTGCATTATACGCTACGAGATTTTTTTTCAACGAAAACATCGCTGTTGTATTAAATTATTTTCGGACTGCTGATGAGTCGAGCGATTTTGAACGAAGTAATTGACTCTGGCTGTGTTCGAGAACCACTCACGCTGTAGCGATAAAACTCCCCCAACAATGCATGGACAGTTTTCCGAACGTAGATGTATATTTATCTGATTCAATGTCCACTCGTTCCTCTTGCCATCCTCCCGGTCCCAGACCCGCAAGCGATCTCAAATTGAAGCAAAAGGGGAGTGACACGAACATCCACACTAATCTGCCTCCCATAACTCTGCGCCCGGACCCCACTTTTTCAGCACTTGTCCTTCTCGTTGCCTTATCCCATTCCCTCCACATTCCCTTTTCCTCTCATTCCCTCTCTCTCTCCTTCTTCCTCCCTCCCTCCCTTCCATCCCCTCTTTTGGTATGTACTCCTCGCCATATCTCTTCTCTCCACCCTCGCCAATCCGACCCCTCCCTTCTGGACCCTCCTCATCCACGTCCTCTAGCATTCCACTTGCCGCACGAATAGCCCCATTCCGCTCCACCATTCAAACCATTCGCTATCCCGACTCCTTGGAAGCCCACGTCTCGGTATTGATTACGTGTGGCTATAAATCGTACGGGACTACGCGGGCCGGCCAAAAAAGGAAGTACAATTGGGTTGGGATGAATAGAACGGGATGGGTGGGAGATCGGAGCGGTAGGAAGGACTCGAGTGTTAGGAATCATAGTAGGACGAATGTGGAAGACATAGCAGAAAGGGTTGCCCCGCTGTGGAGGAGGAGAGCACCTCTTACAGGGGAGAAAAGGAGAGATGGGAAGCAAAAGGGAAGAGGAAGCATTGTAACTGCACTACACAGGTTTATCAGAAATGATCCTACGAATACATATCTACATCCGATGAAGAATGCGAGAAGGTTTTTTCTAATTCGACCACTTCCGGTGTCTAGCGCATCCTCAGGATATCTTTACACTTTCAACTGGAAAAAAGTGTCCATTCGGTTCTTCAGCCGATAAGTTTTGCGTGAAAAAGTTCCGTAGGTGTCAAATATCTCACCCCAGCGCCTCGGCTTCAAGGAGCAAATTAATATTTACGGAGAAAGGGCAACAGCGAACTGAATCATGTCACTTGTTACCCCTCAGTTGAAATTGGCACCTCGGTCACTCTAGATTGGCAAACAAGCGATTCGCAAAACACACACTCGCGACCTTGAGGTTTGCAGGTGAGTGACTCGCTCACGAACTCACCTTCCGCTCACTGACGTATTAAATACGAAATGCAATGCTTGCCCCAGTGATCCATATTTCCCAACGGCTGAAGTATTCGACTCGTGAAATCAAATTTTGGAAGTTCATTATCATTACTAGTGAGCCCATAACGGGGAAATGATGCCCATTATCGGAAGAAGAGCAATTATGATCACTAATTAGAACACCGAAAGAATGTACGTGAGGCCAAAATATGTTTTCCGAGACCGCTTTAGTCTCGATGAATTCAAATTTAATGAGTCCGCAAAAGAGGTTTGATTTAAATAGCGACGATAAAGTAGTGAATAGTTTTATAAATATAATGTAGGTTGATAATATTTATTTGGAGACATCCGATATAAAAATCCGAATAAAAATGCTTTTCGTGGAGTCATAATGCCGATTACATAAAACACACGAATTATGGTGTTAATTTAAGTTAAATTCCTAACTATTACCGAGTGTTTTGCACGACCGAACGTAAGCGGAGGGAGATGGAGTATGCACTCGCTAGAAGTTGAGAGAGGTAGTGGAATATACGTAGAATTGAGGGGAGGGGGGTGCAGTCGGTTCTTCTAGGTTCGGGCCAAGCGACTGTGATTTGAAATTCCTAATTGAAGATGGGGCACGTTCGGCCGAATCTCGAGGATTCGATGCCGTTGATACGCATGCAAGAGAGGTCAATTTTCGCGCATGAGTCACGAGGAGTCTCGCGCTTAATGACGCGGGCTCAATTTACATCGGCCGAGCGGGCACACGCGCGACGCGAGGGTCCAGGTGCACAAGGGTCCGAAGCAAATCTCGGGAAATCGGGCCGACTGAACGTCCGTCGCCAGGCAGCGGAGGCGGCCGTGTCCGCACGTCCGCCCAACACAAGCGACGACCAGAGCATACGCGTTTTATTGCTAATCCCGGGAGTTCCTCCTACGCAAGCGCTGATCCTATGGAGAGCAGTCCAATTTCAATAGAAATTAAATACACTCCTACACAATTACGACTCGGCGGAGCTGAATTAGCTCTGCCTACTAATGTGCGGAATAAAGTCGCGTGAGGTGGAGATCTGAAGGTATAACGAAAGACAAGCTGGATGTGCGAGAGTTGGAACCATTATTGGGAGCGGGCAGTGTGAGCTCAAGGCGATTCTCGAGCAGTTGGGGTTGCGGACGGCTCACTGTGCCGCAAAATTCTCTTACCTTCTGCTTCATATTCAAATATCTGCCCCGTAAGACCTGAATAATGGGGGAGGGAAACCTATATCTACGTAATAGTCTAAAGAGGACTTAGTTAAAATAAAAATTCGAGTCTCAGCCGCACGCCCTTGATCTTCCACTAAATTACATTGCTCTACTAAAGGTGTGCTCGGCGAATTTTGCATATTAATTTAGGCGGCCGTCGTGTCAAAATGTTTGAGGAACATCGATCTGAAGTTAAACAGGCAGGTGGTTTAGATATGAAAGACATCCGATGGAAGGCCAGATAAAGATTTGGTAGTGGGTAAGAGGAGAATTCATTTCACTTGTTCGTTTTCAAATGAGCTGAAAAGTCTCGCGTTCCCAAAATCGATTATTTTTTCCACGAAAAGAAAAGGAGTTTAAATTCCGGTCGTTCAAACAGTTTTGCAAGTGCGAAATGCCTTTGTGTCATATAATAATTTTAAATTTACACCTTCTTGCTCCAGCTATTGTAAGTATCGGACGTGCACTCTTTGAATCAACCCTTTGAGCATTTCCTTATTTGAAGGATTCACTGCTGCACGAATAGTATTTACTACAGAAAAATTGATTTCACCTATGATCGAAATGCCATCGACTAGTGATCAATACTGGCTGCACTTGATGCCTGGATAAGGAAAAGTTTGATTCTCGGAACATGGCGCTTATTTTGACGCCTCATGAATTTCATGAACTCGAGAAGTAATGCTAAATAAATCCAAACCAACCTCAGAGTTGATCACTTTTGTACTCGAGTAAATTAGTCATTCTAGCTGATAATTCCTTTCTCTTGGTCTCTGGTAGTGGTATTTATTGTATGTTCAATATTTAAAGGAAATAAATCGAAAAAGACAAATATTAATGATATTACTCATGCTGCATACATGTTACTGTTACTTACAATAAACCTGAATTCGATGGTTTGAGCGGGTTCAAATCCCGGCGGTGTTGAATATTTTTCAGAGATATCTCGATCCCTACTTGAGGTGCTTTGTGGAGGGCACTTTGAGTGAGTACGCCGTCCGTCGGATGGGACGTTAAACTGCGGACCCCTTCGCGCCTTTCGTAAAGAGTAGGCTAATGCCGACGCCGGGTTTCTCTCTACCCTTCATCCTTTCCTATCCATCCCCTATGGCGCAAATGACCTCAGCTGTCGGTCGCCTCCCCTCAAAACTACTACTACTACTCGATGGTTTGAGGCTCCACTTTGTGAAAATTCATGATCACTGAATAATTAAAATTGGTATTTCTCTGCTCAGAGCACTTTAATTTAAATACCACCAGGTTTGAGGCGTAGGCATACCTGATAATGTCGACTATGCGTCGAAACCGGTAGTACTATAACAAAGTTATAATAACCCTGTTCAATTAAATTCCTTTCAATAACATCAATTCTCTTACTATTTGCAGGCGAATTTCCAGCATGTGAAATCAGACAATATGACAACATTAATAATATGAAATTATGAGAGAAATGTTGAAAGGTTACGTAAAAACATATTGGGGTGATTTTTTCCCAAACTCGTGAAAATTGATGAGAATACGAATGAAAGAATACATAAGGACAACATACATCAATTCTCGAAGTTTTTTAAGTAAAAAGTCTTCCGCGCTTAAAAGACAAATTGCTATCTCAGTTATTGAAAATCTGCTAAGCATAGAGAATTAAAAACATTACATGAAATGTCTAAGTCTGTATTTGAAGAAATCAAAGGTGCCCTGATATATTCACGAAACAGAATATTACTTGATACATGTCTGTTTCTCAAAGCAAGAAATATTCATGAGACTATTGTTTCCGTATGACCTAATTCGGAGTAAGGTGTATGGAATGTGTAAAGCATAAGCATTAAGAGGAAGCTCTTGTACCTGAGCCTTCAAACACCTTGCAAGGTAAAACAGCAAAAGATTCCGGTGAGTACACTGAAAGGAGCTTATGATTAATAAAATAGATAGTATTTTTCGAAATATTCTTGGTGGTTTCGCATGATTTTTAATGTAATAGCATTGTGTTATTAAGTTCAAATTTAATTAGTTGATACATGTTGTGTTATATTGACTGCGGTTACTACGTACTATTTCATATTACTTACTCTTGTATGTACAATACACTTCATTGTACGGTGCACAAAATCTTGATTTATCTGGTATTGCGTAGAAGAGGATACGTTTCGTACTACATAGGAAGTCAAAGGCATTACAAAAACAAGTGATGGCTAGTGTCGGCACTAGAAATATGAGGGTTAGTTGTTACAAGCAAATCCGATGGATGATAAATGATGATGGCGACCGCATTGCATCGTCAAAATACTTCGCGAGCGCCAAAAAAATTATTAAAGAAAAAACTGTTCATTTGCTGTTCTTAATCGAATGAGCTACAGATGTTTTGTGCATGGGGAACACAAAAAGATCTTTCCAAATTAAAAATGACCTCATTATCCCTAGCGTTCCCTAGGATGTATAACTTCAACCTTGATATTCCAGGGTATTTCATTACGGATTCTCCAATTCCACAACGTTCAACCATCTCAAAGGAGAGGGAAATAGCAGAGCGTCTCTTACTAAGTCATGCGTCTCCCGTGATGGCTCACATTTCCGAGGCTGAGAAGACGGGCCATCCTCACCAATTATTATGCTGTTGATTTAGGGCACATGTTCATTGAACCTAATATGGAACCTCTTTATTAAGAGCAGAGGAAATAATTAATAACTTGAAGTCAAATTATTAATGGTTAAATGAACTGACTTTAGACAACGATTTTTCCTGCTCTTATTTTTACAAAGAAATTATTGAGCATTAAAAGCTGTTCGAGCATAATTACATTTGATTGTATCACTAAGTTGAAATTTAAGCTTTTGGTGCAAGAATGAAATCAAACTCTAAAACAGAAAACATACCTTTAACAAATTACTGCTATTTTTAAGTTAATTAATTAACGTTCACTGCTGCAGTAATGGATGAAACATTTATTTCTCAAATAAATTATTTTCTAATTCTGGAGTATAGTGCACGTTTCCAAAGTTGGATTTTAAATCGATTAATTGATTCGTATTTGGTGCAGTAATTCTTTAAAATCTGATTAAAATTATTTCAATCATGAGTATACATACATACGTCGTATGAGACTACATATCTATTTGCCGACTTTCTGAAAGCATTACTTTTTTGCCGCTCATTGGAAAATAAATTCAGTTGGGGCTTGGCTAATTTTAAGTTGGTCGCTGACTTGAAATTTCACAACTATTTACCTTACCTTAGTATCAATATTGCCCGGACTACGGTTACGCAAGTTCTTGAAAAAATTCAAACTCCCTCAATATAAAACATTTATCCAATAAATGGATTAAATGTAATATTACACTCTTGCATCTCCCAAAAGACTAGTTTGGTAAAATTATTATCTTCATGCTATTAACCCTACATTTACGACGACTTGCCTTGCCATTTTAAGACTTCCGTTCCAATATATCTCAATTAATTCATTTCTTTGATGCATAGGATTTTACATTAATCAATCGCTATCAGAGAAGAGTATTTTCCATTATAAAAATGCGTTCGTAAAAGGGATGTCCTCAGAGTAAGATTGCTCACAAAGCTTACTAATATGCAGTAGAAGTTTCATAGATTGAACTCCAATACTGTGTTAGCAGCAACCATTGCAATTAGAAACATGCTCACTCCACCTGGAGGTAACAGGCGCAACGATAGAGGTAAAACACAATAAGTAATTTATATTTAAATTTACCTTTCGCCTGAACAAATTGTTAACCGAGGTCTATTTAATGCCATAGGCGACTTTATATGAATCTTTTCTTCCCTATAGCATATATGGAAGATGGTTGAAAATGGGTAAACAGGGGGAACAATAAATTTCAAAGTAAGATTGATTCAGCGTTCCAGTCACTGTTCTTACAAAAGTAAACATTAACGCAGTTTTTGTAAATGTGGGAGGAGATCGACGGATGACTTTAAGAGCACTACTTTTTTATTTAACGACTTCATTGGGGCAAGTTTGAGACATTATAGTCTATTCTTCCATCTAGACCCTAAGCATTACTCATACATTGAAGAAAATTACAACCACCCAAGCCCTAGGTGGAGGAAAATCCACCAAGACGGAAATCGAAACCGCAACCTAGGGGTTGGCTGGCGAGAGTGTTACCCCACCGCCACCGGGGCCGGCACTATTGGTAATATTGAAAATTCCATTGGATGCCACACGTTGGTAACAAAAAATTGTACATGGGACGTGTTCGTGCGTGTTGGGTTCTGCGCAATCGTCATTATATCGTTAATATCAAAGTAAAGAGTGGTTCTTATCCTTCCTATAGTTCAGACTTAGTTCCATGTGACATTTTCCTATTCCGCACTGTGAGGATACGTCCACAAGAAAAACGTTTTTCATCATCAGATGCAGGCGTAGGTAAACTGAACAAGTGTCAACATTCAACGGGTGCCGCTGATGCACTACTGAAGTCAAATTGTGTATCACATATTCATTAAGCATTTAGCTCCAATAATTTCTTGCAAAATTATTTTTTTTCCTCGATTCATTTTGCGAATAAAAATGTTCCGACCCGTCTTTATTGAACGGGGCTCATGGCAATCCACAAAGTACAATGATCCGTGAAAAACAAGACCACGTAACTGATGTCCTGGAAGTTTTTTCCGACCAGAACAGATTAGGTTTGGTTTGATTTATCTGCATGAGGGTAAGTATGCCTCACCGCGGTTCGAAATACAGTACTACCATACGCATTTTTTATTTCCTCTCTTCAGAGATTGGATCCGTGAATAAAAAACATTTTCGAATAATTGTTCCACCCCTTTCCAAAACAAATATATTCAACTAATATATACAAAATATAATCATCTCACGACTGCTTCCTTAATTTTTCCCTAATTTCCAACATTAAATTAAAAAGATAGATTGACTAGCAGGATTGAGACAGCGAATCCTCGTCATTATATTTTCTCCTTTCACCAGACCTCATGTGTGAGTAATATGTAATTTGAATAGTTTGGGTATGATAGGTAATATGAATAATTCTTAGAACCGTTATTACCTTTTATATTTTTTTGAGACTTTCGAAATGTATTTTCAAAAATATTTCAAGAACTTAAAATAAAAAATAAATAAAAGAGATTTAAACACACGCGTGCTAAGGGAAGCAACAGGCAACTAATCATCGGTGGGCTTTGCCGATGAATAAACTATAACTTTTATTTTAATTTTCAAGTGCTCTTATAATTTATGGCGCAACACGAAAATGATACATCACGGCCGCAGTACTGCGAATTTCTATTGACTTGAGCGTTTCTAATTTTAAATAAGTTTGGATGGATTGAATTGATGGCACTCGCGAGTCACCATGCAATACACAATATTTCATCAAAGTCATGCAATAAACAATAGTTCTCATCTTAACAACGTATTCACCTTATTAATCCACCATTATATACATGAAGCTTATGATATTTTACCGATGTAAGTTCAAAAACTGAACACAATAAAATTGTGATATGTTATTTTTTGAACTTTTAAAACATCCAAGGGGATTGATTAAGATTGATACTTATCTTGATAAAAACATTTTAGTTAAAATACTGCGTGAGTGAAATAAGTAAACGTCCTGGATAATGTAAAACATGCACACATACTTTGTGACGCATAAGTATGTTGTTATGGTATTGCAAAAATGTTCTCCAAAGCATTCATAAAGAATTTAAGTGCGCGGTGAAATCCAAGCGACGGAAATTAAATATTTTCTCTGCGAGTGAAATTATCGTCACAATACTTTCTCTTGTAGCGAAATGAAAAGCTTCCAATTCACCCGCATTCAAATGTGTTAGCATATGCATTTGTAAATGGTAAATTTACATAAACCCAACGTTGAAAAACCGATATACTCTCTCACCACTGATGGAATTCCAATTCCTGACAAAGGACTTTCTTTCTGTTCAGCGCATGACGTTGGTTTACCAATACTGAAATAATAACAGCAAGTGCAAATATATTGTATGCCATTTTACTCACTGGATAAGGAAATGGAAATACTTTCCGAATATTGGAATTCAACTAAAGTGGTGATGGGAAAACTTGTGTTAAAAAACAAAGATGCAGTCGTAAATATTTAAGCAAGCCATGGAAGTGAACACAGTCTTTTCGAAAATTAAGTTTCCGTCGAACACACAGAAAAGGCTCTAGCGGCTCCAGCGTCGTTAAATATACCCATACCATACGTTAAAAATCGAGTTAGTAGCGTGGCACTAGTTAACGGCACTTTAACTGAAAATAAATCCTACGACTAATCAAATGGATTGATTACTCACCAGAATTCACAGCGATGAAGACACAGCTCAGGAACAAAATTTCCAACACGTACGACATGGTTGAAGGTCAATGGCAACCAAAGCGGTGTACACAGCTTCCTGATAAGAGTCCCAATGCAGACTGATCCAACCAAATGATTCGCAAAGTCACCAGGACGCCGTTCGACTTCAATACTTCTGAGTGTGATATCACCCGCGAACAGTCAAACTCCGCTACAGTATAGCTGCTCCCGAGAGAGCGGCTACACGTGCACTGAACCTCCCCAAAACTTCCCCGACCACTTCTACTTTGCTTTCCGACGTACGGGCATGCGCACAAAGCGAAGCAGACTGGGAGTTCATTCAAAAGCCAACGCGGGAAGGAAGGTTACATGAAACTTTTACATGCCCCGATTTTGAATATGTCTGGGAGACATTCTAGAACTTCATTCATTCCATTCAACTAATGAAAGCTAATTGACATTGAAGGGTGAGATAAACATGAAATAAATCCATGCGTAAATCGATATTATGTGCGGTATAAAAACCAATTAAATTCGTTTGTATTGAAAAAATTTAAATGGCTTATTAAATATCAAAAATCTCAGCAAATATTTTTCTTTTCCTCAGTAATATGGATTTTTTGTGAATAGTAATAAACCATCATATTTGTGAGATAAGTAATTGAGCAGGCGCTTTTTATTTGTTATTAGGATTGTAGGGCAAAGAGAAGAAACTCGATCCTTCTGTAAAATTAGGAGAATAAGTGAACAAACAAAATAGTGAAAATAAGTCAGTATATTAAATTTCTGTGTTTTCTATTTGAAAGTATTTACTATTTTCTAGTTCATCCGGAAAATAACCCAAAATATGAGTTTTTACCAATCAACTAATATTTTGTACAAACCGCGAAAATTTCATGTCTTCATTCCTCCGTATTTCAGCGTAGTTCAACGGAGGTTCTTTTTACACTACTCTAGCATATAGGAAATTTCCGGCCATCTTATTCCACATCACTTTATCACTCAAAATATGCGACGCCAACTTTCAATATTTCATTAACCGCATTTAAAGACTTATAATTTCCGTTAACTGTATGAGCATCCAACCAGTACCGCAATTAACATTTAATACCTGTAAATAGGTATAAGATGGAAAATGATCTGAATAACCGGATTTTTTATAAAATACTGATATATTAAATACTGATATACTGATATATATATATATATACACGAGGGTCATCCGGAAAGTAGTACCCGTTCGTGAAATAAAGACACAAAAGTAAATATTAACAAACATAAAAAATTTTATTTGAAAGAGGATACTTTAAACTACTTCTCAACATAATCTCCAAGCAAATTAAGGCATTTGTCATAACGTGTGACAAGTTTCTGTATTCCTGCTGCATAGTCCTTCGCCGCCAGCTCATTGAGATACGCGAGGGACCCATCTTGCACAAATTTTTGCATAATGCAGATGGTGTTTAACAATTTCATGAACAATTGTTCGAGAAACATTGGGAAAATGCTCACAGATGTCATCAATTGTGACGCGCCGATCGTTCCTCACGAATTCGTCAACTGAGCTCACCAGTTGGTCTGTAATGACAGACGGTCTCTCCGAACGCTCATCGTCGTGTGTGTTCCCCCTCCCCATGTTGAAGTTGCGACACCACCGCCGAACAGACGACTCGTCCATTACATTGTCTCCATACACCTCCTTTAATTGGCGATGAATATCACATGGGCGAACGTTTCTTGCATTGAGGAATTTAATCACTGCCCTCACTTCACAACTGGCGGCGTTCTCAATTTTTTTAAACATTGTAAACAATCACAGAAACAACACAGGCAATGCTAGCGTCACGCAACTTGGCTCAGAGAAGGCAGACAAGATCCTCTTTCAAATAAAATTTTTTATGTTTGTTAATATTTACTTTTGTGTCTTTATTTCACGAACGGGTACTACTTTCCGGATGACCCTCGTATATATATATAATTTTATATATATATATATATATATATATATATATATATATATATATATATATATATATATATATATATATATATATATATATATATATATATATATATATATATATATATATATATATATATATATATATATATATATATATATATATATATATATATATATTTATATTAGTACTAAGAATTCACCTTTTTGTCTTTTTTAATTTTTCAAAATAATCATTTTTCCTTTTTTGAAAGCTTGTTTTTCTGGGAAGGGATCTCTGTCATGAACAGAATAAATTGATACCTCTTTTTCGTTCGCGAATTAGAGCAGCAGACTGATTCATTAACAAAGAATGTTCAAATTTACTTTAATGCGCAATATAAAATAGACTTACATAATTACTGCATTTACAAAGAAATTACTACTACTCCTTACGGTCGCGGATCCCTATACGAAAATATCAACTTCCATTTCCGCCTTCAAATCCTTATTGTCCTTATGAACTTGGAGACTCAAAGTGTCGACGATATCATACTATTCTGAGTTAAGTCTATGATGATGGTACCGCAGGATTACCTCAGTTTGATGTATACAATCCACTGATGAAAATATGGACCGATACATCTAAAGACGGCATTTCTTATTTTTAAGCTGATTAGAGCATTTAGAAATGCTCACTATCAATGGAAGGGCTAAATATGACGTACATACGTATTATACGCGCCATTGGCGTGTCTAGAATTCCTCAATAGTGCTTGAAATTGTATATTTAAGAAACGCAAACCTAATATCCAAGAATCTAAGTGTGCCATGAAGGAAATGGGACAATTTTCAAATATTACCCACGATAGTATCGCTGTGCTTACAAGGGGGACAGTTAAGGGCTTAAAAATAGCAAAGGGGACAATACACCCTCCTGCCGGTGTCCGTCATGCGAGAGGAAAGATGATATCTTCCCTCCTCCCCATATATTTTAGAAGGATAAGAGGCTAGGAAATACTTACAGGTATGAAATTACATCAATACTAACCTAATTTTGTCTTCGCCGAAGCAAGAGTTAATTAAAGCACAAAACGGAAAGCATGCAATGTAATTTAACGATTGGCATATATGAGTGAAGCGATTAATACGTAAACGAAGTTTCTAACACAGGTGATTTTGATTTACGAGGAATGCCAGATGCCATGACATTTCATGTGATCAATTGAAAGACTTCTGTGAAACTCACCATACTGCAACATCTTATTCGTAACAGCTGCCGTCACTAATGATAAAAAATATTGCTCTTACATGAGGACATTGAAGCATTTGTTTGTGCATCTCCAGTCAGACAACGTCAGTTTTGGACTGCAGAATTTTAGTAATCCTTCTTTTTTTCTCCTAATCCTTTTCTTATGAAGTGCAAACGGCGACAAAGAATAAAAAAATGTTCAAGAAATTCTTTCTAGTGGTACACCATCGACGCCACACGTCAAGTAAAGCAAAGGCAAAAATAATGCATCGATTTCCTCCTCCCGCAAAAGTAAAAGAAAGTAGGGCAAAAAGAAATGGTCGAAGAAATTTATATATTGCGTTTTTTCAGCATTCAAATATAAATTGCCAATTCAGTATCAAATAGGTGAATGAACGTTGTGAGTCCATTAATTGATTTATTCATTTATAAGTCTAGAAAGTTCATCTCCAATTTATTCATTTACGGTTACTTAAATAGTGCAAAATCCTATGGGCAAATTACTTCTCACGAGGAATAACTCGCTCGTAGACGTTTTCCACTTGAGAAATTTTATTTTAACCTGATGTTGATATAATACATCGAAACCCGGGTGTAAAATAAAAATTTTATCAAGTGGAAAAGTGCTACGATTAGTTATTCATTATGTTCGATTTCCACCATATCACGCCTGAAACTACTCCATTTGTGCTTCTCACAAGGTAGACGGATGCTGCAAAAGCTAGAAAAACGGATTAACTTTCATACCGCTCTCTTCTCTGGCATCTCATTCTGCCACAGACAACAAGGTTACTTTAATACATTCTCTATGCCGTATTGCTGTGCTATTTTGCTCCTTTAGATTATGTATAACTAATAAGTGATGAGAAACCCTTGGCTTGAGATCCAAAAAGAATTTTTACAGCGATTCTGCATTAAAAATTCACAGGATTTCGTCCTACTCGAGCTGTCATGGTTGGCACCGAGGCTGATTTCTGTTATGCTGTAATTTTTAGCGAAAGTGTATACGTTTAATGTTTTGGAAAATAAATACACCAGTGTATACGTACAAATATCTAGGCACGAAAGACGAAAAAAGCCGAGCTAAGGCTGGCGGAATTAAGAAAAAGTCAACGCTATCTATCACTTCATCGGCCAATTATATGCTGTCTTTCTGTAATTTTTTGAGCGGGATCTTATTTTTTCACAAAAATACTGTGTGCAATTTTCTTAAGTACCTCCTTTTCTGAGAAAATTTCTAAATTCTGTCATAGGTTATTCTTAAGTCAGAACCAGACTTACTTTTGCCAGATATAATGCCTATCAAATCCTTACAATTGTAGTGAAATATGGCTATTAAATGTGGTTTTGAATGGACACAGGAGCGCCTAAACAACGGTGCAACAACACGTTTTCCTACCTCTACTAACCAAAGACAACCTGACATCCTACATCCTACTTCCGCATACTCTCCAAAGGAGCTCCTCCATCCTGCATACCAATTTTTTGCCTTACCCCTTCCTCTTTATCATAATCTTGAACATACCACCCCCAATCAAAACGCTCTGTATCCATCTTTTTTGGACTTATCCCATTGATCCCCACTCCTCATGCCTAACACTTCCTTGTTTGTTTCCCTCCGCTGTCCAATTGACCTTTTTCATCCTTCTCCACAGCCACATTTCAAAAGCTTTCAATCTAAGTCTATCGTTTTGCTGCAATGGCCATGTTTCCGCGTCGTGTAAAACCACGCTCCATATCTAAGTTTTACGTGTATTTTCTTTACATCCTTAATCAACATCTCTACCACCAATTCCCCCTACTCCTTGTGAAAGTTCCCATGCATAATGCGACTCTTCTTCTATTGTCCCTACTATGCTGTCCATCTTGGTCCAATGATATGTATTTTATAGTACCCTGCAAGCCGCCGCTAGGGTAAGTGACAGGGGGTGAATTCACACATACCAGGCTAATTTTGACTCGAATATTTTTACCCCTACCGCGGTCGGACAATGTTCTTCTGAACCCTTATCGTCCGTGGAAAAAATTGCATCTTAAATCTACTTGTTCTACACTTAATCTCTCTTATTTTTTGATTGGATCTCTCCCACCCTAGTACGATGGGGTAATAATGCATTTTCAACATTACTGCTGAAGAGACATCCTTGCAATTTATGAAAGAGATTCAGACAGGGACCAGTCATAAATATGTCCGGGAAAATTGATTAATTCCAATGCATTTAAAAAATCCTTATTTCAATTTAATTATTTTCATGGGGCGATATCAGGCTTATCATCCCGTTTTTCTGGACTTACAATTTGGCTAGCATAATGGTTTCGGGCGTAGTAGCGCAGAATATACCGACTTATACCTCCTACTTTTTGAGTCACCTCTCGCGCTTCTCGGACTTCTAATTTCGCAGACTACCGTTTCAAAGTCA
Source organism: Hetaerina americana (assembly GCF_022747635.1). Lineage (NCBI taxonomy): Eukaryota > Metazoa > Arthropoda > Insecta > Odonata > Calopterygidae > Hetaerina > Hetaerina americana. Next base: position 100,185,236 of record NW_027286874.1, on the reverse strand, counting down.
TCCTAATTTCAAAAGGTAATGTAAATTGGAAAGTGGTGAGGGCAAACGTGGGCACGAAGGGTCGTGCATGAGACAGAAATTGACTTAAAAAATAATTTAAAACCGTCTAAGGTACCTACGAGGGTCATCCGGAAAGTAGTACCCGTTCGTGAAATAAAGACACAAAAGTAAATATTAACAAACATAAAAAATTTTATTTGAAAGAGGATACTTTAAACTACTTCTCAACATAATCTCCAAGCAAATTAAGGCATTTGTCATAACGTGTGACAAGTTTCTGTATTCCTGCTGCATAGTCCTTCGCCGCCAGCTCATTGAGATACGCGAGGGACCCATCTTGCACAAATTTTTGCATAATGCAGATGGTGTTTAACAATTTCATGAACAATTGTTCGAGAAACATTGGGAAAATGCTCACAGATGTCATCAATTGTGACGCGCCGATCGTTCCTCACGAATTCGTCAACTGAGCTCACCAGTTGGTCTGTAATGACAGACGGTCTCCCCGAACGCTCATCGTCGTGTGTGTTCCCCCTCCCCATGTTGAAGTTGCGACACCACCGCCGAACAGACGACTCGTCCATTACATTGTCTCCATACACCTCCTTTAATTGGCGATGAATATCACATGGGCGAACGTTTCTTGCATTGAGGAATTTAATCACTGCCCTCACTTCACAACTGGCGGCGTTCTCAATTTTTTTAAACATTGTAAACAATCACAGAAACAACACAGGCAATGCTAGCGTCACGCAACTTGGCTCAGAGAAGGCAGACAAGCCACTGAAGCTATCTGACCTCGTCCAGCGGCTACTCGCGTCGTCAGCACTTCATGCGGCACGAACGGGTACTACTTTCCGGATGACCCTCGTATTTGCTTGACGTGAAAGAAGCTACCAATGCGTTCATTCGAATGTCACAATTCCCCTTCATTTGCGCAAGTGGTATTTCTTAGAGTTACCATTAAAGAGCTATCAATATAGGCACCAAAAATGATTTCGAAAAATTAAGATGACACTGAGTCACTTTCGTTGAGACTCAAACAGGAGGTATCTGAACACTGTCCGATAAACACAACTGCGATAAACCAACAGGAGTTGCAAGTTACATAATACGTTATTTCCCACTTAGTTCAAAGGAATTACAGTGCACCTAATTCATGAGAACTTTATGTGGGGTAAAGATTTATGATTCGGCGGAGGTTGGAAAATTAACAGATACTTATAAGTATAAGATAATATCAATATTGACTAACTATTATTTTACCTATGCCATTAAAACATATTGAGCGCTAATGGTAGTATTAGGCAGAAAACTCTGACACGTACAGGGTCGCACCCAAAAGTGGAAGGACTGATTTTCTCTGGCGCGAACGGAGCGGTGGAGGGGGGTCTGCCTGGCAGGGTAAGGTGGAGGACAAATACGGCGTTGCCACGTTGCCACACCCGCCCTATTCTCCCGATCTGGCACCACCGGACATCTTCTTCTTCCCCCTGATGAAAAGACAGCTCAAGGGACGACGTTTTGACTCGATAAAGGCCGTTCAAGAGGCTTCGACGAGGGTCATCAACGGCATCCCCAAAGAAACTTTCCAGCGGGCGTACGGGGAATGGGAGCAACGTTTTACTAAGTGTGTAGCAGCTCAAGGAGCATACTTTGAAGATTATTAAGTCGATGTAAGTATATCGTCAATAAAATTCTTGTAAAAAAATCAGTCCTACCACTTTTGGGTGCGACCCTGTATGTCCCCACCTACCATATCAGAGGATACTGTGATGGAAGACCACCCAAAACTGTCATTAGGCAACATGGGAGAGAAAAATGCAATGCAGCACCAAGGAATCTAGACGCTACGTTAGTTGTGCAGCTGTGGTATATTCCAGTTTAGTGAATTTGATATCAATATCATTTCTTGAAGAAAAGGTATTCTTATATCATGAACAAGGTCAGAGATCTCCTTTCCAGTCTTATTTGATTGCTATGTTCCAAATATAAGCAAATATGAAGAAAAGGGAAATTACCATCGGATGATACAAAGGGGGGATAGGTGGAGACATCATGCAGTAAAACCAATTTTTCAGCAGGTACATCAGATCAGAGTGCTTGAAACGAGGTGACAAAAATTAAGAATGAGAGGCTTATGATGGAATCCACAAAAATGGCAACATGAGAATGACTTTGAGACCACAAACTTAATGAATAACAAGTAACTTTTTAAGAAAATGGTTGTGAAGTAATGTAAGTACTTAGCTTCTGCAGTATACAGAAATAGTCGCTACATTCCTATATTAAAAGCAAAGTTATGAACATTTAAACTCGATAAAAAAAATCTTAACTTCCTCATCCATATCTTTAATATTATTTGGAAATCTAGAGCATTTCTGTTAAAAGTTTTCAAAGAATTGCCTCTGACAAAATCCAGTTTTGCCTTCCAAAGAAATACTTTTGATTCATAGAAAATGGATGTGAGGGATCAGTAAAATTTTAAATTCAAGCAAAATCATTTTTGCTCAGAAGGCTTTAACCGGTCAATTTTGAGTCCTACCTAAATAAGAAAAGTGGCAGCATATGAAAACAATCAAGTTTAATTATTTATGGGGTAAAAGCGGCGTTGAGAATCATTAATAGATTGCAGACTACAGTAAATTATTCATGTAATGATCAGTTTTGGTTAAGAAAGTGGACCAGAATATATGATGCTATTGTAAAAATTAGAATATTATTAGAAAGGAATTTGAAAAAGTAGTCACTCATGTGTCCTTCATACATTTAAAAAATTTGACAGAGTTTGGACAGCGTAGACAAACTGATGAAAGTACTTCAGAATATTGGAGCAGAATTGTGAAACAGAAGATTGAATTATTTGAAATATGTACATGACAAATGTAGTTATTGTTTAGAGAGCTTTTCAGGTGCAATGTGATAATTTTGTCATGAAGATTAATCAAAAGGTTATTGAGGAACAAGTTTGAGTAAGAATAAATATGCTAGTATAGGAGCATGTAGAAAGTAAAATAATTAGTAATAGTATAGAAAGGAAGTAATTCGCTAACACAAATTGGAGCATAGAGCTGGATGGATCTTTAACATGGGCTTTAAGGCAAGATGATGGGTGTGGTTTTGTACTTTCAAGATAAATAAACACAATAATCAACCTGAAAGGTCGGTTTGGCTGGTGATGGTAGAGTTCATCCAGAACTAAGCCCAACGGCATGTGAAATTCACACATCAGGGTAGGGGGGCTAATGCCGGTTATGGTTTCTCAGGTAGATCTGGCATGCAAAAAATCACAGAGCTTGGGTGGAGTTGAGGGTGCCCTGAGAGGCTTTCCCAAGAATCGAACCCACACCCTCCTGTCAGAAGTCTAATGCCAACTTCTTGCTAACTCTACCCTGGACTACTCCAACCCTGACTTTTCAGATATGAGTGTGGAGAAAAGAAATTAGTCAGAGGGAGATCAATGATGTTTTGAGAATGATCGGAGAACAAATGAAGTGCAATGTGAGGAAGAAATCCAAAGAAAGCGGAAAAAGTGGGTGAAGGAGATATTGAGTGATAGCGGGATTTTATTAAGTAGATAAAAGAAAGAAAAATATTTGAGTAACTGAGGAAGAAGATAATGGGCCTTTCAGATTCCATGAAAACATGTAGGAAGTATGAATAAATAAAGTAGATAATGCAGAGCAAACAAAGAGGGAATCCACGTGATACTTAATGCATAATAGTCACTAGGGACAACCACAAATTTGCTTTGAATAGGTAGACTACCAATAATGATGACTACGTCTCAGTCTCTGCTGTCAGCAGAAAGAAGATTTCATGGTATAAGAACACATTTACCATGACCTACATATAAAATGGATAAAATGCCACAGATACAGCATTCCTTTATGTAACTAAATGTACCTACTTACAGCCCACCATGTATCAAAGATACAACCTATCTGTTGAAGCAAAAATCCAAGAAGTAACATTTGTAAGTAATCAGTCACATTAAATTTTATTATAGCCAAATACAAAAGTTTAAATTTTCATTGAGAACTGATTAACCCTTTTACTGCTGTGAGTATACCTAGTATGTTAGCACGCTATGCTACATACTTTTTCATCTTCTCTACGGTGTACTATCACACAGGTATTTTTTTATATTAAAAAAAAATTTCATTAAATAAACAGTGCATACAAATTATTTTGATTTAACTCGACTATTTCTGGAATAATAAAGGTTATGCAGACACAATACACCCCCTTCTGGTTATTTTACAGTCCTGACCTCATCAATAGATTGCATTGGCTTTTCATGCCTGTAGAGGAAATAATTATCCAATTTATCAATGGAAAATTATTTTAACCCCTACAAAAAAGCTTAAAAGAAACTCTGGAAAAGTAGCTTAATGTATTTTAGCTCAATTGGAAGCATAGCCATTTAATTCCAGAAATCTATAAAAAGATAACGGTTTTAATGCCAAATTTAAATTAGTATCTATCCATTTTTGGAGATTCAACAATTATTGGGTATGGTATCGCAGGTGGAGATGGTATCTTTAAATTGGCATGAAAGGACACAATTTTCACAACCTTCTTCAGCTCAAAGGGTAAATACCACCACCACCACCAATACAGATATGCTTCAGCACCTTTAAAATACTATTGACCAGTGACCTGCTATTCCACCATAGTAAGAATCACAATTCATTCATAACCATTTTAATCTCAAGAATGGCAATGAAAGGAAAATTAAGCAGAGATCTCTATTTTTACCTATCCCATACTAATACTCTCATGCACAAAATTTCCACATTTCACCTCTCTTTATTTACAATAAATACTTTTACAATACAGGATAACAACTGCAGGGTATAAAAATTCAAATTACCACCCACAGCATCTAGCCAGTAATTAGTTTCACTCAAATGCATGCATTTTCACTTATCTTTTGTGTTGTGCTATCAAAACCCTTCCCGCACGACCACAAGGGAGTCAATTAAGTGTTTAGTACTTGTTAGTGTTGCTTGCCCTGCTTTTGTTTGTTTTCAAGCTTCTCCTTACATCCCTCGTCTCTCTTTGTGGGGGGGACCCCACTGCTGCCTGCCTTGTGTCATATTCTCTGTGTCCTTAGGGGCAGAGACCATGAGTTGCATGTCCATGTGGTAGTGGAATTTCCCCTTCTTACTTTTAATTCTAATGTTCACATTATTGGACAGACTTTAACTACATTTGTAGATGAATGTTAGTTGATAGTATATATATTTGCATGTGTGCAAGCTAAAAATGCTTTCTCATAAATATATATGCCTCTGTGCAAGTAGGTTTGCATGAATTTGCTGGTATTGCATGTAGTTTTATTCTCTCTTACAGGTGGTGACCTAACGACCCCCCTGCATCAGCTTGCAACGTATTATGTAGATGTATTTAGCCTTCATATTTATCTATAGTCTTTATAAAGGACTTTTCATTCTATTGAATTTCTCATGACCACAAGGGTTAGGCAGCAGAAGAGACTATCTAGTCTAAATTTCATCCCAATAAAGATGTTTTACCATAGAGCCACGTCTAATTTATTCAATATCATGGTTGCTTCTCCTTTCTACAGTTCTGGGCATTTAATTTTTCTTACAGAATCTACCCACTCTGCCTTGTGAGAAATTTGATAGCATTACTGTTTTTTTTAATGAGAAGTTTAATAAAACTCCATTTATTGTTTAGTAATAACAAAGGTGGCATTAACACACATTTCTAAAAAAATATCCAATACTCCGAATAGATACATATCTCCGTCAAATGCAACAGCATGCAATCACAGAACTACCAAGGTAGAAAATACTTCAATTTCTGAGAAAATTCACATTAACTTTACTTATTGATGCATGAGAAACAACTTCCGGCAAAACAAATTCCTCAAAAGACTACTTGATGCTGATACTCTTGAATAAAGGGAATTGTAGAATCTGTTTTACATTAAAATAATGGAAGTTAAAATTTTGCTTCATTTGGGCAATTGTGCACGTGCACCATAATATTTTCCATTAATGGAAATTTATTATTATATTTTGCCAACAGGTCTCATGAAAAGCTTTGTGGCTATTAGATTGTGCAATGATTAGCAGAGTTTTTTCATTTCAAACATTTTACTTAATAATGAAAACATGGCTTAGAGCTTTTGGATGACTGAATTGGTTTTCCACATTCCCCTTACCATTTCAGATGCTTAATGTTTTTTCTGGTCTATCTCACACGTATCAGAGAAAAAAATATTCCTGCAATAATTGTATTTCTACTTCTGTTTAACTAAGGAATATTATTGAAATTGTATGGAACTCAAACCAGAACTAACTTGAATTGGAATCAAAACCAAATGTTATCTACTTCTACCAAAATATTTCATAAAGCCAGCCCATCTACACTGTGTGGTACAGATACACATTATGAAAGGTCAATATTCAGGGTAACGAGAAGGAAGTCATGCAAGTGTTTGGGAGAATTGATAGTGAGTCAAAGAGTTATCGAATGCTATAATTATAAGGTCCAGAGCAACTTTGAGAGACAAATTTGAAATAAAACCAAATACATGACGCTATAGTATGGATAAAAGTGTGAATGAAAGATGAGACAATTCATAGGATGTGATTAAGGCAGAGAAGCCCAAACATTTACAGGGAGCCGTGGATTGTTATAGTAATGCGAGATATGATGAGTTGGAGTTATTGCATATAATATGAAAGTATGTAGTTTGATAAGAATTAAAAAAAAAGCTTGTAAGATAGCATTGTGAGCGTGAACAGTAAATAATTGATCTAGTACATTTGTTGGTATGTCTTGACAACATGTTCATAAAAGACGGTAAGGATGTTATTGATAAAGAGAATAAACTATGAGCAAATGCTGGCAGGAAGGTTGCTGCACTTTGCTGGTGTAGTCATATGGAGAAATTGAATGAGTCAACTCAATGAATGGATGTGAGAGAAAGGTAAATGATTTGAGGAGTGGCAGGCCGTGGTTCATGGTTGAATGGTCCAAGAGACTCAAGAAGAGGAATATTTAAATTCTCAGGAGCAAAAGAATATGCACGAAACAATGTGTCAAGAGGTGAAACAAATGTGCAAGGATAGGTAATAGGGAGAGTGGTTTCCTAAAATAACTTTAAAAGAGGCTTTTACGACTCTCTACCCCAAAATAAAAATGGCATATATTGTACACATTTCGACTGGGAAAAAATATGACAGCATTTCCAATTCTATGGGTTCATCTCCAACTACTTTGGAAATCTATTATTCTGTATTTTCAGCCAGATTTCTGCTGATGATTAACCCTAAGGCTAGACCACGTTGGCTACTAGGGAGTTGCGGAGATACAATAAATTATTCACAGTACGGAAACAAACACATGAGAATGAGGTGGACAAGTGCATTCACAGAATAAAGGGGATGACCGCATCATTACTATATTAAACAACCAATTTGGAGTTTTAAGTGCTAGTTTGACACTTCTGTCAATAAGGACAATCTTGCTTCAGGATGATTTAATAAAACACTCAATTTTCATTTGACACAAAGTTTTATTTTAATAAAATTATTGCTCTGATCAGATAATGCTGGGTTCAAGGGTTTCCAATAAAAAAATGTCTAACTGCTCAAAGTAAATATAATTGAGCCAATAATTCACAATGAAGTAACAAATTTGGTGTTTGCACCACTGAAAGAGAGAAATACTAGTCGAAAAATAACAGAAAGTTGAATAATGCAAGTATTATCATAGTAATAACCACATTACCCTTACCTTTTGATCTAAATATACACACTGTCAACATGAGTCTTGTAGGTTCAAAATAGGGCAGTGAGTTTTCTATTTTGTTTTGAAAATGTAGTTAACTCCACTACCAGATTTGTGGACCAAATGCATAAATTGGACATTACAGTACCAAGGAACATATTAACTTCCTATCCATAAGCTTCAAGCAGTCTGCATTCAATCACTCATTTCAGCTTCCGCAATCTCACTAGGTCACAAAAATTCTTTTTATGAGCAAGTTAGTTGTCCTTCCTTAAGATACCATTTCCTTACGAAAATTAGAGTTATATAAAGGCACAAAAAACCTGCTCGTAGAGACTAGTCTTTCAAAAATGTTCTCTTAAATTAGCTCTCCTGAGAATAAAACTGTTCACACAAAACTGTTATCTTGGATTGTCTAAGGCAGTCACTCAATCTCATACACACAAATATTTACAATGCCGAAATATTCCAGAAGACCTTCATCCCTGGAGCCACCAAGCACAAGTTTACGAAGCCTATGATAATTAATTTTACCCCTTGCTTGCTCCGTGGCATTTCATTGCCCAAGGTGGACAAAGTGGCCCTAAATATCACCACAAATCACACATCACTAGTCTTTATCATCCATCATTCCATGATCACCTGTGCTTCGAAGACTTCCCCTTCTTCTTTTTCCCCTTACCGCCACCACCACCACTTTTACCCTCATCTTTTTTGCGATGCTTCCTTCTGCTACGCCTTTCATACTCCGAGTCCGAGCTAGATTCTGACTGACTCTCACTACTGCTGGATGATGATGATGAACTGGAACTTGAAAGTGAGCTAGAAGAGGAACTACTACTACTGCTTGAACTGCTAACTTTGCGACTTTTCTTCCCACTGCCTTTGCGTCTACTTGCCTTCTGCTTCTTCTTCACTGCAGCCCCTGAGGAAGAACCATGCTTTCGGCCCTCCCTATTGTCGGAAGTGGAATCATTTTCATCAGATGAACTATCCTCCCCTTCTAACTGCGGTGACTGTACACGCTTTTTCAAACCTCTAGTTCCTCTTCCCCTCTTGGATATTTCCATTTCACCTGACTTAGTCCCTTCCACCTTTGCCCGCTTCTTTTTTGTTTCCTGAGTACCATTACTAGGAGACCTCTCTCTCTTTCGTACATCTCCACCTTTGTCATTTCCTCCACTCCTCTTGCCTTCACTTGGATCACCGAATTTCTTGCTTTCCTCCTCATCTTTGTTTCGGACTTTCTCATCCTCATCCTTGGCCGAGTCACCTCTGGCCTCTGGGTTCATGCATTCCCCGGGAATATTCAGCATTGGATCTTTTCCTTCTCCCTCCAGAGGCCCACCTCCACCTACAGCATCTTCATCATCATCCGATGACAAGGCATCATAATCTGGTTCAAAGTTGGCCTCATCTAAAGTTGGCCTTTTCCTATCACTTGTAAGTCTGAGATTTTTTCTGTCCTTAAGTCTAGCCTCTTCCTCACCATATTCCTTCTTCCCTTCCCCACTGGACAAGCCACTCCCATTGCTATCACTTTTATTTCTATCTGACTTAATATCATCTTTACTCTTGGAACCATCTCCCTCACTTTTAGATGTGCTCTTTTTGTCACCTGGACTCATACTCAATTTCTCTTCCTGTTCATCATCACTGCTTTTTCTATCCATATGCTCACTGTCAGCATCTCTAGATTTACCCTTTTGGCGGCTGTGCTTTGTATCCTGCTTGTGCTTCTTACTTTTCTCCTTACGATGCTTCTTCTTTCGATTTTTCTTACTGGTCTCTTTATCAGAACCAGCAGTTAAACTTTTCTTATGAGAACGACTACCACTTCTAGATCTTTTCCTTGTGCTTCCACTCTCAACTTTGCTTTTTCTTTTTTCCTCCTTTTTCCTCTTCAACTCCTTATTTTTGTGCTTACCTTTTGACTTCTCTGAAGGCTCCTTTGGTGGCTCCACTTTTTTTGCAACTTCAGGTTCATCTCTGTAAACTTTTGCTTCCATTCTCTCCTCCCGTTCAACCATCCTCAAACGTAGCATATCTGCATCAGAATATTCTTTTGCATGACGGGGAGCTCTCTCCTCCAATCTCCTACGATCACGACTCTCTCCCAAGTCAACATCTCTTCTCTTAGAAATTGATGCTTGAGCAGTGACAGAAACCAGAGGGCGTTGGTGAGGGGACCGTGAGCGTGATGGAGAAGGGGATCTTTTCTTCTCCACAGCACTCCTGATTGGAATGCTGCGACTACCCTTGGGAGCAGACTTTTCCCTGCTAGTACTTCGGCTTCTACCTCCTCCCACATGAGGTTTGCGAGAGAGTCCCACTCCCCTCTCCCTACTTGGATTCCTACCGGCACCCCTCCTCTCACGGCTGTGCTCCCTCACATGCCTGGCCAACTCTTCCCTACCACTTACTCCACTCCGAGCCAGCCTCTCTCTCTCCTCCCTTTCTTCCCTATTCTGTCGCCTCTTCCTTTGGTGGTCTTCTTCATCACCCTCCACACGAGCTCCCAATCGCTCCTTTACTGAACGTCTCGGTGGTGTCAAGCTCTCTTCTTGCCCTGGCAAAACCTGGCGGACATTGCTGATGACCCTACTCCCACTGCTATGCTGCTCCAACCCTTCTCTCAAACCAACACTCACATCAGAAGTGCGAATGGAAGATGGAATGGTGATTTGCAGAGAGTTCCCTGCTTTCCTGGCTTCCCTTTCCACTCCCCTCCTCAGCTCTCCAGCTGCCTCTGTCATTGCTTCAGTTCGCCCTCGCTCCCTCTCTGCACTCCTGTCAACTGTCCCAGTTGGGCAGTAGACTCTTCTCTCCGAATTTCCACCTGCAGTAGTTGACGCAGCTTTCTTGGCTTCAATTGGTCGTATAGCATTGATTGCCTTCTGAAATATAGCATTTTCAGCCCTTTTCAGTACTTCTGATGTCACTACTTTCCCCTGCTGCTTGTCCCGATCAACGGATGGACGTTCAGGCTCTCCACTGCTCCTCTTTGAGTCTTGACCAACAACACCACTCCCAGCAGACTTTGGAGCATCACTGGAATTGCCAAATTCCTCATCCCTCTCCCACCTCGATGGCTCTGGCAAAGGAGCTAACATGACATCTCGGGGTGGAGGTGCTTCAGTCCTTAAAACAGGACTTCTTGACTCTCTTCCTTCCCAATCATCTTTATCTTCTCTTTTGTTTCTCTGTTCTGACATTTCTCCTAGCTCTTCCTTGTCAGAAGTTTCAACCATTCTCTGAGCCCCTCCATCACTCCTTACAGCTTTTCCATAAGTGGCAATAACAGAATCATCAATGCACGCATCATCAATATCTCCATAGAGACCTCCTGTAATTATCTGAGAAGGTTCCTCCTTTTCTTTGGATGGTGACTTAGTCACTAGTTGTTGATCCAAGTGTGATATACCAGACTTAGGCACTACACTGGCTGTTCTAACTTCCTCACTTCTCTCAGAAGTTTCCACAGATTTTTTATAGGTTCTTTCTGTGTTTTCCACAGTACATGGCATATTCTCTTCAGCATTCTCATCATTGTTCTCTTCATATTGCGGTGTTAATGATATCTTTTCTGCGCATGAACTTTCCTTGATTTTCATCTCCTCTTTTGAACCAGCACTGTTCAACACCTCATTCTGGTCAGCTTTGATTTCATCTCCTTCCCAGTCATCCCCACTCTCAATATTTTTCAAGTCCTTTAGAGTTTCACTGACTGGATTTGCCAACTTAGATTTCTTTACTACATCCCTATCCTCCCTCTTCAAAACCTCCTTCTCTTCTTTCTTGACCTCTTTCTTTCCCATCTTCTCCTCGCGCTTCTCTTTTTTCTTCTTCTTGCTCTTCACTTTCTCCCCATCCACCTCTTTTTTCTTTTTCTTCTTTTCCTTGTTCTTTTTATCCTTCCCACTGCCTTTGACAGGTACACTTTCCTCTACGGCCTGCTTCACTGGGACACTCTCCTTTTTGGCTTTGCCTTCAGGCACACTTCCTCCTTTACTTGGAAGAGTTCTCTCCTTTGGTTTTTCCTCATCAGATAGATCTCGAGAGCTTAGAACGATTCCTAGTCTATCCCGGGAAATACCCATTGGATCTCTTTCCCTGTCCCTCAAATCCCTCTCACGGTCTCTTTCTCTTTCACGGTCCAAGGCTGAGGACATGCCTAACAGTTCTGAACCACCACCAACGTCCATTCCTTTGGACATGCCTCCTTCCCTACTGCCTAATCGGCCAACTGAGCCTTGAGAAGAACTTCGCCCTCCTCCTGCTGCTCTTCTACGGCTTGAGGAAAGTGGAGAGGACAATATATGCAGCTGCTGTGAATCACCAACACCTCTGTGATCTCGGATTCCAGGAGGAGACACTCCCCCACGGTGGTGATGATGATGGTGATGATGTGGTGGTATATATCCAACATGCTGGGATCCACCCTCACCTCTTTGGTGCCTATCATACTGATCAGGGTCATCATAATGATCTCTGGTACCATCTTTATTGGATG